>NW_012106897.1:1117504-1120066 GCF_000951045.1 Mandrillus leucophaeus
GAGGTGGCTTAATTTAAATATTTACTTTTTAGATGTAAAACTCTTATAAGAAATAAATTCTTACCTTTTTCCAAGGACTTACGGTGGCAAACATTTGAAAATATCACATCTCCTGGCACCAACACTCTTGAAGTGAACTTGAGGGCCCAGCCCCAATTTCGGGCTGCATCTGTAAGGGTGGTAATGATTACTTGGGCCCTGTTGAAATAAGAGGGATACAGTTGCTATGGAGAAGGTTTAACATGTTGGTTCCCCTCTGGGATTCCAAGTATAATAAACAAACAGGCAGAAAGATAAAGAGAAGAGCTTTCCAGGCTATGGAGGGATCAGAAAAACAGAAATTGTTATCTGCTCTCACTTTGAGACTGAAACAAGCAAACAGGGGACCACTCTTATTCTTGGCAAAAGGCTCTCACTGGTAAAATATGTTTTTTTCAGAGATCCATCTGAACCCTCCTAATGTGGGACCTTAGATTTGACAGTTTCTGGGGCGGAAGAAATATCTCCAAGACTTTGGTGTGGTGGAACGGCCGTGGCTGGGAGCTGAGGTGCAGCTGGCCACCTCCGTTCATTCCCTGCCTTCTTTCCGGAATGTGTAGGAGGACACATGAGGCTTGGGCCGGGTCTCAAACACAGGCCTGCCAGGAGCTGTGATGGAACATTTAGGTTTCAGTGGGAGAGGCCAGTTTTTATGCAACTTTTTAAGTTTGAGACGATAAATGGATAAGGACTTGTCAAACCATTAACCTTTAAATTTGCTATTAAATATAAAGCAAACTATCAACTTCATAGTTTCCTGGTTGGGAAGGCTTGGCTTTTTTTTTTTTTTTTTTTTTTGTAGAAAACTTCCTGCAACTGGGAAGAGCAAAACCACTTACAACAATAATTTGCTAAATGCTTCAGAGGTTAGAATCAACTGCTATTATAAAAAACTAGTTCTTCCACCATGCGGGCCCAGACAAAGCCAGACTGCAGTGGACATCTGTTGTCATAACTCTTCCTTCTACTGTTATTAAAACACCCCTAACTTTCCTTATTAAAATACATTATCTGGAATCGGGCAGGAATGACTGATAGGAGTTTGAAGTGTTCTCTCTCCAGGGAGCTCTTTTAGCAGGAATCAAAATCTCATGCCATAGGGTTAATTCCACATTTGACAAAGGAGGGGTTCTAGCTAGGCTGGCTCCCCATTCCTATGAGTTAAAATACTCCAAAAAGGACATGTAGGGGAGGGGCGGCATGATCAATTCCCACTGTTTGTGTGAGTGCCAGAGTTCTGTGGGGAATGGTGCCACTCCCCTTTCCCTTTTGGTGCCAGTGGTGATCTGTCTTCCTTTCCACCTGAAGTCCTCTGAGAGACTGGGATATTTCATGTTGACAAATTCAGCAATTCTTCTCTACCTAAAGCAAGGGGATGGAGTCCTGAGACACCTTGAGGAAGGAGTCCCTTTGGGGCTCCAGGGGATGTGTAAACCACTGAAATTGCATGCAAATCTTTTTGCTTATTTACAAAGAGGATTGATAGCTTTCCTTAGATTCTCAAAAGTCTCCACAACACCCTCCACACCTGCCCTCTACCCCCTACCAACATCACAGATGCTCCATGTTGGCATTTCAGATAGCAGGGAGCGGGTGGAAGAAATTATTTGAAGTCTCTGGGGCCTTCCTGGTGCACAGCTCACATGGGTCAATGGTCAGGTCCTGCCAGTGCTTGCCAATGTACAGTCATCCATTAATGTCTTCCTACGGTGGTTTTCTGTTGAGTGTAGACTCAGCATGAACACTGTGAGCCTCTTAATTGAGCCTCACTATAGCTCTGGGAATCCCAAGATTGATATCTGAATTGTTCAGCATTTTTTCAGTTGCAAGTCAGTTTAAATAGAAGGGCGTATTTACTGGCTCTCATAAATGAGATATTTTGGAGGAAGACGTGGATTTCAGGGGTGATTCAGCCAATGTCATCAGGAATCATTTTCTCTCTCAAACACAAAGATGGCTACCAAGACTACAGGCTTTTATTCAACTGGTTTAGTAGCCACAAAATAAAAACTTTCCTTCCTTTGTTTTTTTTCTTTCTTTGGTCCTCCCTCCCTTCCTCCCTTCCTCCTTCCCCTGCCTCCCCTCCTCTCCTCCCCTCCTCTCCTCCCCTCCCCTCCTCTCCTCTCCTTTGTAACCTTGACTTTCCAAACTCTCTTGGATTCATTTTCAGTTCTATTGAAGTCCATCTGTGGGTAATTTTTAAGGTGTTAGACTTCTCTTTCAGAAATTGGTGGCTGCTTTCTTCATTGTATTCTAATGCTACGTTATTGTAGATAACCGTGGTGTCAGACTGGTTCTTGTTCTTATCTGTGTATATTTCCTGCTGCTGCTTCTTTTTTTTTTTTTTTCTATTTCTCTGATTTCTTTTTACTTTCTCCTGGAAACCCTAATTACCTTTTTTCCCTTTTTTAGTTGATTGGTTCCACACTGAGCTGATTGCTCTGTGCGTGTATATACCCTTTAACTCTAATTCTTGGTTATCAGTGTTTTTATGTAGGGGTCCCAGTGCACAGTGTCGTTGCG
>NW_012106897.1:1120116-1152590 GCF_000951045.1 Mandrillus leucophaeus
ATATCTCTAGGGTATGTCCTATGCTGGAGAACAATTTCTGTCAGCAACATTCCCTTGCATGAGCCCTTCACTATGGCCTGGCGAGTGAGGTGTTCTGATTGGTCAGGCTGCGGTAACATGCCTACTTCTGGAGCTGGAAGGAGTTGGTTAACTTTTCCTGAAACATACGGACTGAGAAGTGGGAAAGAGGTAGTTTCAGAAAAGGAAACTATAGAGCTGTTAACAACAACAACCCCCACCCCCCCAAAAAAAAAAATAGGGAAAGGATGCTGGGCAGGCAGAAGTAATTTATATCTGCCTCTATATCCTTCTGATTCAGGTGCCTTCACCATTTTAGAGATGGAATGGATCTTAGATCATCTTATAGTTGAGGGACTTGTGACTCCCTGAAGATGTATGAAAAAAAGGTCAGGCAGATGCTTAATATGTGCCTAGAGGCAGAGCACCTTTGCCTTCACCAACTTCACACAGTGCATTTGACAAAATCAGCTAATAACCACTGATTGACTTCTTCCATTTTTCAGAGGAGGAAACCAAGGGCTCAGAAAGCCTAAATAACTTGCTTGAGGAGACACTGTCTAGCATTCATCTACAACCCCAGGGTTTGCAGAAGACCCTGGTCACCAGATACTCAGTTAAACACAGGCTTCCTGATCATTTGGGATATGGTACACAATATCTACGCCCTGGAGATTCGCAATGCATTTATGTATATTAGAAATTCTGAGAAAATTATCCTGAAGAAATCTACTTAACTCTATTTAACCCAGAAACCTATTTGAATACCTTCTTCACGAACCACTTGTATCATACTTTGGGAAACTGTGTGCTAGCATTTTGCCTTTCCTTTAGGCTATAGGGTGTCCCGTGGGTCCAGGTCAGGAATCCAGGACACCTAATTTACAGTGCCCTGTGCTCCCTATGTATCTGGTTCAGTTTCAGAAATTCCGGGACGCAATGGCTTTCTAGTTTATGGAAGCTTTGTCCCACTGCACTCTCCTGCCTTTATCATGCCTCATCGGCCACAGCAAAGCAGTTAGAGGAATGCTTCCAGCTCTACCTGGGAGAGAAATGAGGGCCACAATTCTGTGCTGGGGGCCTACTTGGGACTTGATAAGCTTCATGTGCCTGGGGCGCTCGTGTCGTGGGCAAGGTTAGTTTTGCCCTCAGTTCCTTTTGGGGCCACTGCCTGCTTTCTCCCAGGCCCCTTCCCTTTGGTATCACCCCACCCAGCTCTCAGCAGCAGTTCTCCAGGCCTTTCTTCTCTCTCATTACTTGTGAGTGTTCTCAGTCAACAACAGCAGCAGCAGCAGCAATAACAATGCTGACTGGCAGCTTACTATAGGCCAGGAACTGTTCTAAGCATTATAGATGTGTTAACTCCTTCAGTCTTCAAAGCAACAATGCTCTAGGTACTTATTTGTTCCCATTTTGTAGAAGCTGATTCATATCACATTTTATGCCCAGGGATTTGCACAGCTCTGAGGATATAGCAGAGAACACAGCAAACACATGACTATAGTTGGATTTATTCCCTTGGGGGCAGTTGTCTAAGGTGACCACCAGTTAATATAATATCCCAGAGACTGTGCATATATTAGTGGGCACTGGCAGTGTGCTCCTCCCCCGAAGAGCTCTGTTTTTATCAATTGTCTTGGGAAGATAGATGTCTTGAATTTAAGAATGAATCCAATGATCCTAATTTTAGGCCCTGAGAGGATGATGGGGAGGTGACTTTGGACTAGGGAATCTTTTATCCCCGCTAAAAGCAGACCATTCAGGTGACTGTCTACTATGGACCTGCCTCTCACACGCCATCCATCTCTTCCTTTTTTCTACTTAAGAGAAACAAGCATGCTTTACAGCAGGGACGAGAGAGAGAGAAAGAGAGAGGAGGAAAATGCTCATGAGTCTATTTTTGCCAAGACTTTTGGCCTATGAGAAAACTTAGGCACTCCTTTCAGTTTCCTAGTTTGTCACGGTTGTGTTTCTGCACACGCGTGTCCCCTGTCTGTGCTCCTTCCCTGTGCTCTTCTTGTTCCAGAGAGGAGCCCAGTGCCCTTATGTTACCCTGACCCCTGCAGTTCATATGAAAGGGTTAGTGCAAAATGTATTCGCTTTCCCAAAAGTTCTTACATTTCAAATAAGCACTTGGGCTTCGGCATAGGAATGTGGGGGGTGGGGACTTCGTTCAGATGAACTGGAATGTTTTTCTCACTGTCTCTGCCATTTTTTTTAGATTGTTCATGTTTGGCAGAGTCTAGAGATTTTAATGCAGCTGCTATGTGGTTGTGAGTCTTTAGGCTCAGAAATCAGATTAAGAAGGGAGGGGAAGAGAAGGGCGTCTGGTAAGCGCAGGACTGGCAGTGATCGGCTGGGGTCAGTGAGGGCTGGGGGCAGAAGCAGCCACCAACGGCCAGTTCCAGAATAGGGGGAGGCAGAGGAGACTTGGAAGGTCTCTAAGTTGCTTGACCTATATAGGCATATTATAAGCCATATTATTGAAACCAAAAGGCAGACAGTGTCCTATAAATAGCGAACTGATAGTTCACTATGGAGGAAAGTTGCTAGGTTGCTACTCTGGCAGAAAACTAAGGAAAAATATTATGAATTGAATTGTGTTCCCCCCCATGCCCCATGCCCCCAAAAACGATATATTGAGGTCTTAACCTCCTAGTACCTCAGAATATGACCTTATTTTGAAATAAAGTCCTCAGAGAGTGAACCAGGTTAAAATGAGATTAAGAGGGTGGGCCCTAAACCAATCTGACTGCTGTTCTTATAGAAAAAGGAACTATGGACACAGAGACAGACAAGCACAGAGGGAGGGTGATGTGAAGAGACACAGGAGCATGTCAGGTGAAGGTGGGGGTAGAGATTAGAGCGATGCTGCCCTAGTCAAGGAACTTCCGAGCTGCAGAAGCTGAAAGAAGTAAAGAAAGATTCTTTCTCTATAGCAGGGGTCCCCAACTCCCGGGCCACTGGCTAGTACTGGCTGTGGCCTATTAGGAACTGGGCTGCACAGCGTGAGGTGAGCAGCAGGCGAACGAGTGAGTGAAGCTTTATCTTTTAAGTACAGCCACCTCCCATCACTCACATTGCCGCCTGAGCTCTGCCTCCTGTCAGATCTGCCCTGCCAATAGATTCTCAGGAGCGAGAACCCTATTGAGAACTGTGCATGCGAGGGATCTAGGTTGCATCCTGCCTATGAGAATCGGATGCCTAATGATCTGTCACTGTCTCTCATCACCCTGAGGTGGGACCATCTAGTTGCAGGGAAATAAGCTCAAGGCTCCCATTGATCTTACATTATGGTGAGTTGTATGATTATTTTATTATATATTACAATGTGATAATAATAGAAATAAAGTACACAATAAATATAATGTGCTTGAATCACCCCACAACCATCCACCCTTTTCCGGCCCATAGAAAAATTGTCTTCCATGGAACTGGTGCCTGGTGCCAGAGAGGTTGGGGACTGTTACTCTATAGGTTTTAGAGCAAGCCCGGCCAAGCTGACCCCTTGATTTTGAACTTCTGGCCTCCAGAACTGTGAGACAATAGATTCCTCTTGGTCTAAGTCACCCAGATGGTGGCACTTTGTTGCAGCAGTGCCACTTAGCCTAGTGCAGCTAGGAAACCAATATAAGGAAAGAAGGTAATTATATTTGCTGAGACTTCCTAGGTGCCAGGCACCATGAGAAGGGCATTGCATATTCAGTGCTTCCTTTTATCATCATGACAGCCCTGGGAGGTAAGCTTTGTTAGGAGGTTAAGGAACTACTCAGGGCACATAATGAGTACACAGCAGATCCTGAGGTTTTAAATCAAAGCTGGAGTTTCCTGAGCTCCTCTCAGCACATTCCCCACTCCGCAGCAATCCATGCCCTGGGTGGTGGTAATGGAATTGATGGTTAACCTGGGAAATTTTCAATGTGGGGCTACCCTGGGAATTTCGTCTGAGACCTTATTTCTTAATCATTACAATGCTCACCAGCCTCTTATTTGTTCATCTCAAATTGTCATCCTCTGCTCTATGACTCCTGTTTGAAAATTTCTGTTGCATCTCACTCCAGTTTTCCACATCTACCTCCCTCCATCGCTCTGGAGTTAGTGTCTCCTGAATCAGTTCCTAGCCTGGCTCAGGCCACATGAATTTCAGGAATTGTTTAGGAAAACAGCATTTGATTTGGGTGTCTCTAATGGCTTTGTCATTCCTTGTACTAACATTTAAACTTCTAAGGGTCCGATTTCAGTTGTAGGAAAGTCTAACCTGGGATGGAATGACTTAGGATCACTAGCCTCATTATTGTCATCAGAAAGAATTGGTTTACTGCATTAAGCCTGGTTATTTTCTGGGAATGGAGCATAGTAAGTTAAATAGGCATGACCCTCATCTACATACATATTTCCATGACTAGCCTTTACATTACACAAATAATTTAAAGTAGACTAAAGAAAGTATACACAATAAAATAGTGAAGTCTAAACTTGGCAAATAGTAGAGCCAAGAGGTAAAGCATATTTGAGTAGATGTCCAGGTAGGAAGGAAATAGAAAATGCACATACGCTAAGTGTATCAGAGGGCTGAGATCCAGACCTTGTTGGAGAGGGTATAGCTGTGGCTGACCGGATGGCAGAAAAGTCCCTGTGATACTGTGCTGACAGAATTATCTAGAAATTAGCCCTCAGGAACTTGGTAGTAATCTGCTTTCCAGGGTGTTGGAGACAGCTGTTCACAAGGAGGTATCTCACCAGAGGAACTCTGCTACAAATCTGCCCGAGGGGCTGTTGGGGGAACTGCTCGCTGCTGGGTGATGTTGGCCACTGTACCTCGTGGGACCTGAGCCCTGGAGAAGCTGCTCCACTGCAGGTGTTGGGCTCTGGGAAGCCACATGTGCTGTGCTGTGTTGTAGGAGGACCCTGGAGAAGCTGTGAAGCCTGCAGGAGCCTGGAAGGCATGCAGAAAAACCAGGAAACTAAATCTTTTCCTTCTGTGATGCCTCTCCAGAGCCCTCTACTGACAAAGTTTAACATCATGCCAGATGACAAACGAAAAACACTTAAAGGGCCCCAGCTTCATCCATGTCCCTGCAAAGGACATGATCTTGTTCCTTTTTGTGGCTGCATAGTATTCCATGGTGTATATGTACCACATTTTCTTTATCCAGTCTGTCATTGATGGACATTTGGGTCGATTCCATCAGAGAGAAGTATTGGTAAGCTTTCTTCCATTGAACAATTCTCCATATTAAAATAAAATGTTTTGTGGAAATTTGCTTTAAAATTTTTAGAATATACCCTTTCTGTAGAGATCATGATTAAGTTTGCATTATAAAATGGAGATGTCTCAGTAACTAGCTAGTGGTTAAGAGCACTGTCTCTGAAGCTAGTCTGCTTGGGTTCAAATCCTGGTTCTGTCCCTTATTCTGTGTGCCCTCAGCTGAGTTACACAGGCTTCCCATCTGCAAAATAGGAATAAGGGCATTCACTCGATGGAGTAGTCATAAAGATTTATAGATCTCAGAAGGTACCTAACACATCATCAGCACTATTCAGATAAAAACCAGTGCTTCCAGATTAATAAGAGAAGCTGAAGAGTCATATATGTTTCTGCCAGTGTGTTTGCTTGAAGAATTAACCGCTGACTTGTTTATCCCTGGCTCCTCTAGTAAACTACCTTGAACACAGTATGTGGAGCCTGAACTTTAAACTCAGGGTTCCTGGTGATTTGGAATCTCTAGCAGAATAAAAGAAATGAAGTGAGTGGACAGATAGGCAGAAAGGAAGATGGAAATGCAGAGAGCAATAGGGTATCCACTGTGGTTTAGTGCCTGAAGCAGAGTGGAAAGCGAGAAAGGTCCCGTGATCAAGGATGGGAAGCAAGAGCAGGAGCAGAGAGGAAAGTGGGAATCAGAGACAGGTAAGGCTTGACCCCTGCCCACTCCTCCTCTGTCCTCTTTGTGGATAACACACATTGCATACCCTAGCTGGGTGCCAGCTGATATGGTTTGGATTTGTGTCCCCACCCCAATCTCATCGTGGAGTTCCCATAATTCCCACATGTTGTGAGAGGGGCTGGGTGAGAGATAATTGAATTATGGGGGCGGGTCTTTCTTTTGCTGTTGTCATGATACAAATAAGTCTCACCAGATCTGATGGTATTGTAAGGGGGAGTTACCCTGCACAAGCTCTCTTTGCCTGCCACCATCCACTTAAGATGTGACTTGCTCCTCCTTGCCTTCTGCCATGATTGTGAGGCCTCCTGAGTCACGTGGAACTGTGAGTCCAATTAAACCTCTTTCTTTTGTAAATTGCCCAGTCTTGGATATGTCTTTATCAGTAGCATGAAAATGGACTAATACACCAGTCTACCACAGCAACATTTTGCCAAAGATTCAATTGGCTTCTGATATGGTTACGCTGTGTCCCCACCCAAATCTCATCTTGTAGTTCCCACAAATCACATGTGTTGTGGGAGGGACCACTGGGAAGTAATTTAATCATGGGAGCAGTTACCCTCATGCTATTCTCTTGATAGTGAGTTCTCACAAGATCCGATGGTTTTATAAGGGGCTTTTTGCCCTTTTGCTCAGCACTTCTCCTTGCTGCTGCCATGTGAAGAAGGATGTGTTTGCTTCACCTTCCACCACAATTGTAAGTTTCCTGAGGCCTCCCCACCCCTATGGAACTGTGAGGCAATTAAACCTCCTTCCTTTGTAAATTACCCGGGTATGTCTTTATTAGCAGCATGAGAACAGACTAATACAGCTTCACAGGCTTGCTTTCTCACTTTTTTATTCTGCCAGAAGACTCTAAGGGGGAGAAAGCCATCTGGATGCATTTACCAAAATAAGTTTACTTTTATTTTGAAGCAGAAATCTCAGTCAAAGGAGCAAAAGACCAGGGCCAGTTTCCAAGGTCTAGGAAGCTACAGGGACCTGGACTTCGTGGCCTTTTGTGGGAATGGTTGGCGGAAATGACTTCTCTAGGACAAAGCTCCTGGGTGGAGTCCCAGAACTTGCTCTAAGCAGACTCCAGGAAGAGCACAATCAGAGAAAGCCCAGGAACCAGCCCACCAGCTAAACTGCTGGTCTGGGAGAAGTCAGTAGTAGTGCTGACTTCATCAGGGATCTAGAAACAGCAAACAATGCTTAGGCCTTAAGGCATAAGAATGGAGCATTCCTATTTTATTTTTTTCCCTCTATCAAATATATTCTTTAAATAATATTTTTATTGCAATAAAATATACATAAGATAAATTTTGTATTTTAACCCTTTTTAGAGTACACTTCAGTGGCATTATATATATTCACATTGTTGCATAACTATCACCAGAACTTTTTCTTCTTCCCAACCTTTCTTTCCTTCCCAACCTGAAACTCTGCATCCATTAAACCCTCACTCCCTATTCCCCTCTCCTCGCATTCCCTGGCAACCATCACTGTGATTTCTGTTTCAGTGGATTTTATTACTCTAGGAACCTCAGTGATATTGTTTGGATGTTTGTACCCTCCAAATTTCTTACTGAAATGTGCTGTTGGAGGTGGGCCTAGGGGGAGGTATTTGGGTCATAGCGGCCGACCCTTCATGAATGGCTTTGCACTCTTCTTGCAATAATAAGCGAGTTCTCACTTTATTAGTTCATATGAGAGCTGGTTGTTTGAAAGACACCTGGCACCTCTCCCCAGGTTCTTGCTTTCTCTCTCACTGTGTGACATGCTGGCTCTTCTTTGCCTGTTGTGATTGGAAGCTTTCTGAGGCCCTCACCTGAATGGATATAGGGGCTATGCTTTTTGTACAGCCTGCAAAATTGAGAGGTGACATGCCAGAAGCTCGCGGGGCCTCCTCGGGCCTTGGTGTCCACTTTGGCGGTGCTTGAGTAGCCCTTCAGCCCGCTAGGGCACTGTGGTAGCCCCTCTCTGGGCTGGCTGAGGCCAGAGCCCTCTCCCTCTGCTTGCAGGGAGGTGTGGAGGGACAGACGTGGGCGGGAACCGTGGCTGCCCGCGGCGCTTGCGGACCAGCGCGAGTTCCTGGTGGGCGTGGGCTCCGCGGGCCCACACTCGGAGCTGCTTGCCGGCGCCGCTGGCCGCGGCCAGTGAGTGGATTAGCACCCGGGCCAGCAGCTGCAGAGTGTGCGCGGGGTCCCCCAGCAGTGCCGGCCTGCCAGCGATGCGCTGGAATTCTTGCGGGGCCTCAGCTGCCTCCGGGCGGGGCACGGCTTGGGACCTGCAGCCCGCCATGCCGGAGCCTCCCCCGCAAGCCGTGGGCTCCTGCGCAGCCTGAGCCTCCCCGGCAAGCGAGGCCCCCTGACCGCTGGCGCCAGGTCCCATCAACTGCTCAAGGGCTGAGGAGTGCAGGCGCATGGCACAGGACTGGCCAGCAGGTCAGCCTGCAGCCCAGGTGCTGGATCCACTAGGTGAAGCCAGCTGGGCTCCTGAGTATAGTGGGGACTTGGAAAACCTTTATGTCTAGCTAAGGGATTGTAAATACACCAATCAGCACCCTGTGTCTAGCTCAACGTTTGTAAATGCACCAATCAGTACTCTGTATCTAGCTAACCTAGTGGGGACTTGGATAACTTTTCTGTCTAGCACTGTGTCTAGCTAAAGGATTGTAAACGCACCAATCAGCACTCTGTGTCTAGCTCAGGGATTGTAAATGCACCAATCAGCACTTTGTGTCTAGCTCAGGGATTGTAAATGCACCAATCAGCACTCTGTGTCTAGCTCAGGGATTGTAAATGCACCAATCAGCACTCTGTCAAAATGGACCAGTCAGCGCTCTGTAAAATGGACCAATCAGCAGGATGGGGTGGGGCCAGATAAGGGACTAAAAGCAGGCTGCCTGAGGAGTCCCTGGCAACCTGTTTGGATCTGTTTCAACGGTGTAGCAGGTTTGTTGTTGTGGTTTTTACAAGATAGCTTGTTGTTGTTCATTCCTTGGGTCCATGCTGCTTTTAAGAGCTGTAACACTGCAACACTCACCGCAAAGGTCTGCAGCTTCACTCATGAAGCCAGTGAGATCATGAACCCACTAGCAGGAATGAACAACTCCAGACTCACCACCTTTGAAGCTGTAACACTCACTGTGACGGTGTGCAGCTTCCCTCCTGAAGTCAGTGGGACCACAAACCCACCAGAAGAAACTGCTGACACATCTGAACACTTGAAGGAACAGACTCTGGACACACCATCTTTAAGAGCTGTAACACTCACTGTGAGGGTTTGTGGTTTTATTCTTGAAGTCAGTGAGATCAAGAACTCACCAAATCTGAACACAGAATCATGAGCCAAATAAACTTTTTAAAATTAATATAAATTACCGAATCTCAGCTGTTCCTTTATAGCAATGCAAATGGACTAACACATTATATAAGCAGACTCGTACAGCGTTTGCCCTTTTGTGACTGGTTTAATTCTTTTAGCACAATGAGGTAACATGTGTTAGAATTTTCTTATTTGAAAGCAGAATAATATTCTTTTGCATGTATATATACCACATTTTGTCCATCCACTCATCTGATGATGGACATTGGGGTTTTTTCCACCTTTTGGCTATTGTGAATAGTACTATTCACATGGGTGTATGATTATGTGTTGAGTCCGTGCTTTCACTTCTTTTGGGTGCTGGATCCTATTGTAATTCTAAGTTTAATTATTTGTGGAACCACCATAGTGTTTCTGAACACGATTTTAAATAAACCTTTTTTTAATGGAAATTTTAAAAGACTACAAATAGTAAAAATAAAATGAATTCTGTGCACAACATCAGGTTTCAATAGTTTAGGATAATTATTTGATGTGTAGGGTGGATCAGTTTATTCAACAAGTATTTATTGAGCAGTTAAGTACTGAATGATGCATTTGACATGATTCCTATCAGCTGAGGTGATGCTGGGTGGTGGTGATGAAAATCTGCAGCTCCAGTGTCCTGCCGTGGCAGCATGGCTGATTAATGGTGCCAGCTGGCTTTCTGGGCTTGCCATCATGATTATGCTGAATACATACTTTCAGTGGGCTGTTATCAGCCAATAACTGAGTATGTTGCTGGCCTATTCCTGTGAGATGCAGTACTCCTCCAACAGTGACTTTGGCTCAGTGACTTTTCATTGGCCTGGCTGGATCTTTCTTAGAACTGCTCTGTGATCTGAGAGTGTACTCAATTTTTCTTTCTTCCCACTCTCCTTTCAAAGGAGTCAGACCTGCCTCAATCTCCAGTCTCTTCTCACCTTCTCCAGCCTAATCCTTGATCCCATAACCCTTCAAGGTGTTTCTCCCAGTAAATCTCCTGCACATCTAATCGTGTCTGCTGCTTGAAGAACCTGAACTAACGCACCTGGGCTTGGGGATTTGAATAAGACTACCTTGAGCCTTTTATTGCAGACACAGTGGAAAACCCAACTCCATCATCAAGATTTCTGCAAGTTCTGGATCACTGATGTCTTCGTTCTGGCTCCAAATTATAAGCCCCTGAACTCCCACATTCAGTTCTGTCTCATTTCACACAGCCTCTCTCTTCCCTCTCATTCATCTACACTCCTGGCTCTCTTTCCTTGATTTCTTCCCAAACAAGTTACCACAAGCCCTTTGTGTGTGTCTCAGGCTTTACTTAAGTTTTGGGTCCTTTTCACATGTTAGAAGTGAAGACAGTTTGAGCTTAAATATGACTCATTCTTGTTTTCGGTGTCCTTCATCCCCTGTCACTAGGAATTTCCCACTGCATTGCCCATCTGTGAGCTGAAATCTTTTTTTATGTTGACTACTTTTCCCCATTCAGCCAACTTAGTTTTCACTGCTTAAGCCACCCTCTAAATGCATGTGTACATTTCATACCGAGGAATTAGCTTTCTCTTAGTTTTTCTTTCCAGTCAGTCTTTGGAACCTTCCTGCCAAAATTTATCAAGGTATTTCCTAACCAATAACAATTTCCTAAGTGGTCTCCTGAATGCAATTAAAATAGGTGTTTTTCAGCTGCACTACACGTAAACATAGATAAAGACCAAGGTGAAGTAGATGCTGTGATAGAAATGTCTAGTGGGTAGCATGAAGGAGAGGACATTCGATTTGAAATGGAGGTAGGTGAGGTGGGCTATGCCATAAGCAGGGAGCCCAGTTGGAACCCCATTTGTTGCAGTCGTCTAGAGGGAGGCAGCAGGAGCTGGAGAGGAGTGGAAGTGGAGGTACTGAGGAAGCGGCAATGTTAAAAAAAAAAGAAAAAGAAAAAAACTGTTATTGTCAAAGAGCGAAGTCTTATGTAGCATTTATTATGTGCCTTTCTAAGTGCTTTCCATATAACTCAGTGTGTCCTTCTAACAGAACATATTACTGTGCCCACTTTACAAAGGAGCAGAGTGAGGCACAGAGTGGGCGATTAAGCAACTTGTCAAATTTATAGAGCTGATAAGTGGTGGAGTTGGAATTTGGACTTAGGCTGGCTCCAGACCCCGTCGATCTTCCCCACTCCTCTCCCTTTAGCTCTAAGACCATGGGGCAGGTCTGGTAATTGTTTGAATGTGGGTGTCAGAGAAAAGGAATGGTCAGAGTTCATTATCTTAGAAGTTGGCACACTAACCTTTTCACCTGACCTCAAATGCAGGAATAGAAGCATCATTAACTAATGCGTACTTTAATGTAAAATATAGCAGTGAATATTTATAGCAAGCCAATACCATTTATGTAAGCAGATGCAGTGAATGATGTGAGTGTTATTTATCTTTTGTAATACTATGTACAGAAAAATGATGGGTATTTCTGAATTTGAGTGTCATGCATCTTTTGATGTCCCCATTCCTTACAGCTCATAACTCAGCGTTTTCCTGAGTTGTAATAAAATGTCTTCACTATAAAATGTCATCCTTCACCTGCAATTATAACAGAATAAGAATATGTGAGTGAAAAAGCACATTTTTATTCTTTTCCAGTTCTCATCTCTATGAGCTTGGAATAAAATAAAAAGAAGAGATGGTTGAAATATGAGTCTATGGATTGATTTCTGTGTCCCCTTTCTAAAGCAAGCCAGAAGGTGCTCATATTAAGGTAGATGTTCTTTATAAAAATGTACAGTTTCTTCAAAGATTGTAAGTCATTGACATACAATTGCATACTCATGTAAAGTTAGCTTAAAAGTAAAAAGACTTTCAATTTATAAATTTTCTGTGCTATTCCTTTAAAGCCTTATTTATTCTTCCTGAAAGCACTCAGTAAAACATGATTGCAATAAAAAATGAATGTCCTAAATGCAAGATGGAATCAGGGCAACAGCTATTGGTCTGGCATGTGCAAAATATTGACTAAATGCATAGCATAAGCTATTTGTATTCTTTATTCACAATCACTTAAGTCTAAGTGTTTAGAAACTAAAGGTAATTTTTGATTTATGTATACAACCTTCTGAGGGAAGAGTTTCTGAGCATTTGAAAAGATGTATTTATAGGACTGAGTACTTTCTGGGGAAGTCCCATGCTGGTGTGCAAGTGTCTCTGTAGTTTTTATCTTTATTATTTCCATCCTGTTTCATTCTCAGACCGTGGGCTATGGATGTTACTATTCAGTGACTGAGGCCCCAAACTATCATCCTGACCCTGTTCAGTGGGCTTGACAGTGGGATACAGAGCACACACCAAAGGCAGGGAAGCCAAGACACGCAGCCAGCTCATGTGGTGAGTGGGCTCCCTGCACTGGCTTCTCCAACTTGGAGTCTTGCTTAGGACATCATAAGGGAAACCAGTAGTCCCTTGCACCTGCTGTGACGGTTTCATTGACTTCTTTCTCCAGTCTGTCAGTTTGGCTCTGAGCTTGGTGAATGATGACTCAGCGATGGTTGGTTCCCTGTGTGGGAAGCAGGCAATGCTTCGGTTTGCTAACAGGTGCTTCTTCCTGAAGCAGTTGCCTCCTGCAGCTTCTGAGCCTCTTCTGCCATGTCATTCAGTGCAGTGGGAGTGAGGAGGCAGTAAACACGTCTATGCACTACCAGAGAAAACCAGTACCTAGAGACTCTGCCACTCATGTCTACTAAGTTCTCTATTGCAGCTTGTTGGGCAATCTTTATGAACATTTTCAGTGAAGCACTCTGGATGCTTTTATAGGAAAGAGCCCTGCAGTCCATTATCCAAGCATTATTATCACCATTACCATCACCATCATCAACGTTGTCATCAGCATAATCTTCACTGTAGAAATTAAAAATTCATTAAATAGTTAATTCTGGATGATTTTCTGTTTGATACTGAATCAAAAATTAAACAGTCTAGGTTCTTTCTGTCAAGGATTATGACTGAAGACAGACACACTCATATGGGCATACATTTATAGGTATTACAGAAACAGAAAACCAACCTGATATCAGCTAACATGAGTAGCTCATTTAAAAGTGGATTCATGATTGGATTATCAGAAAGAAAACTTTTAGGAATCTCAAGGAAAAGCAGGTAACTTGTCTCTAGTTAGTTAGTATTTCAGGGATACAGGACAGTAGTAGTGTCTATCTTTGCTGAGTCTTGGTGATTAAGAAGAGTGTGGGTGGGTGTAGAACAGGAGTTTCTATGTGTGCAGCTTTAGAGGGAGGATGAATGAGCTGATGATTGAGTTTTGGCCAGCTATACTTGAGATGGGTAGAAGGAGTAGCACCTTGGAAAGAATTCAGGTTAACGAGTCAGGCCAGGATCTGAGTAACAGCCCCATTACCAGCTGTGAGATCTGAGGCAAATCATGCAATCAGAATTTTTTCACTTCTTTTTATTCATCTGTAAAATATGGATAGTAACATCTTTGCCTGATGTATTGGAGATCCCTAGCATGTACCACCAAGAGTAATTATTATCTTGGTACATAAGAAGGGACAAGACAAATAACAACATCTGAAGGACCCACATCAAAAACTTTGGTGGCTTGGCAATGAGATATTATCTCACACTACTCAGAGTGCCTATTAATCAAAAGTCAGAAAACAACAGATGTAGTTTAGGCTTCGAAGAGAAGGGAACGCTTATACATTGTTGGTGGGAATGTGAATTAGTTCAGCCACTGTGGAAGGCAGTTTAGAGATTTCTCAAAGAACTTAATATAGAACTACCATGGGACCCAACAATCTCATTCCTGGATATGTACCCAAAGGAAAGTAAATTGTTCCACCAAGAAGACACACGCACTCCTTTGTTCATCACAGCACTATTCACAATAGAACGACGTGGAATCAATGGTGCCTATCAATGGTGGACTGGAT
Source organism: Mandrillus leucophaeus (assembly GCF_000951045.1). Classification (NCBI taxonomy): domain Eukaryota; kingdom Metazoa; phylum Chordata; class Mammalia; order Primates; family Cercopithecidae; genus Mandrillus; species Mandrillus leucophaeus. The sequence continues at coordinate 1,134,343 of NW_012106897.1, forward strand.
AAAATGTGGTACAGATACACCATAGAATACTATTCAGCTATAAAAAAAGAGTGAAATCATGTGTTTTTCAGCAACATGGAGGCAGCTGGAGGCCATAATCCTAAGTGAATTAACACAGGAACAGAAAACCAAATACTGTATGTTCTCACTTAAAAGTGGGAGCTAAACATTGGGTATTCATGGACATAAAAATGGCAACAATTGACTAGGTGCGGTGGCTCACCCCTGCAATCCCAGCACTTTGGGAGGCCGAGGCGGGCAGACCACAAGGTCAGGAGATCAAGACCATCCTGGCTAACACGGTGAAACCCCGTCTCTGCTAAAAATACAAAAAATTAGCCAGGAGCAGTGGTGGGTGCCTGTAGTCCCAGCTACTTGTGAGGCTGAGGCAGGAGAATGGCGTGAACCCAGGAGGCGGAGCTTGCAGTGAGCCGAGATCACGCCACTGCACTCCAGCCTGGCCGACAGAGCAAGACTCCGTCTCAAAAAAAAAAGGTAACAATAGACACTGGGGACTCCAGAAGAGGGGAGGAGACAAAGGGACAAGGTTTCAAAACTACCTATTGAGTACTATATTTGCTATTTGGATGATGAAATCATAGAAATCCAAAACTCAGCATCATGCAATATACCCCCATAACAACTTCCACATGTAGCCCCCGAATCTGAAAAAAGAGGAAGAAAATGATTAGTGGCTTGGATTCTTCATGAGTATGCATGTCCTGAAGGTGGTGTGGCCCCAGGTTAAAATGTAGGCTTTGTGCTACAAGTAGATCCGCAATCTAAAGATGGTAAATTAAAAAACTTCAAAACTCTGTATTAAAATGAATTAATATGGATTGTTTCTGCCATAGGCACAGAACTCTATGTCCCACTGGCCTTTGAACAGTGGCTGTGGAGGCAGCAGGACAGGGATCTTTGCAGATGGAGGTAACCTTAAAGTGCTCCACACTGTATCTCTGCATATTGTCTGCCAGTGCTGAACCACAGCTTCCCTTTTATAAGTTTCCAGCTGGTTCCACAGTAGCTGAAGGCTGCCCAAGCTGCAGGAGAGAGGCTCTGGGATCCAGGGGACTTTGCACCAGAGGAGTGAGCTGAGGCTTGTTCCTGCCCCACAGCATTCAGCTGGCACAATGCCATGAGGATCTACCTTCAGAGCAGCCACCAGGTGCCTTGTGAGAAATGTGTGCAGAACAGACGAAAGTTGCACAATTTCTGACTTAGAAAACCCTTAGACTAAAGGTTCTCAAACTTTTCCACCCCAAGATCCTCTGTCCTTCCTTTCTCTTCTCACCCCTTGCACAAGGAGACAGTGAGGAGGAGTAAGCATGGGGTCATTAGGAGACCCAAATTCTAATCCTGGCTCTGTCCTGTGTCATCTTTGGGTCCCCACTACTCCTTCAAAGCTTATGATCTCACCAGTAAATGAAGAAGGCAGACAGAGGTTCCTCTACATTTTAATGCCTGGGACATAAACTCTAGGGGTAGGTAGAACTATGGCCCTATGTGGCTCTGCACACAAAGGCCGTGGCACCCCATGGTGGCCCACATGCTTGGGTGCATGTGCTCAGGTCTGCGCTGTTTTGTTCCTCTTCTCTCCTGAGAGCCCCTGTGGCTTTCCGTTTTCCACCCACCTTCTGTGTAGAGCAGAGGGTGCAGAGAGAGCTCTCGCTCAGGAAGGAAGTGAGAGGAGTCAGAGTCTGCAGCAGGAATTGGAAACTCTGGGTCGCTTTGGGAGGGTGGGGATGGTGAGGCACCAGAAAGTTTTACATTCATTTCTATTTGCCTGATGCAAATGAAAACCAGGTCGCTAGGAGCCAGAGGCCATCCAATAAACATTGTTTCTGGGACAGGAATTGGGGTGCTTTACTTCCAGAAAATTCCACTACTCTGCTTTGGGACTTTTGCATGAAATCTTTCAACACAGCATGGTTGGCTCAAAGCTTGGCATGGTTCCTTAGCCAGTGGCCTTCCTGCAGGGCTGGTCAGGCTGCCAAAAATGGCTCATTGTGTTTTGGGACAGTGGGGCTTAGTGGAACCTATGATCTCATTCTCACACTTTCCTCTTCACAGTCCACATTGGAACAATAAATCTCATACCCAAGATGGGGCTAAAGAGGCTAAAATGAGAGCTGGGTCAACACATGGAAAATGAAGTAATGGAGTAGGAGAATTGTTATAAGAAAAAGCTGCATCAATGTAGCACCTTTGTTATCTGGATATCCCAGATGAAACCTCCAGAAGGACTTGATTTCTTGCATAAGACACATCTAAGGCAATGAGATTATGTGGTCCATCGTATACTCTGCCTGGCACCTAGTGATGTATGTTCAATGGAGGTAAAAATGCAGAATATGCTCAGTAAGTTTTTTTTATGGTTTCTTAGAAAGGACTGCCATCCTTAGCACTTGGCATGTGAAGCAGCAGATGGAGTCACAACATTCCCATGGGAGTAAGGGCATGTGCAGAGATTTCTTTCTTACTCCAGTGCATTTATTACTGAGACATAGGAAGGACTATGGAATGTGATGCCTTTGCTCATCACTACTCAAGACTCAATTCAGCCAAAATGCTCCTGTTCGAGAAGTGAACTTAGACAGTTCCTTTAATGAGGCAAGAAAGAGAAATTCCAATTTTCTCCCTGAGCTCAATGCAGCCTGTCTCAAGGGCTGAGGTCCGGATGTTGAGCTGGGCACTGACTTGGATTTGGGAGGAGCAGTGTCAGCAGATCTGGAGGCTCAGCCCTAGATTGGAAACAGATGCCATGAAAGCAGAACGGAATCCACTCTGAACAAGCCCTTGGCTGCTGCCACAGCTCACATGGTCACCATCTGCTACAGTAATGTCCCCACCATGACACACTCCCTGCTTCTTCTGATAACCTTCCCATGTGAGTAGTGCTGCCTGACTTGGGAGGTTGTAAGTTATAAATAATGGCTTTAGTTCCTCAGCTTAAGCCGAGAGCAGAATTCTCTAGGATTGGTCCTAGCAAAGAGAGAAGTAGGTTGTTGCATTCATCTGCCTGTATCTTCTTCTCTCTTTTCTCTCATGTCAATTCTCTCTTCTCAATCATTCTCCCCTCCCCAGGCATCTGGTGCACTCTTACCTCACCAGTTGCATCTGTGACCAGGTTGAAGCAATGAACTTCTAACTCCCAATGCAGTAGAATTTACAGTTTGAAGAAAGCCACAGGAAGAAAGCAATGCTTATCCCAGACGAACTGATTTTTAAAGACTGGCTTAGCAGGTGCTCAGCATTGCCAGCTCCTGGGATAGTGAAATCCTTTTGATCAAGGTGGCCTCTAGAGTGCCTTTGCTTCAAACCAGACCATCTGTGTCATTTGCTATGCATTTGTGGCACTGACACAAATTAATTTATAATCTTGCCCTCAGAGTAGTAGCACTCAAGAACTGGTGCTGTTGGCACATTGTAGGCTGCATGGGGGACAATTTCATCAGACATTTTGGTATAATTTAGCTGGGTCTCTAATTTTAACATAAGGTTCAGAATTTTAACATAAGGTTCAGACCTTGTACTAACTGTAGGGTATTGGGTGTCTTAGTTCAAGCTGCTATAATGGAATACCATAGTCCGGGAGGTTAAAAACAGACATGTATTTCTCACAGTTCTAGAGTGTGGGAAGTCCAAGATCAAGGTGTTGGCTGATTTGGTTTCTGGTTAGGGCTCTTTTCCTGGACTGCAGATGGCTGATATCTTCCTGTGTCTTCACATAGCAGAGAGGAAGAGGGAGATAAGGGGAGAGGAGGCTGAGAGAGGGAGACAGAGAGAGAGAGAGAGAGAGAGAGATTGAGAGGAGAGAAGGAATGAGAGAGCATGAAAGAGTTCTAGTCTCTTTATATAAGGACATTAATCTTACACAAGGGCCAGCCTCCCCCATTACCTCTTCTAAATTTAATTATCTTCCAAAGGTTCTACCTTGAAATACCATCATACTGGGGCTTAGGAATTCAACACATAAATTCTTGGGGCAGGTGGGGGGGACAAAATCATTCATCCCATAAAATTGAACAAATCACTTAATTTCTCTGGACCTCTACTTTGTCATCTGTAAAATGCAGATTATGCTAGGATCTACTTACAGGGTGGTTTTAAGGATTGAATGAGATGGTATATGCATAATGCTTAGAACTTGGTAAAGGCTCAGTCACTGGTAGGTCTTCTCTTTCCCCTTTCTTCTTAGCAAGCGTTTTTAGTACTATGGCATGTCTGCTCTAGTGTGTTAGAATCATGAAAACATAGAGCTAAAAGGAAGTCTACAAATGACTTCATCTAGTTCTTTTACTTTTCATATAATGAACAGAGGATGGAAATGTGAAAAAAAAAAAAAAATGTTCCCAGTGCTTTAGTGGCTGAACAGAGTCAAGAGCCTTAGTGTTCTGACGTCAAGTCTATTGCTCTTTCAACAATCTCATTGTGTCTCAAGTACTAATTGTTATTTTAGTTACAAATCTGCCATTCCAGACTTTTCCTTTGGCAAGAAATTTGTGCTTACGAAGTCAACTTAATAATATTTTTTTTCTTAATTAAAAGTAGAATGTCTAAAGATTTGAGGATGAGATCATCAAATGAATGACACTTGCATCAAAAACAGACCAAATATATTCTTCTCGGGGGAAAAATAACACTAACTTTTATAGGCAAAGGTGACTTGAATAAAAATGTCACCTGGCCCTTGAGATCAGATATCAGGAAGTGTATTAGTCCATTCTCACACTACTATAAAGAACTACTTGAGACTGGGTAATTTATAAAGAAAAGAGGTTTAATTGACTCACGGTTCCATAGGCTGTACAGGAGGCATGACTGGGGAGGCCTCAGGAAACTTACAATCATGGCCGAAGGTGAAGAGGAAGCAAGCACATCTTCACATGGCAATAGGAGAGAGAGAGAGAGTGAAGGGGGAAGTGCCACACACTTTTAAAGCATTAGATCTTGTGAGAACTCACTCACTGTCACAAGAATAGCAAGGGGGAATATGTTACAATCACCTCCCACCAGGTTCCTCCTCTAACACTGGAAATACAATTCAACATGAGATTTGGGTGGGGACACAGAGCCAAACCATATCAGGATGATTCATCTTAGAAATAAGCTATTTTCAGCTACTCAGGAGGCTGAGGCAGAAGAATGGCATAAACCCGGGAGGCGGAGCTTGCAGTGAGCTGAGATCCAGCCACTGCACTCCAGCCCAGGCAACAGAGTGAGACTCCGTCTCAAAAAAAAAAAAAAAAAAAGAAATAAGGCATTTCACATGCAATTAACAGGCAACTCGAGAACATTGTTTAAACCTATTAATATTATGAAGAATGAGAAAAATGGTACATTCAGGAATGGGTGCAGAAGTAAAGGACAGATAAGTGTGGGATGAAGGAAAACAAGAGACAGAAAGGTCAAAGTTGGCCTTGTCCATTCAAGCTGTCTCCCAGGAGGGGGAAAGACCCACATCTTCAATGGCTTGATGCATTGACCCCTAAGACAGGTATGTTCCTGTTGTAGACATGAATGGACTGAATGTCATGTAATCTCAATCTTGCAACTAAAAATGTTGCCAGGCTTACAAAGTGGACTTCTTTTCTCATATATATTTCCACATTGTACTCATAACCAGAGAGACTGGGCTGGCTATAGAAACACATGAGGATCTTGGATACTTGCATAGATTGATGTAGATGAATATGTTGGCTTTCTTGTTCACTCCTCAATCTCTGTTGACTTTTCCCAAGAGATGAATCCACTCATGGATGCTGACCACATCAAATACCAGAGCCTACAGAAGGAAGGACTTAGCCTTGTCTGAGGGAGAATAAGCCTGGAAGCCCTCCTGGTGACACTTCTAACTTAACCACACCTTCTTTTAAACTCCTTTAGATCTAATCAGGGCAATTATTTATATATGGAATATTGAACTACATTTCCTTCAGCTATGTCAATGCTTAATTTCGACCTATTTTTCTAGGCTTTTGCTCTGCCTTCTCCTCCCAATTCCTGTTTTTCATTTCAAAGGCTACTTATGAGTCTACTCATTGTTGAAACAATCTTAGAAAGTGAAATGTGATTTCTCACCCACTGACCACACTTAACGTATGCTACAGTCTTGTCTCAGATGAAATGCTTTACCTATTTTCTAAGAAATGAATCATTTTTGGGTGTGTTTCCAAGAAACAATCAATTTAATAATAAGTGTATGTGTCTTTATGTAATATGTAATATAAAAATATTTGTCTTAACAATAATATTTGACTTTATGATCATGCCTTAAGCAGGGAAGAATGTGACACAGGATTTCCCACCAGACGAAGGGAAAGAATAAAAAGCACAAGACTGCCAATGACAAAGGTGCGTGCTGTAACAATAAAACAACAATGGTAGTATCTCTCCATATATGTATATCACTTCACATCTGTTATGTACAGGCTCTTTTACATCATCTGCAGTGTTTTCAGAAGCACAACTGCCCAATGCAATGCTGTAGTGAAAAAGAGTGTAGAAAGCCCACAGTCTCCATGGTGGGCACCTCAGAATGAAGGTGCATATCAGTCAAGGTAGATTCACTAGAGACAGCTATGTTCCTGTTGTAGAGATGAATGGACTGAAAGTCATGTAATCCTAATCCTACAACTAACAATGTTGCCAGGATCACAAAATAGACTTCTGCTCTCAGTATGTATTTCCATATTGAACTCATAACCGGAGAGACTGGGCTGGTCATGGGAGAAACACACGAGGGTCCTGGATACTTACATGGATTGATGTAGATGAATACGTATAGATGAATATGTATATTCATATAAATATGTATATGTATATTCATATAAATAAGTATATGAATATGAATATCGTATTAGGCTCTTCTTGCATTGCTATTAAAAACACTTGCGACCAGGTAATTTATATTGAAAGGATGTTTAATTGGCTCACAGCTCTGCAGACTGTACAGGAGCATGGCGCTGGTGTCTGCTTAGCTTCTGGGGAGGCCCCAGGAAGCTTACAGTCATGGCAGAAAGCGAAATGGAAGCAGCATCTCACATGGTGAAAGCAGGAGCAAGAGAGAGTGGGGGGAAGGTGTCATACTTTTAAACAACAAGATCTTGTGAGAACTCACTCACTGTCCTAAGGATAGCACCAAGCCATGAGGGATTTGCCCCCATGACCCAAAAACCTCCCACCAGGCTCCAGCTCCAACACAGGGGATTATATTTCAACATGAGATTTGGTGGGGACACGCATCCAAACCATATCACTGCTATAACACAAACTTTGGATAAAGAATGTATAATGGCTTAAACATAATAGAGTTTTATTTCTTGCTTGTGGAACATCCTAAAGAGTGTTTTTGGTTTTTTGTTGTTTGTTTGTTTTTTAGATTAGAGCTTCCTAGTGACAATTTAGGGACCTAGGCTCTTTCTGTCTTGTGGCTCTGCCATCTTTGCCTTGTGGCTTCCAAAGTGGTTATGTATGATGTATCAGGCTGGCAGATGGGAAAAAAGCAAGAATTACTATGCATGGAAGTTTCATGGGCCAGACCTGAGAGTGGTGCACACTCCTCACAATCCATCTGTTGGAATTCAGTCTCATGGCCGTACCTCACCACGAGAGAGCTGAAAATTGAGGTCTAGCTGTGTGTCCAGGAAAGAAGAGAGAAGGCTACCAGTCTCTGCCACTTAAAAGAAGGCCGAAAAATACTGAAAAGCATAATTAAATTGGCAGCACCAGGGCATCCTGCCAAAGGGAACATGTTATTTTGCTTATAGCATCAGTGGAGAGGCCTGGAAGTTCTGACTGGTATACTTTTTGGAGAAAAGTAGGAAGCAGGTTTCTGTAGGAGAGATGTGAAGTTTAGGGCAGAAAATAAAAATTCAGCCCCATTTACATTTCTAGAATCCTCTCTCTCAACTATAAATGAATGAGGCTCTTAATTGACATTTCATGATATTTCTGCATCTGACCCAGCTTCCAGCAGGGCATGGGGAATTATCTGATTAAAGAGCTTTACCATGGGCTGTGGAGAGAAGTGGAAGGCCATTGTGTCCTGGAATTTTATTTTTTGACCTGATGTTCACTTGGCCTTCAGGATCAGAGGCAGAGGGCTCACCAGGCAGCAGGGTTCTAACAGGGTACAGAGGGATGAAATTGGTCATTGGAGCAAGAGAACACATTGCTTTTTCTTTTTTCCCCAAATCTCTGTTCTTTCCCTCATTTCCCTTCACTGAACATGACTTTTTTCTCTGGGAAAATATTTGGGCAGATCCCTTACCTCATGGCTTCCCCCAGCATCCTTCAAATTATGCAAAATGTCATCTACAGATATTTTGTATGGAAGTCCAAGGAGAAGAGTCACAGGGCCAGGCCCCAGGCACAACTGCAAAGGAGGGGACATGATTTGGGCACCTTTGCCTTTTCCTTCAATATGTGTCTTCCCAGATAGATATCTCTCCTGAGTTTATTTCTAGTGTTCTTGGTTGGAAAAATACCTGAGTAAGTGAATTTTTTATAAAATCTTAGCTGTTGTGTGGGAGTAGCAGTGGGTATTAGCATTATATCAGGCAGCTCTTCACACGTGTTCAGAACAGGTCCCCATTGACAGAATTTCTGGCTCTGTGGCAACTGTTGGGGGTTATATCCTGGGCAAAAATATTTTCATTGTTCTCAAAAAGCTATAGACAGCTACATAATTCTTGAGATCCATCTTCTTGGTGAAGTTGGTTGATTTCATCCCAGTCTTGAATGGGATTCATTTTCCCATATACATGGAACAAATCACTGGGTAGATTAAAAACAGTTCTCTGCTACTCAAAATAATTTTCTTTATAGGTCTGAAATTCTCATCTTTAGACATGTACTGAGTTAAGCAACTGGTAAATGTTGGAGATTTTATTTAGCAGGAGTGGTGCTGGAATTGGGGCATTTGGTCTACACTTAATGTAGCCAGGCACGGTGGTTCATGCCTGTAATCCCATCTCTTTGGGAGGCCAATGCAGGAGGACTGCTTGAGACCAGCCTGGGCAACATGGTGAAACCCTGCCTCTACCAAAAATACAAAAATTAGCTGGGATGGTGGTGAGTGCCTCTAGTCCCAGCTACTTGGGAAGCTGAGGTGGGAGGATGGTTTGAGCCCAGGAGGTGGAGGTTGCAGTGAGCCAAGATTGTACCACTGTACTCCAGCCTAGGCAACAGAGACACATCCTGTCTCAAAACAAAACAAAAAAGTGTAGCTCAAACGAGAAGTTTTTAACATTTTAATGTTCTAGGTATTAACAGATTTGACAGCACACTGGAAGAGACTGAAAGTCTCAGAACAGCATAGACAAGTAAGTCACAATTACTGTGCATTTCCCATCACAGTATAGAGGTGCTTGACAATGTCCATTAAAGTCTTCTCTGTTTCCACACTTCTCATTAGTTTGCCCCATTGGTGTCCATTTTGAGTAGAACTACTGATTGCTTTGAACTCATCTTTTTATATACTCACAAGGCAAAATTTTTGTGTGTTCTGGTGAACAGACAGTCTTTATTTGGATTCAGATAAATTATTTTCCTCACCTCTTATTCATAGCAAATTTTACTCTACGCTGTAAAATTTAAATCAAAACATGGCAGCACATCCAGCAAGTCCCATGGCTGGGTGTGGTCATCACTGACTGAGAACCAACGTGAGTACCTCTCCACACCTGCTAATTTATCTGAATAACTCTTAGGGAATAAGGACTTGAGGAAGTGTTTATAAAAGTACTAGAGTATGAGGAACTTCTACAAAGGGCTGAATATACGAAGATAAACACTGAATATCTAGGTGGTAGCATGAGGCTATTTTGTATTATAGAGGGTTCTGTGGCTTGAATTGTGTCTCCCAGAAAGACAGGTTGAAGTCTTAACCCAATACCTGTGAATATAACCTTGTTTAAAAATTGGGCTTCTGTAGATGTCATCAAATTAAGAGGTCACCCTGGATTATGGTGGGCCCTAATTTGATGACTGGTGTCCTTCTAAAAAGAGGCAAATTTGGATACAGGAATACAGAGACACATGATGGAAGCAGAGATTGGAGTGATGTCACTGCAACCTAAAAATGGCAAGGTTTGCCAGCAACGAACAGAAGCTAGAAGGGAGGCCTGGAATGAATGCTCCCTCAGAGCCTCCAGAAGGAACCAACCCTACCAATGCCTTGATTTTGGATGTGTAGACTTCGGAGCTGTGAGAGAAAAAATTTCCATTGTTTTAAGCCACCCAGTTTGTGGCACTTTGTTGTGACAGTTCTAGGAAGACGGTGATGTGCAATTGGGCTTCTTCTCCATCATCATAGCCTATGTTTCAGTTTTGCCTTGTGTGGGTATCATGGAAACCCTGGAAATGTCTACTGGTGGGGAAATTACTTTGGTATAATGTTGTTCCCATTCGGAGCCGAGAGAATTGCTCTCTTTGTCTCTCTCTGTCTCTGCCTCTGTCTCTGTCCTCCCTCCCTCTTTCTCCTGGTATCTCAAAAACTCACTAGTTTGTAAAAGCACCATAGTGATACCTAATACTTTCTTTAAAAATGTGTCTTGGCACAGGGTGCGGTGGCTCACGCCTGTAATCCCAGTACTTTGGGAGACCGAGATGGGCCGATCAACTGAGGTCAGGAGTTCGAGACCAGCCTGGCAACATGGTGAAACCGCTTCTCTACTAAAAATACAAAAGTTAGCCGGGTGTGATGGTGGGTGCCTGTAATCCCAGCTCCTCTGGAGGCTGAGGCAGGAGAATTGCTTGAAACTAGGAGGTGGAGGTTGCAGTGAGCTGAGATTGCTCCATTGCACTCCAGCCTGGACACCAAGAGCAAAACTCCGTCTAAAAAAAAAAAAAAACCCAAATATATGACGGGGACCTATGTTTTTCTTTTTCATTTTCAAATGCTGAAGTTTTCAGTGAGTCCTTTCTTGTCAATACTGTAGGGTTTCAATCAAACAGCACCTGAAGTCTTTCAAAAACCTGCAAGATTGAAAAAGATTTCAGCCTGTTAGAAAGGGGAATAATAGGTTTCATACACCCTCCACATTCCTATAAATATCTCCTCTACCCTTGCTGGTAAGAACTATGAAAGCGATGTGGAGGGCGTGGTGGCACACGGCACCATGAAGGGGAAGAGGAACTAGTATTTTGTGGGTTCTGCTGATTTACTGATTATCCCAGAACAGTTAGTTGAATCCAAGGAGCCTGTTAACACCATTCCAGCAGTCCCACAGCTGCCTTTGATATTTAGAATTGAGGAGGTTGAGGAAAACCCAGTCCAATTAAGCATGTGGTACTTTAATCAAATAGGGATTAAAAGCAAGCAAAGACAAAAATAGTACCTTTACTGATTTCTGGGAGATAATTAAATCAGACTTACTGCACAGGGAGAGAAAGGATATTATAAGTCTATAAAAGAGGAGACCTTAAATTCTGCAACATTAAGTTAATGCTCCTGCATCAACTAAGCAAAGAAATTCCTTCATTGTTGGGTGATATGTGGAAATCAGGATAGTTAGAAGCTATTGAAAAAGATCACAAAAAATGAGCAATAAAATATTGTTAGCAATTTGAACATAATACACTATGTATATATTGAAGAGTAGATAAAATATTCTTTAAACTTGCTGCATAAAATACAAAATTCCTCAACACGGAGAGATGATTCACTCCTCTGCTATTGGAATTCTTGCTGAATAACCCTGTTGCCAATTTCAATTGCTATTCCATTGACAGTAGTAACAAATTTCAAAATATACCAGTAGGTCTGGAGATTTTATAAGTATATATCAAGTGCAGGGATCTCAAGTGTAGAGGGGTCTGCTTATGACACAAAACAACAAGTTGGAAAGGAAAAGGGGAATGAATTAATAATCATCCAGACTAGGTCATTTTTAACACTTGTGAATCTAAACCAAAAACTGTTAGATTTTATGTTTGATGAGTACAGCTTTTGTCATAATCTTGTTTAGAGAAGGAGTAAGTTGTTATTTAGCTATATTTATGGATAAACATTTTGATTAAATTCAATAGCAATAGGTTGGGTGTGGTGGCTCACACTTGTAATCCTAGCACTTTGGGAGACTGAGGCAGGAGGATCACCTGAGCCTGGGGAGGTCAAAGGTGTAGTGAGCCAGGATTGTGCCACTGCACTCCAGCCTGGGCAACAAATTTCAGAACACACCAACAAGTCTGGAGATTGTGTGTGTGTGTGTGTGTGTGTGTGTATTATATATGTATGTATGTGTATATAAAAATGTATATGTGTGCATATGTGTGTATACATATATGTTTGCTGCCATGCTCCCAATAATAAAATCCCGAACTTTTCTTCTTTTTTTAAAAAAAAATTATAATTGCCTCTCTATCTCTACTACCTCTGCTGTGCTCTGGGTCTTCACCAGCTTTCATCTGGACTTGTGAAACTTCCTTCTCTGTAGCCCCTTTGTCACTCACAAAAGCTTGTGAAATGTCTTAAAATGATGTCTCCTCAGCTGTTGTCATTTCCCTAGAGAGAGCTCCTGGCAACCTTTCTGCCTGAAAATTCAACTTCCCTGGATCCTGTTTACTCACTGATTAAGAGAATGCATCTTCCCATATATACTAATTGCCCAGAGTGCAAATACTGATGTATTCTTACTCAGGGTTTATTTCATAAGTAGCAGTAACAGTCAGAGTCCATGGGTTGTAGGCAACAGAAACTGGCTTTGGGTAATGATATGGTTTAGCTGTGTCCCCACCCAAATCTCATCTTTAATTGTAGTTCCAATAATCTCCAGGTCTCATGGGAAGAACCAGATGGAGATCATTGAATCATGGGAGTGGTTTCCTCTATCTTGTTTTCATGATAGTGAGTTAGTTCTCACAAGATCTGATGGTTTTATAACGGGCTTCCCACTTCACCGGGCACTCATTCTCCTTCCTGCTGCCATACGAAGATGGACATGTTTGCTTCCCCTTCCATCATGATTGTAAGTTTCCTGAGGCCTTCCTCAGCCATGCTGAACTGTGAGTCAATTAAGCCTCTTTCCTTTATAAATTACCCACCCTCGGGTATGTCTTTATTAGCAGCGTGAGAATGGACTAATACAGGTAATTTAAGAAGAGGGGAATCTCCTGGGAGGCAGGCACCTGGATTTGTTGTTGCAGCAAGACTATTTAATTAAAAAGTATAATTCTCCAAAAGACAGTTGTGTCCTATAGGAAGGAGAAGTGGATGCTGAGTTGTCAAAATATTAAACAGAAATACACACAACTATTACAAGAATAAATACTTATGTATTTTTATTTGATTTATATATCTATTAGATTGGTGCAAAAGTAATTGTGATTTTTGTCATTAAAAGTAATGGCAAAACTCCAGTTACTTTTGCACCAATACATTTGTGTGTATACACATATCTATGCCATTTTTTTTTTTTTTTGTCTGGCTCTGTCACCCAGGATGGAGTTCAGTGGCATGATCTCGGCTCAGTGCAACCTCCTCCTCCTGGGTTCAAGCAGTTCTCCTGCCTCAGCTCCTGAGTAGCTGGGACCACAGGCACCACCATGCCTGGCTAATTTTTATATTTTTAGTAAAGACAGGGTTTCACCATGTTGGCCAGGATGGTCTCGATCTCCTGACCTCGTGATCTGCCTGCCTTGGCCTCCCAAAGTGCTGGGATTACAGGCGTGAGCCACTGCCCCTGGCCTATGCCATTTTTAAAATAGTGTCTTGCCATGATAGTGCTGAATACCTCATGATCAAAGTCTTAGATTTGACATGGCTTTTGAAGGGCATGAAACACTTATTTGAAGATTATTTTCTGGAGATAATTTTCTCTAACTGGAATGATTTCCTTTTTAGGATCTAGCTTGGAAGGAATGAGGGTAATGCTCTGAATCAAAAGCACATCTGTTGATTTATGGAGTGCTTCACTAGTGACTTGGACATAAACAGATCATTAATTTCACAATGATTGAAAAGGTGGATGAAAATGCATAGACAGAGAAAGTGAGAGGGGGTTGAAATTACAGCTCTCACCACAAAAATCATAACTATGAGGCAATGTACATGTTAATCAGCTGAGTTTAACTACCCCACAGTGTATATATACACTTCATCATGTTGTATATCATAAATACATACAACTTTATCAATTCAAAATAAATCTGGAAAAAGAAATTACAGCAGGATCACTGGCCTTTGGACATATTCAGGGAAGGGATCTCAAATGTAGAGGGGTCTGGCTTATGATACAAAACAGGAAGTTGGAAAGGAAAAGGGGAATGAATTTGTAATCTAAACTAAAAACTGTCAGGTTTTATGCTTGATGAGTACATCTTTTGTCTTAATTTTGTTTAGAGAAGGAGTAAGTTGTTACTTAGTTATATTTGTGGACAAGCATTTTCATCAAATTCAATAGAAATAGTCTGGGTGTGGTGGCTCATGCCTGTAATTCCAGTACTTTGGGAGGCCCAGGCAGGAGGATCACTTGAGCCCAGAAATTCAAGACCAGCCTGGACAACATGGCAAAACCCCGTCTCTGCAAAAAAAAAAATACACAAATTAGTCAGGTGTGGCGGCCTGCGCCTATAGTCCTAGCTGCTCAGGAGGCTGACATGGGAGGATCACCTGAGCCTGAGGAGGTTGAGGCTGCAGGAAGCCAGGATCATGCCACTGCATGCCAGCTGGGGCAAAAGAGTGGAACTCTGTCTCAAAAACAAACAAACAAAAAACCAGCAAAAAACCCAAAATCCACAGAATTTGGTGTTTATTTTTATTTAATTAAAAAGTGGGATTATCACGTTTTAAGTCAATATACAAATACACTCAAGAGGCCTGCCTTTTTTTTTCTTCAAAAAGTGAGTACTGTTAAAGTACGTCCTAGTAATTTAAAAAACACTGACATTTATGATTTAAAAAACCCTCTTACATTTCTATGTTTTGAATTCTGATATTTTTTATTAGTGGCTTGATCTGTTATTACTGATACACATTCTCTGTGAACTACGTTTGCTTTTAGTATAAGAGAATGGACATTTCAAAGCTACTAGTAGAGTTAACTATTATTTAAGTGGATAAGCAAAAAGAAGTTTACTTTGTGTAATTTCCTCTTAAATCCAATAAAGTTGTGGCTTTATTTTATTTTATTTTTTTACAATTCTGCCACGATAGTGTTCAGCTGAGGTCAGTCTCTGTTTTCCTTAGTTGTCCAATGGTGAATATTACTTTACCACCTCCAAGGCTGACTGTGTATGTAAGAATTACAGGATGGTCTACTCTCAGCTGTTGCCTTAGTGATATGGGGCTTTATGAGCTTGCCAATCATTTAAAAACTAAAGCAGGAAGTGAATAGTAATGTGTTTGGTCTCCAAGGTGAAAAGTCAACAGACTCCACATTACTGTCATTTTCTTAACAACTGAACCTTTAGCCATAGCATTAACATATGTTGTGTAGTTTTTTTATTTTTTATTTTTATTTTTTGAGAAAGCGTTTCACTTTTGTTGCCCAGCCTGGAGTGCAGTGGCACAATCTCTGCTCACTGCAACCTCCACCTCCCTGGTTGAAGTGATTCTCCTGCCTCGGCCTTCCAAGTAGCTGGAATTACAGGCATGTGCCACTATGCCTGGCTAATTTTTGTATTTTTAGTAGAGACAGGGTTTCACCATGTTGGTCAGGCTGGTCTCAAACTCCTGACCTCGGATGATCCACCCACCTCAGCCTCTTAAAGTGCTGGGATTACAGGTGTGAGCCATCGCACCTGGCCCTGTTGTGTAGTCTTGAAAGCAGCAGTGCATAAATAGAAATGAGGACTTTTCAAACAAAATCTTAATCAAGGAAGTTTAATGTCGGGATAATAGCTCTCTGGGACCTGGGTGAGGTCTGGTGGAGAAACTGCTGGACCAGAAAGAGTACTTAATCATGGGAGAGAGCTTGTGTTAGAGATAAGCTAGGATGTTTTACCTTGGATAAGGTGGGCAGGGCTTCTCTCTCTGCGTTTCCTGCTATGGTCCTACTCCCTCGGCTCCCTCTCACTCCTCCCAAGTTCTTTAGAAGCCTCCATCTCTGGGGGTGCTTGCTAAAGCTGGGCTTAAAGGCTTTTCTTCGATTATTCTTACCGAATCTCCCTGGAGTAGGCTAATATTATCAACATTTTACAGATGAAGGAACTAATGTCACTAGGCCACAATTATAAAGAAAATGGCAAAGCAGAGATTGGAAAATTGTTCTGTGCTTAGTTACCTAAAAAAGGCTCATAATATTCATGTGATTAATTCCAGAGTAAGTGGTGTGAAGGTTCAGAAATATCTGGAAAATTTCAGAAGGAAAACTGTCCCCCTACCTCCATGCAATTTTTTCCCTTTCTTTTTTTCTAAAAAAAAATTTCAGTGGGAAACTTCCTCATGCTTTCAAAAAACGAGACAGAAAAATTTTTCTCCCTTTTACCATCAAACGTTTTTAAAATAGGTTTTTATATCTCAACCCAGATAAAGTGGAAAATTCGTTGTTATTCTGAGATCCAGTATTTTGAGGGTCCTGTACACACACTTAAAACAGTATCCGGAGTCAGGGTTCTGCAGCAAGAAGCAGAAGGAGGTGTGGCCACCAGCAGATGCTAAGTGAACCCTGTGGTGTTCATGTGTCATCAGCAGCATATAATAGCCTCTCCTTATCACAGTTCACTGAGGCCGTGAGGAAGGCTGATTGCCGGGCAGTGCCCTGGTGCTGTGTCCTTTAGGACACATGTTTGCAGCCATCTTAGGAACTTTCTTCCCCTCTGACTGTTTCTTTTGCTTATATCACTTGTCAAAATCTAAGGCAAGTAGAAGCAGAAGTTAACTTTGTGGCCAGGCATGGTGGCTCACACCTGTAATCCAAGCACTTTGGGAGGCCAAGGCAGGAGGATCAATTGAGCCCAGGAGTTGGAGACCAGCCTGGACAACATAGGGAGATCCTATCTCTACACCCCGCCCCCCCAAAAAAAAGACAGGCATGGTTGCATGTGCCTGTAGTCCCAGCTACTGGGGGTGGGGGTGTGGGGGTGGCACTGAGGTAGGAGGATTGCTTGAGCCTGGGAGGTTCAGGCTCCAAGGAGCTGTGTTTGTGCCACAGCATTCTAGCCTATGTGACCGAGCCAGACCCTCAAAACAAAAAAGTTAACTTTTGTAATGTCAGACCTCACAAATGGGGGGGCTGTGGCAAATGCTGAAGAATATAGTATACTGAATCAATTGTTGATTTATTTCTTACCTTAACTCTATCTGGCACTTAGGTGAGCTTCATCACATCACACGTCTCCAAGCCTCAGTGACCTCATCGGTGAAATGGAGCCCATTTTCCTGGTCTTGGCAGGATGTTTTGAAGTATAACTGAGTTAAGAGAGGCGAAGGTGCTATATACAGCAGAAGCTAGATCTATGTTGGACACTTTGGTCTGACCTGGGATTATAACTTGGGCTTTTCAGACGAGGTTAGGATTCCACTTTTTGGCATTGCATTGTAGCATCAGCTATCTACATAACATAGAAAAGTTCTGACAGAGCAGCACGGTGTTTGGAACTCAGATCTTGTGTTCCATAGTTGATCAGTACTCCAATCTCTCCCAGTCTGTGAAACTGCCACAAAATTACTTGAAAACAGCATCTCACATTCTGCTTATAAAAGCATCACTTAGTCACCTAGGGCATAATAAATCTAAAGTTGTAGGGCTTAGAAAATGATCAGGTGTTAAGAGAAGCACAGAATGTACTATCATGTTTCGAAGGTTAATAAGCTTTTCCTGTTTCTGCTTTTTTTTCCTCTATAGCATTTTTACCATCTCACGTGAGGCTGCTTCTCCAGATGAAGCCGAGATTGAAATGTCACACCAGCAGGATCAATTAGATGATGTAGAATAGAGAGGCATTTGCTACCTGACCTTAATCCACAGGGCAAGAATGATTGAATGGAGGAGATTGGATATAGGGAGACTCAAAGGTAGAGGCAATCAGTTGAGCATAGTTTAAACAGACACAAAGCAGTATAAATGGTAACTTAAGACAAAAAAATCTTCAGGATGAGTGTTTATTATGGGGTATACTTGTTCACTTATTGAATTCTGAGAGACTGCAAAATGAAATAAACACCTGTTACAAAAAGAAATAGTAGGAAAAGGAAGCACGTATGCTTTTTGGAAATTCTAAATTTTTGTATCACTTAACAAAAGTGACAAGGAGAAAGATGCAAAATATATCCAGGCTGTAGGATGTCCTATGGAGAAGAC
>NW_012106897.1:1154825-1169495 GCF_000951045.1 Mandrillus leucophaeus
GGAGGATTGCTTGAGCCTGGGAGGTTCAGGCTCCAAGGAGCTGTGTTTGTGCCACAGCATTCTAGCCTATGTGACCGAGCCAGACCCTCAAAACAAAAAAGTTAACTTTTGTAATGTCAGACCTCACAAATGGGGGGGCTGTGGCAAATGCTGAAGAATATAGTATACTGAATCAATTGTTGATTTATTTCTTACCTTAACTCTATCTGGCACTTAGGTGAGCTTCATCACATCACACGTCTCCAAGCCTCAGTGACCTCATCGGTGAAATGGAGCCCATTTTCCTGGTCTTGGCAGGATGTTTTGAAGTATAACTGAGTTAAGAGAGGCGAAGGTGCTATATACAGCAGAAGCTAGATCTATGTTGGACACTTTGGTCTGACCTGGGATTATAACTTGGGCTTTTCAGATGAGGTTAGGATTCCACTTTTTGGCATTGCATTGTAGCATCAGCTATCTACATAACATAGAAAAGTTCTGACAGAGCAGCACGGTGTTTGGAACTCAGATCTTGTGTTCCATAGTTGATCAGTACTCCAATCTCTCCCAGTCTGTGAAACTGCCACAAAATTACTTGAAAACAGCATCTCACATTCTGCTTATAAAAGCATCACTTAGTCACCTAGGGCATAATAAATCTAAAGTTGTAGGGCTTAGAAAATGATCAGGTGTTAAGAGAAGCACAGAATGTACTATCATGTTTCGAAGGTTAATAAGCTTTTCCTGTTTCTGCTTTTTTTTCCTCTATAGCATTTTTACCATCTCACGTGAGGCTGCTTCTCCAGATGAAGCCGAGATTGAAATGTCACACCAGCAGGATCAATTAGATGATGTAGAATAGAGAGGCATTTGCTACCTGACCTTAATCCACAGGGCAAGAATGATTGAATGGAGGAGATTGGATATAGGGAGACTCAAAGGTAGAGGCAATCAGTTGAGCATAGTTTAAACAGACACAAAGCAGTATAAATGGTAACTTAAGACAAAAAAATCTTCAGGATGAGTGTTTATTATGGGGTATACTTGTTCACTTATTGAATTCTGAGAGACTGCAAAATGAAATAAACACCTGTTACAAAAAGAAATAGTAGGAAAAGGAAGCAGGTATGCTTTTTGGAAATTCTAAATTTTTGTATCACTTAACAAAAGTGACAAGGAGAAAGATGCAAAATATATCCAGGCTGTAGGATGTCCTATGGAGAAGACAGTAGATGACGTGACTAGGCAACATGATAGCTGTCTTCCTGTAGTTGAAGTCTTGTCATTGCAAGAAAGGTTAGACATATTTTGGTAGGAATGGCAGAGGGGGAGTTTTGACTTAGTATAAGGAGTGGTTTCCCAATGTTTGAAACTTGACAAGCATTGTTGGAGCAGACTTGCCCAGCTCCCTGTTGCTGGATCAGTGGATATGTACTGTTGCAGAGGGATTCTTGCATTAAATGAGAGAATCTCAGTCACCCCTCTAACTTGCCTTCTCTGGAGCTTTAAATCACCTTAGAGAGGTTTGAAATGTTTTGCAGCTTGTTCAGGCTCAGACCTGAATGAGCTTTGAGGCTCCTTAGGCTTTGATAGAATGATACTTCTCAACAGCATGTATGCACGTTGTAGGCCTGGGAATGGTTGCTGGTATATTTAGATTATGGGCAGCTGGTGTTAGCTAAGACATTTATTGGATTAGTCATCCCTAGTAACAATGATATGAAGTGTTTCTCCCTGATTGTGAGTTGATATCTGTTATGTTGACTCTTTCAGTTTTATATTTATTTTTCTTTTCCATTCAAACACAGCTTAACGTGAAATCTTCTGGTTGGGAATCTGCTTCCCACAATAAAGCACTATTTTTCTAGAGTCCACTGGTTGTTTCTATTTATGGATTTCAATTTTGAGACATCAATTTATCATAGCTGTGGAAAACTAGCAGAAGGCTCAGAGTAAAGCCATGGAAACCATGAAAGGACTAGGAAAACAAAATGAGAACATGTATTTTGGAGAGGTAAGGTAGAGGATCGAGTTTACACCTTTCTTGGCATACCATTTCTCCTAGTGCAGCTATTTAAATACATATACATACATAGACGTTGATTAGCAGGTATAGAACCAATTGTGGTCTACTCACTTGTGAAGGCTAATGTAGAGGATATCTTCTATCAAGACATGGGCATGAGCATCAAGATGTTCCCATAGCAGGCACTCTACTTTAACAAATCTTCATGGATTAAATTACGTTCCATGTTAGTTCTAATATGAACATCATACTGCCAGTGAAGGTCATAAACTTTAAAGCGTGTTCCCAAGCAACACTGTGGCATCTTCATTTGAGAACATATTTTAAACTGAGTAGCTAATTATCTATTTAGAAGAAAAGCAGAGGAATAATTCTGAGTATCCTGTAAGGACTCAGAGTTCTTCATTTCACTCGTGTTTTGCTTGCATGTAAGCAAAGCACCAAATCCATAGTTCAAAGGTGAAGTAAAAAATATATAAAAGATGACCACATAGAAAGAATTTTCTCATTGGAAATCTGTTTTCCTCCAGTCAGAAAGACTGTGATAGTCTTACTTCTGCACGATAAAAATTCCTGACAAAAATGACCATCTATATTGCTGATAGTGCCTAGCATGTATGATAACCTGTTGTAGTTTGATTTGGGGACGGAGAGGATAGACTATAAATGGGGGTTTTCTTTAAAAAACTACTGCATGTAAGATATACTGTTTCAGAACAAATAATGCCAATAGGAATTAATAATTTCAAGTTGGAATATAGTTATAATTATACGGTTAGAGAAACATTCAGTTCCTTTGTTTCTGGCAAATGAGTTGTAGAGCAGATATTTGGTGGTCACCTCCCCAGTATCCATTACTTCCCTTCTATCACCTTGGGGTAGGGAGGATTGACTTCCCTCCCTTCTCAGCTGGGAAGCTTAGGTGGTGTTGATGCCACCACATGCCCTTAGGTGCAGGCTCTGATTGGCTTGTTCTAGTCATATCCCAGCCTCCCTGTCCACCCGAGAAGAGCATGTAACAAAGTCATGCTAATGAGAATGTGAATCCAGAGAAGACTTTTTCTCTGAAAAGAGATGTAAAGGTGTGAAGGCTGAAACTGCTGCATTTTGCTACTAGGAGGGAGAGCCCAGATCCTGTGAAGATGAAGCTGACCAGCTCTCCTTTCTTTAGTTTCCTCTTCTTTAAAATGGGGAAGATACAGTACTTTCTTTTACATGTGTTGTGAAATTAAGTTGGTTACCTTATGTAAGATGTTTAGAATATTAAGCACTCAATAAATAATAAAAATATTTATTCCCCCTCCCCAGAACCAATATAATAATTCTTTCAAACTGAGCCATCTGATTAATTACATTAATTTTTTGAATTAATTTTTTTCCTATTGGCTATATATACAAGTGATCGCTGCAAAATCTTGATTGCCTTTTATTCCACAGAATTTGTTTTGCCAGTAATAGAGTCATGTTAGCATTTAAACTATATAAACATAGTCATGGTGGTGTTTTAACATTAAACCTTAGGAGTCTGGTCTTGGAAGAGCCATCTCTGAACTTCTAGGACCTCCAAAGTATCCTGATTCTTCCTTTCCAAACCCTCAGCTCTGTCTGGGAATAGTTTTGCAGAACCTTGGCAGTGAGAAGGAAGAGTTGTGATGCTGATTCCCAAGGCAGAGTATGAAGTGATTATAATTTCAAATGATAATTAACCTGAGGGCATCTGTTGAGCTCAGTTAAGGCCTGAGCTAATAGAAGTCTGCAGATGCCTGTGTTTAGAAGGCCAGAACTGTACACAGTGGCTTCTGTGCTGTTCTTACTGTCCTAGTAACATTTATTCCTCTAATATTCATGCTTATTTGCTTATTACCTTAAAGATAATATTTACAGAGATAGAGAATAATGGTTAGAATTGATTCTAGAAGTTATAAATAATAGATTTTCCCTTGAAAAGCAAGGATTCCATTTTAATAAGAAACTTGTCAAGTTTTTGGTTAAATGTGACAGGACAAAGACATCTAATAGTTTATGGATACTCTCATAGTGCCATGTGAAAGAGATAGAAGCAATGTAAGGATATGTACATTTAGACCAAGAAGGGTCTAAAACATCACTTGCCTGTAGTTGGAAGAGTGGGATTGGAGAGGATGAGACACGAGGAGGAATGTCCAGGTTTTTACTCTGTGTACATCTGTATGGTTTGACTTTTACTTTATAGTGAATTCATGTATTACTTGTATAATTTTAAGAAATTAACCTTGACATGTCAATACTTCCACCCAAGTTGAGTTATACTTTCTAAGATTAATTGTTTAGATCAGATTATAGTAATCATTCCAGGTATTTATACTTGAGCCAATTGATGATTCAGATGAATTCAGACTTCATTAAACTTAAATGCTGGGTATACAGCTAACTCCTTATTTATGTCTGGTATATTACATAATTTAATGTTTCTGAAAGGCCATCTTGCCTTTCTCTTTTTTTGAGCACTCTCCCGGTCTCCTGGTTTTCCATACAGCAGATATTTGGGTTGCATTTACATCTGCAATGAATATTTTGCCTGAGAGGTTTGTTCTGATATAAAACAGTATGTTAGATTTCCTGAATATTTATGACTTTGAGCTTTCACCAGTTCCTGCTGAATGAGAATCACTTGCCTTGTGAGTGGGACTTTGCAGTAACCTCACACTCACAGCAATTAGAACTTGCTGCTGCAGTTGGATCTAGCAGCTGATGAAAAGTAGAAATTTTAAGCTGGATGGGCCTTTAGGGTCATTCATCCTAATCTTTCAGTTCATTTATGGGGAGAAAGAGGCCCAGGGAGCTCAGAGGAATTTTCAAGGTCCCTGTATTTGGGGTAGATGAGAGTTAGAAGATAGTCCTGGCTCATTCTGCTTCCTGCCACAAGATGTGGTGAGGAGTCATCCAGAATTCAGCCTGCTTGCTAAGTTTGCATCCTGGAAGCCGGAAACAAAGTTGAACCATGTGGGATTTGGGGAATCCAGAAGATAGGAAGTAAAATTACTAGAGTAGAGTATGGTGCAAATAAATGAAAAAATGCAGGCTTAAACTGAGGAATATCCAACATCTGTATAGTAGTTGGAAAAGATGATTTTTTTTCTGCTTGTAAAAACATATACTGCATTTAGAAAATTCCTGAAAGTACAGAAAAGAAAATCAAAATTACTCCTGATTCCATTGCCAAGAAATGATTAAGACTGATATTTTGGGCCGGGGATGGTGGCTCATGCCTGTAATCCCAGCACTTTGGGAGGCTGAGGTGGGTGGATCATGAGGTCAGGAGATCAAGACCATTCTGGCTAACACGGTGAACCCTGTCTGTATTAAAAATACAAAAAATTAGCTGGGTGTGGTGGCATACACCTGCAGTCCCAGCTACTTGGGAGGCTGAGGCAGGAGAATCACTTGAACCTGGGTGGTGAAGGTGGCAGTCAGCCGAGATCGCACCACCGCACTCCAGCCTGGGCAACAGAGCAAGACTCTGTCTCAATAAGAAAAGGAAAAAAAAGACTGATGTTTTGGGATTATTTTTAAAAAATAATGTGTACACACATCAAATCAGATCATATTGCATACGTAATGTTTTTTATGTAATATTATATGATGAGGCCAGGTGTGGTGACTCATGCCTGTAATCCCAGGACTTCGGGAAGCTGAGGCAGGCTGATCCCTTGAGGTCAGGAGTTTGAGGCCAGCCTGGCCAACATGGTGAAGGTCCATTTCTACTAAAAATACAAACATTTGCTAGGTATGATGGTGTGTTCCTGTAATCCCAGCTACTCAGGAGGCTGAGGCACGAGAACTGCTTGAACCCAAGAGGTGGAGGTTGCAGTGACTCAAGATTGCACCACTGCACTCTAGCCTGTGTGACAGAGTGAGACTGTCTCAAAAAATATATATAAATCTGTATACATATTATGACATTTTCCTGTATCATTGAGTATTCTGCAAAAATATGATTTTTAAATGGCTAAATCTCAGATTAAAAAAATCATTTGAAGTGGAACCATCGGAGCTGGAGAATGTGGAACGAATCTGATAGAGAATTCAAAGAAAAGGGTCTAAGGTTTGATGCTGCAATCTGAGAGACATCAGCCTGGAATGAGTAGTGACAACAGCAGTGGAAAGCTGCCAGTCCACTGCAAGTGGCAACATGATGTAGTTTAGAGGCAGGTGAAAGAAAGTCAATTCAAAGCCACATGCTTAAGACAATGTAACAGTCTCTCATTTTGTCCACTTCCATTAACATGCATTTATCACGCAAAACAATGTTTAGGCTACAGGCTGGCCTCTCCAGCCTGCCACTAGGTAAAGCCCTCATGCCCCAAGTGGAAGTGACTCAGATACATAACCATCCTTTGGAATTCGGGCCTTAGTTATCCAGCCCACGATGTCTTCCTTTGACACACAGTCAGCTGCATGTGACACTTCTCCCAGAAGCAAGGTAATTACAGGAGCAAGAGGTAAAATTAAAAATAGTCTAGTATGCCCCTTCTTAATCAGTTTTGCTGAAAAGGTGCGATGAAGAATGAGGTAAAGTCTTTGAAGTGCTTGGCTTTGTTTAGTTAATGTATTCCCATTGCCATCGGGAACTGGGAGCCTGCCAAGTAGGAAACATGACCATCACCTCAAAGAAGAAAGTCGAATCCAGGATCAAGGCTTGTTTATCATCTGTGGCTGTGAGGCAGCTTAAATGATTAGAGAGGGGACCACTTCTGAAAAGTGCTGAGAGAATGCGGTTGGGACACAGATGAAGTCCAGCCCTTCCTAGTGCTCTGGGCTTAATATGCCTTTCTTTCCCTCTTTCCCCATTTCTACAGATTGTGAGTATATTAATCGTTAAAGAAGCTAATCATACCTCAGTTCTAATGAATGAAACAGAATTCAGGTAGGGAGCATAGTACTTTAGCTGAGAAGAGAGTTTATGTAATGATTACAGGAAATGTTCCTCAGTCTGATAAACACTCACAAGATACAGAGAGCAATAAAGATGCATGGTCCCTTGGCTTTCTCTGTGTTTTCCTTGTGGATTGGGTTGATGAGTCTGTTGCCAGCAGGGTATCGTTTCCTCCTGTGCAGAAATGCCAAATTTGCAGCTCTTGGTGGATGAGCTGGGAATGTGATTTCTTCCTTTCTCCAGTAATTTTCTGCCTGCCTGCATGAAATGCTAATGAATGTCTCACACATGACGAAGCAATGAAATGTAGCCTTATTTTACTATTTTTGGCAGATTCTGACTTTAGAAGGTCTAGGTCTTAATGTAACAGTGACAAGATAGTGTTAGCAGACCCTTCTCCCCCTTCATACAAATTTATACTCTGTATGCTCTGCTCCCTGTACAGACGTGATGAGTCGTGTCACTGATTTGAGGCGAGTTCTGTGTTTCTGTGACATCCTCTGCATCCCATCTTATTCCACCATGCCTTCATGTCCAAGTCTCTGGAAAACGTCTAGCTCCAAGAAAAATAAGTTCTGAACTTGAATCTCAGACCAATTCAGACATTTATTATTAGTTGTAGCTGAGTAGCATTCATGCCAGGTCTTATTTATTAACTAGTGGGGGGTGGGATAGGGCATAAATAGGGAGTTGAACACACTTATGGGCTGCAGTTAAATGCCTAAATAATTTTATGATTACACCATCAAATGAATTGACTTGTAGGAGGGACTGAAGTGAAAACAGAGCTTCTGATAATCAAATTTTAATTGAGGCTCTTGGCTGATTAATAGTGCCAGTGGGAGAGCTTAATTTAGGCACGGTATCCTTCATTTGTGGAATCGATTGGTGGTACTCTGATACTCTGGCCACATCTGCAGGAGGGCCACCCGCAGATTCTGTGAGTGACAGAAGACTGCGTGAGGCACAAGGGCAGAAACGTGATAACAGCAGAAACAGATAAGAGATGCTGGTTTGAGGAAGGGCTGTCAGCATTGACTGATGAGGAGCACACACAGGTGATGTTGGGGTTCACCCTGCTTCCCATTTGCAACCGAAGGCTGCTTGTGGTAGTTGAATATAGTTTATTTTGAGAGTAGAAGAGTGAGACAGACAAAAGAGGAGAAAGATGGGGTTTGTAAGTGCAATAAAACTTGGATCAAGGGCAGAGAGGAAAGACTGCCTGGGGATATATTCCTCAGTATGAATCCAGCTGATTCAGGTCCCCCATGTTCTGGGGTTTAATTCAGACCCCATGTCTTCTATTTCTGTCCATCGTCACCTTTTGCTGTCCTCATTCATCTTCTCAATGACCTTAGAAATTCTAGTGTTTGATCTGAAAGGTATAATCTGAAAGTCCATGGCTCAAAATATGTCAACGAAAAGGCCCTTTGATCACTAATATATCCAGGAAAAGATGTGTTTCCTTTCTGTGTCTTGGTTTCTGTCATGTAGGAAAGAACTCAAAAGATACCACAATGGATAGATAACTTAGAAATATAGTAGGTCTGCTGTAGACCTGATTTCAGAAAAAGCCTAGAGCAGTGACTGGAAATAAGTATAACCATTAAGAAAGATGAGTTGGGAAAGTGCTTTATTTTTCTGAAACAGTGTCAATATCTGGAGAAAAAAAATAATGAATTACTATTTGTGGCTAGAATAGCAAAGGCCAAGAAAGTATAATTGAAGATTATAAAAGTGTGAAGACTCCAGATTGGGTTGACATGCACTGGCCCAATCTAGGAACACAAGCTTGTGAACCTAGAGAACGTACCTCTCATAGAAAAGGAAGAATTTGAAATACAAACGGACTTTAACAAAAGGCTTAGATAAATAACAATAACAAGCTATAAAGGGAGGTTAAAAGTGCCTGGAGGGTGCATTTTCATTTTCATGTTTAATTCTAAGTGTTATTTTTTTAACCAATTAAACATACATTCTTTTGTCAATAATATGGAAAACATAAAGAAGAAAATAAAGATGAATTATAATCTCATTTTATAGACTTCTAACATTTTTAGCACTTATTTTTTGTAAGTTAAGGAATTAATTACTAGTATTGTTTTTACATATTTATGGGGTACAATTGCAGGTTTCTTATATACATGTATTGTATTGTGAAGACTTCTAACATTTTGATGTATTAACATTTACTTTCCCACAGTATTTTAAAATTATCTTACATCATTTTGACTGTAATTTTGCATTCTGCTTTTATAAGTTATGTAAACCCGAAGAATTCTTTAAATCTTCTAGAAGTATTTATTTTAAATGAGATTTTCAGATGTCATTGACTTTGGGGCACTTGCTATTTTACATACTGCTAGGAAAGAAAAAAAAAGTGTTTCCAATTAAACTGACACAAAGCCTTAATGATAGCTTTGAATGATATTTTTGTTGGTCACACCAGCCTTTTGATGCTTTGACATTTCTTCCGTCTAGTTCAGGGATTTGGCAATAATTTTTCCTTTAGTTGCATTTCTTGGCATGTAAGAGATGCTTCTTTTGCATAATCCTCAGAAAACAAAATGTAGCACGGCATCATCTACTTAGGTTCATAAACCACGTATGTGATTTGTTGCTTTGGAACAAAATATGTCATAGTGATAATTCGTCCTATGATGAATATTTGCTTCATCAACATAAAATGCACCCACTGAGTCTCTGTTTACATGCTTTTTTTGTGTACACAAAGACTTTTCATCTCAATGCTGAATCACAGCATTACATTTGAAGACATTTTATTTATTGTATTTAAAAATATTTAATTGACAAAGATTGAATATATTCAAGGTATATAACATGATGATTTGATATATGTATACATTGTGTAATGATTACCACCATAAAATTAATAAACACATCCACCACCACTCATGCTGTACATTAGATCCTCAGAGCTTATTCAACTCATAACTGAAAGTTTGTACCCTTTGACCAATCTCTCTCCATTTCCCTCATCTACTGGTCCCTGGTAACCACTCTACTCTTTGTGTCTATGAGTTCAACTTTTTTAGGTTCTACATATAAGAGATCATTCACTACTTGTCTTTGCGGCTGGCTTATTTCACTTGTTGCAATGTCCACGTTCATTTATAGTTACAAATGACAAGATTTTCTTCCTTTTAAAGGCAGATTAATATTCTATTACATATACATATATATCTCACATATTCGTTATTCATCCACTGATAAACACTTAGGTCGATTCCCTATCAATGCTATTGTGAATAATGCCACAATGAACGTGGAAGTACAGATATCTCTTTGAGATACTGATTTCATTTCCTTTGAATATATAGCCAGAAGTGAGACTGCTGCATCATAGAGTAGTTCTACATTTAATTTTGTGAAGAATCTCCATAATGGCTGTACTAATTTAAATCTCTACCAACAGTGTATGAGGGTTTCCTTTTCTCCACTCCCTTGCCAGCACTTGTTATCTGTTGTCTTTTTCATAATAATCAGGTGTGAGGTGATATCTCATTGTGGTTTTAATTTGCCCTTCTCTGATGACCAGTAATACTAAGCATCTTTTTATATACCTGCTGGTCATTTGCATGTCTTCTTTGAAAAAAAAGTCTATTCAGGCTCCTTACCCATATGTAAATTGGGCTTGTTTTTTTTTTTTTTTTTTTTTTTTTTGCTATTGAGTTGTGTGAATTTTTTACATATTTTAGATAAGAACCCATTATCAGATTTTTGGTTTGCAAATAGTTTTCTCCATTTCATAGGTTGTCTTTGAATTTTGTCATTGTTTCCTTTGCTCTGCAGAAGTTTTTAGTTCATTGGAATCTGCTTGTTTATTTTTACTTTTGTTGCCTGTGCTTTCAAGGTCATGTCCAAAAAATCATTACTAAGACCAATGTCAAGGAGCTTTTTCCCTACGTTTTCTTTTAGGAGTTTTATGATGTAAAACATTACATTTAAATATTTAATTTATTTCAACTTAATTTTTATGTATGGTTTAAGGCAAGTGTCTAATTTCATTACTTTGCATGTGGATATGCAGTTTTTTCAACACCATCTATTGATGAGACTCTCTTTTCTTCATTGTATGATCTTGGCATCTTGGTCAAAAAACAATTGACTGGATATGTGGACTTATTTCTGGCCTCTCTGTTTTCTTCCATCGGTCTATGTGTCTGTTTCTATGCTAGTGCCATACTATTTTGATTACTGTAGCTCTGTAATAGATTTTTAAGTCAGAGAATGTGTTTCTCCTGACTTTGTTCTTTTTGTTCAAGATAGCTACTTGGGGACTTTTGTGGTTCCATACAAATTTTAGAATTGTTTTTTCTATTTTTTAAAAAAAAGTCATTGGAATTTTGATAGGAATTATATTTAATCTGTAGATTACTTTGGGTAGTATGGATATTTTTAACAATATTAATTCCTCCAATCCATGAACAAAGGGTATCTTTTATTTGTGTCTTCTTCAATTTCTTCCATTAATGTTTTACAGTTTCAGTGTAGAGCTCTTTCACCTTCTTAGTTAAATTTTTCCTAAGTATTTTATTTTATGTTTTGAAGATCTTATAAATGTCATTGTTTTCTTGATTTCTTTTGCAGATAGTTCATTGTTAATGTATAAAAACACTAACAATTTTTGAATGTTGATTTCCTATCCTGTCAGTTTACTGAATTTGCTTACTAGTTCTAATAGGGTTTTTTTTGGTAGAGGCTTTAGAGTTTTCTTTATGTAAGATAGCACTATATCAGCAAACAGAGACCACTTAGCTTCTTCCATTCCAGTTTAGATGCCTTTTATTTCTTTCTCTTGCCTAAGTTCTGTGGCTAGGATTTCTAGCACTATATTAAACAGAAGTGGTGAGAATGGGTATCTGGTCTTGTTTTGGATCTCAGAAAAAAAGCTTTTAGTTTTTCCCCATTCAGTATGATGTTAGCTGTGGGTTTGTCATATGTGCCCTTTATTATGTTGAGGTACATTTCTTCTACATCTAATTTGTTGAGTTTTTCTCATGAAAAGATGTTGAATTTTGTCAAATGCTTTTTCTGCATCTATTGAGATGTTTATACTCGTTTTTTATACTTCATTCTGTTAATGTGGCATATCATATTTATTGATTTGCATATGCTGAACAATCTTTGCATCCCGGGGATAAATCCCACATGATCAGGGTACATGATACTTTCAATGTGCTGTGGAATTTGGTTTGCTAGTATTTTGTTGAGGATTTTTACATTTGTATTCATTGGGGATATTGGCCTGTAATTTCCTTTTCTTGCTGTGTCCTTACCTGACTTTGTTATGAGGGTAGTGCTGGCATCATACAGTAACTTTGAAAGTATTCTCTCATCTTCAATTTTTTTAAAAAAGTCTGAGAAACACTGGCATTAATACTTCTTTAAGTGCTTAGTAGAATTCACCCCTGAAGCCATATAGTTCCAAGCTTTTATATATTGGGAGTTTTTTTATTCAATCTCCTTACTCATCATGGTCTGTTCAGATTTTCTATTTCTTGTTGATTCTGTGTTGGTAGGTTGCATGTTTCTATGGATTTATCCATTTCTTCTAAGTTTTCCAATGTGTTGGTGTATCATTGTTCATAGTAATCTCTTGTGATCCTTTGTATATCTGTAGTATCAGTTGTCATATCTCTTCTTTCATATAGAATTTTGTTTGAGTCTTCTCTCCTTTTTTGCTTGGTTAGGTTGGTTAAGGTGTTTTAATTATGTGGATTTTTTTTCCCTAAAAACCCCAACTCTTAGTTTCCTTGATCTTTTCTATTATCTTTCTAGTCTCTATGCCATTTATTTCTGTTCTAATCTTTATTAATTACTTCTTTCTGCTGACTTTGGGCTTAGTTTGTTCTTTTTCTAGTCCTTGCAGGTGTGAAGTTAGGGCAATTGAGATCTTTTCTTTTCCTTTATGTAGGTTATTTGTTGCTATAAACTTCCCTCTCAGCATTGCTGCTACTGCAGCTCATAAGATTTGGCATGTTGTGTTTCTGTTTTTGTTTGCCTCAAAATACTATTTGATTTCCCTTTTGATTTCTTCTTTGACCCATTGGTTGTTAAGGACTGTGTCGTTTCATTTCCACATATTTGTGAATTTTCTGAAGTTCCTCCTATTATTGATTTCTAGTTTTATACCTTTGTGGTTAGAAAAGATACTTGAGACAATTTCAATACTGGAGACATTTTAAATAGCAGCTAAATCAACGTGTGTGGTACCAACAATGTACATAATTTAGTAGAGGTAATGACAACACAAATGTCTGTCATCATGTTCATGCATGCATGGTAATGACAACTCCTTTGTACTTAACTCATAGGGATAATAAAATGCCATCACTTGATGGGGATAATAATATGCCAACTACTATAAGACATATTCCAATTTCAGAGATGTTAAAATGTGGAAAAGGTGCATCTTAACATCAATGGGTTCACCTGAATTTAATTAACCATTTTACTCTTCTGGGGTATTAAAAATAAAATATAGCCAGGCGCAGTGGCTCAAGCCTGTAATCCCGGCACTTTGGGAGGCCGAGACGGGCGGATCATGAGGTCAGGAGATCAAGACCATCCTGGCTAACACGGTGAAACCCTGTCTCTACTAAAAATACAAAAAACTAGCCGGGCGAGGTGGCGGGCGCCTGTAGTCCCAGCTACTCGGGAGGCTGAGGCAGGAGAATGGCGTAAACCCGGGAGGCGGAGCTTGCAGTGAGCTGACATCCGGCCACTGCACTCCAGCCTGGGCGACAGAGCGAGACTGTCTCAAAAAAAAGATTTTATAGAAACTAAACTTTTTTTCCTTATAGGAAATTTTAAATAGTATTTTTCTTTGCATTTGTGATTTTTTGGGAATAGATTCTGAGAAGTGAAATTATTTAGTCAAAGAATATAAACATTTTAAAGGTGTTTGATCTTTATTTCTGAATTGCTTTACAGAAGGTAGTTCAAACTATACAGTCTGATGAACAATGTTATTTCAGTGTTGTAAACTTGACTTTATGAAAAAAAGCTGGCGTAGGCGGCCTGCAAGGTGGCCCCAACTATCTGAAGCGATGGCATGTGACTTTTCAGGTGAGGGCTGACACAATGCAGCTTCCGCTTTGTTCTTTTGGACACATTCTGTGGGAAGCCAGGTGTCAGGTTTGGCAGACACTCAAACAGCCTGTGGAGATGCTCATGTATGGAGGAAACAAGACTTACAATGAGAACCAGCCTGTGAGTAAAATGCCTTAAAAATGGGTTCTTTTGCCCCAGTCAGGTTTTCAGATGTCCATGGTCCTTGTTCACAGCTGAGTTGCAACTTCATGAGAGATCCAGAGCCATAACTGCCCAGCAAAGCCACTTTCATGTTTTTGACCCACAGAAACTATGAAAGATTATAAATGTTTATTTTTTTTGCTAAATTCGGGTGTAATATATTATGCAGAAATAGATAATGAATACAATAACGGCATTGTTTAATAAAATATGCAAAGATGTCACTATCTAAAAGAGAGTACATCTCTAGATGGGCCATTGATTTAATTATTCATGGCAAGTCTTATATTATTATGAGTACTTGGAGTTTCAATCTTAGCTTATTAGCTATGTGAACTTGGTCAATTCTTTTAGTCTCTTGGGTCCTGAGTTTATTTTTTTTTTGTCTTTCAAAGGAGATAATGATACTAGCCTTAATTTCTTCAGATGTGTATTTTAAATTAAAAGGAATATTTTATGTTCCATAAAATTT
>NW_012106897.1:1170250-1179707 GCF_000951045.1 Mandrillus leucophaeus
CAAAAAGCCCCAGAAGTTTATTTCTCACAGTTCTGGAGGCTGGGAAGTTCAAGATCAAGACACTGGTAAATTCAGTGTTTGGTGAGGGCCCACTTGCTGGTTTATAGATGGCTATCTTTTGCAGTCTTCTTATAGTGGGAGGGGAGAGGAGTCTTTCTTGGGCCCTTTTGAGAAGTGTATTAATTCCATTCATGAGAACTTTGACCTCCTGACCTAATGAACACCCAAAAGTCCCAACCCCTAATGCTACTACCTTGGGGTCTAGGATTTTGACATATGGAATTTGAGGGTACACAAACATTCAGATAATTGGAATCTCCTTTACCTGTATTCCATATTATTCATTTTCTCTCTAGTGGTTTTAAGGTCTTTATTTTTGTTTCCTTATTTCTATGTTTTATATCTTTTAGTGTGCATTTTTTGCCAATGTTGATTTACCCTTGTGTTCTTT
The DNA here is from genome assembly GCF_000951045.1 of Mandrillus leucophaeus. Classification (NCBI taxonomy): domain Eukaryota; kingdom Metazoa; phylum Chordata; class Mammalia; order Primates; family Cercopithecidae; genus Mandrillus; species Mandrillus leucophaeus. The sequence goes on from NW_012106897.1 coordinate 1,170,702, forward strand.
ACAGTTTTATTGTTGCTTTCATGATAATTTTATTTTTTTCTTTTATTGTTCTTCTGATATTTGAGAGTTCCTATTTCACTTCCGACTATTGTCTCACTAATTATTCCTGATCGCCTAGTACTGTCACTTGATAGAGTATTACACTTTATGGCCAAATTTTTATCTCATCTATGGCATCCTTTTTCTGGTGACATTCTTTTTCTGCTGTAATTTTTCCAGTTCCTATCCTCATAATACCTTTGGAGGCACCTTTTGTACATCCTTTTTTGTATGTGAATCATAAAGCAAAATAATGTATGACCTGTGAACCCATCTGTTAGTATGCATTCCTTTTAAAAATTTCTCATGTTGAAGAAGATAGATATTTCCTGGGCCAGCATTTTGGGGGAATGATGTGGGGAGGAGGCATGTCACATTCCAGGCTGGAAGGATTTTTTCTTATCTAGAATTTTCTAACTTATTTTTCCTTTACTCTGGACCAAAACAGATGGATAGGCTGCTGTAGTTTTTGTTCTTTTTCATAATGTAGCACCTCTCTTCTCCCTGTCTCCAATTATAGGAACAGACAAAGATGGCTTATTTGTACCATTCTTCATTCAGCTCCTGCTTCTTTTAGATGAGAATAGGTATAGAGAAAAATGCTGTCATCCTGTGCACCTCTATCCTACTGGAAATAAAGGGTATATCTCATGTACCCTTCACTTTGAAAAAACCTACTTTGTTGGCTTTTTCTCAGATCTGCAGTCTTAGTGACCTATTACTCTTCTCTATGCTTTTGAAAGTTTTTCATTTTATTTGGATTTAACTATTTTCTACTACTGTTCAAAATGCGTTTTGCTTTCTGTTTCTTATTCTCCTTGGTGCTTCTGGTTGATTTCCAGGAATGGTGGGGTGGTGATGGTGATGGTGTGGAGGTGGGGAATTCTGACTTCATACCATCTTTTTCAAACCTGAAGTTACATTTTTAATTTTTTTGTGGTGCTCATGTGTTAAATATCTGTAGTCCCTGGGGTGAACGAGGCTGGATCAGGTGGCTAGCCTCCATATTCCTTCTTTCTCCTTAGACCATGTCCCCTCCTTCATTCAGTTTACAGAAATTATTGTGCATGCTATTACATGTCAGGCACTGCAATAAGCATTGGAAAACAAAGACTAAACCACACGTGAGCTCTATCCACACAGAAACTGTAGGAAGTTATGACAATTAAACTTTCTAAAGAGCTTTCTAAAACAATTTTTAGGAGGGAGACTGATGTCTATTAAACATAAATAGAAATACATGCTGATGCTATAGAAGAAAGGTTCCTGAAAAACAGGATGAATTGGGATGTAGAACACAGAGAGGATTAACCTTAGATGGAGAAGTCAGAGGCAGCCTAGTGGGAAAAGCATAGGCTCTGGAGACTAATTCCCTCCATTCAAAACCCACTTTTGCTCCTTCCCAGCTGCATGAACTGGGGAAACTATTGAGCTTCTCTATGCCTCAGTTTCCTCATGTTTTGCTCACAAAATAAGACTCCCTCTGTAATGCATAGTTGTATATAAACCACAATAAAAAGCAGCATAGTAGAATGCTTAAGAACATATATTTTGGAGAAGATTGCTTGTCTGACCTTGGATACATTAGCAAATGTTCTTGTGCCTCAGTTTCTTGATTTATAAAATAGGGGTGATAATAATGCCTATTTCATAAGATTGTTATGAGACTTAAATGAGTTACTATATCTAAAGTGATTCCGATGTTGTCTTGGAGATAAAACAAACCATGTACCTATACCTGGAAGGTAGTAAGCACCATCTAAGTATTTGCCAAATAAGGCATTTATCATCGTACTTGAAATACAGAAAGTACTAAAACATAGTAGCGATTATAGCAGGAGGGAAAAAGTAAGTAGATTTTGTGGCAGGAACCTGTAGTATTTCCTGTGATAGTTTCTATAGGCAAGCTACTTTTGAGAGGGAAGGAGCAGATCAGAGGTTTAGGGAGAAAGGAGAAGATTTGAAATAGCTGCTGTTGAGTTAGAAAAAGAGATGTCTGAGCAGTGTTGCCTAGTTGAGGTTAAATAACACAATGACTCATTGAGGTACAAATATAAGCATCTGTCTTGTTTTATATACCAATACTTGGTGACCTGGTTCTAGGTACAGAGAAGGCAGATTGATATGAGGCTACAGTTCTCCCAGATGTGACAGAACAGCATCAGGGCAAAGAATTCAAGAATGTTGGCAAAAGGTGGTTAAAGCGATAGACCATAAAGACTATGTTGAGTAGGGAAGGAAATAAAGAGAGGATAAAGTAAAGAGTGGAGGCGCAGAGTTCCAGGTGAGGTAGAAAAGCAATTGTAGTGGCAGCAAGTGAATGAGATGGATGGAGAGGAAAAAAAGTCCCTTGGAAATGCACACTGAAGAAAATAAGAAAGCATTTCTTCATAAGGAAGAATAAGTTTAACCTACCCATTTCAAGCCTCTGTAGGGCAGAGACAGCTTTAAAGTGGGAATAGCCTCAGGATCATCTTATCTGCATCATTAGAGGTAGAGTGGGAAGAGAGGTCTCCAAAGAAAAAAGTTCTTATGGGCTCAGAGGTCTAGCCATTTTACTTTTTCATGTGTAAGCCCTACTCCCTAGCATGGCAGACCACTGAGAAGAGTGACTTTCAGGGTGGAGTATATGTGTGTGTGGGAGGGTGTGAGAATATGGAGAGAGTTAGGAGAGTAGCCACTAAAGGTGATCAAGGTTGTTTGAGAGCAAACAAACAATAATTTTAGAGAAGACACTGCAGTCATAGTGCTATTGATTCAAGCAAACTTCTTACAAAAAATGAGACTCTTCTAGATTCTATGATGAAAGTGGAAGGTCTGCATTAAATCTGGGTCAGTATCATGTATATTACTCCTCAGTCAACCTGCATTATGTTGTATATTAAACAGAGCCTTTTAAAATAACATTCCTTTTGCTATGGAATGTATTCATTTCCCTTGAGTTGACATGTCTGATCTGTGAGGCTCTGGGCCTTGCAGTTGGTTTATATGGTTGGGATTCAAATGCGGGTCAAATTGAATATTGCTAGATGTTGAGAGTTTGGGAGAAAATAGGTGGGGTGAAATATCTCTGAGTTATAGTTGAAGGTCACTGTGGCAATTTGATTAATTCATTTCAACAACTATTTACTGAGTGTTAACTCAGCATGAGTCAGGTGGTTTAAATAGAGTGGTCACTGAAGAGTGGTCACTGCCCTTGTGGAGCTCACAACTAAGGGACAGGACAACCAATTCCAACTTGCCTGCAATGTGTCTTCATCTTCTGTCATAAACTGTAGGGTTATATAAGGTTTCTTAGAATTCATTAATTGAATCATTTGTTCATTTAATACATTTTGTTCATTCTTTTTGAGTTCTGTGGTATGTCATGCACTGGTGGTTAGAAACTATCCACTCCTGTGATGTCCAGATGAACAACCTGTCATCAATATAATTTCCTGAGATGCTAAGCATTAATTAGGGTCTGTCTTCTTTAAGTCACCCTAAGACCCCAAAGGTCTATGTCCTCTCCCAGGAATAGAAACACTGTTTGTGATGTGTCTTCATCCTTTTTTGGTACCTTCTATCTGCGTGCCATCCTAGTGACCCTCAGAGATCATGTTTCAGAACCGTGGAAATGTACAGGAATTAGAAAACTTGGAATTAGAAGAACTTGGTTTGAGTCTGGTTCTTCCATGGTCTAGCAGTGTGTGATCTTGGAAAACTGCTTAGCTTTTCTCAATCACCATGGTTCTCATCTTTTTCACAACAAACTTATAGATATTATTCTATCCATTTTACATTGAAAAAACCTGAGTAAAGCTTAGCAAGGTTAGGTAATTTTCCTATGAGCCAGGGTTCAAATGCATGAAGTCTGACTTTGGTGTCCATGCTTAAAGACTCCTTTATGTCAATTATGAAGAGTTGAACACACTATCTGGTACATAGAATATACTCAATAAAATACAGCTGTTATTTTGGCTATCATAACTCAGAACCAACACAATGGAAATATTTGCTAAAGGTGGAAGCAAAACATCAATGTTGGAACTGCACCAGTTATTTTGGAATAAGGAATCATTCGTATTTGACCTTGGACCCTAACCACATGTAAGACTAACCTTGATTAGAGTGGTAAATGTCATTTATAATTGAAGGATCTATTTTTTATAATTCTATTTCTGCTGTAATGAAGAATTACACTTTTGACATTTTCAGTTAATGCTCTAGATAGCCCTGGATTGACATATATTGTACTAGGGCCCTTAAACCAAGAGCTAAAATAGAGAGATGAATCCTTAATCAATGAATTACAAATCCTGGTAAAATGTTAAATTTAAATAAAACATCCACAGTTAGTACTGTTTTGAGGTCTTTAAGAATGTTTGCATTCTACATGCACTAAAAACTAGGGCTAAATGCATATAGATTTTCATAAAGGCAGCACATATGAAAATCTTTGCCTAATGATGCACTATTGTGTTCAGCATGGAGAGATGCAGTCTAATTTTCTTATAATTTCCTCCCCTATCTTGCTTCCTTTTTGTAGGTTAATCCTTTGTTAACACAGCTTCTTAGAGTGCTCTTGTTTTTCACTCACAAGTCTTATTTTTTTCTTTATCTACCATAGGAAGATTGTCCTCATTCAATAGCATTTAGGTAGGAAAGAGATGTTCAAATGTCATGTTTAAGAATTTCTTTCCCTTTCTTCCCGATTTCATTCTATTCAAGTTTTCTGTTGTATCTGAAATAGCCTCTAAGTCCCTGGGGATGATAAAAAATAATTTTATGGAAGAAGTCAGAAGAAAAACTATTGTAATTTTTTTTTGTATGTGTATGTGCTTATTTTTGTTTTTTTGAGACAGGGTCCTGCTCTGTCACTTGGGCTGGGGTGCAATGGCACGATCCTAGCTCACTGAAGCCCGAACTCCTGGGCTCAAGTAATCCTCCCACTTCAGCCTTCAGAGTAACTGGAGCTACAGGTATGCACTACCATGCCTAGCTAATTTTATTTATTTATTTATTTTGGTAGAGACAGAGTCTTGCTATGTTGTCCAGACTTGTCTCAAACTCCTGGTCTCAAGTGATCCTCCTGCTTTGGCCTCCCAAACTGCTGGGATTACAGGCATAAGCTACCATGCCCTTTCCATTTTTTGTATTTTCCAACAGAGGATGAAACTTCATTTTTAATTATAATTTTGACCCAAATCATCTTGTTTATATAGACAGACAGGGCAGTGACTTGTCTACATATCCATCCTCACAAATTGCTAGGGCGGGCAAACAACTTGTGATATGACCAGAAAAACGTGTTCTGTTTGATTTTTCACACAAGTATGAAAATCCAATTTAGATAATATCCATTAATGGACCCATTAAAAAGAATGTTCTTAACCTTCACCAAGTAAAGAAAAACTTATTCAAGGGCTGTCGGCAACACTGAGCTATGGTGTAGCAGGTTTACACCAGCGTGTTGATAAGGTTCCAAAGTGTGGAAGGACAATGAAAAATCCAAACTGGAACCAAAATATTCCAGGTTTTGAATGAAGAAGAAAAACTTATTGCTCCACACTTACATGAACACTTACAAATATGCAATAAAAACAGTTTGTGTTTTTAGAGGATGTGTCAATTCTTTGAGCTGAGGGAAGTCAGACTTTAGGCCTGGGACCTAACTGGAATCACTTGTTACTCACAATTTAGTATTTCATTTTTTGCAAAGTTCATTACCTTTCAAAGCCCAATAAAAATTAAAAAAAATAGCAGGTGTCCTTTTTTTGCACCACTGTAAATGAGAATGTACTATGGATTTTGTCAAAAGCAATTCAGAGTATTTGAAAATTTGTTTAAGATACTCTGCTAATGTGTACTCTGACTGGTATATCATGCTTTAAATATTTTTTCTTAGTGAATTTAGACAAATTAACAAATCAGAATTTGTTTTTCGGGAACTTGCTAAGAAACTCCAAAGTTGTATCTCTTAGTGTATATTTATTGAAAATTGCAAGAGCCAAGAAAGGGAGAGTTTATTTGAGGAGCCTCAGAATATATAATTAAATCACTCTGCTTTATTTCATAAAAGTGACTGAAGACTAACAGAATCCATTTCTATCTGTAGTGTGATGCTGTTCATGATAGAGACAATTCATATGCCATAGAAGTTAATCTGCCCAATGGAAAAATGTTATAAAGGTTTCCGCTTCTGTTACTGAATCACGATTTTTTCATGTTTTTCTCTCCAGTGCATTTATCCTTACAAGAAAACTCTATCAGAAACCGCCAATCATCTGAGTTGGTAGACAGCTATAAAAGTAACTACGGACTTTATTAATGATGGGGGAAATGGCAGATTAACTTCTTTCTTAAAAACTAAGAGGCATCTAATAACATGCACTTTAATTTTACCCAGCTATGAGGGTCTGGAAAATGTCTTATTTAAATATACAGGTATTTTTATGGGGCCTTTAAATCTTTGCCTTAATACTGTAGTTTCCTCCATATGTTTATTGTCAACTAACAGCTCAGAACTGATAAGCCATGTGGAAATGTTTTGTAAGGCTGCAGTTCTTCCTTTGTGACTACTGCTTCTTTTATTAAAGTTGAACTTCTTCCAAAAAAGAATGCAATTTGTTTGCGTATTTTTGTCTGCAAAACATGGCCAAGTATAGACACCTTTCACATGATAGGAAAGAGGGTTTAATTAGGTGTCTTTCAGTGTGATTAGAATGGATGTGACATGCACATGCTTGTGTTTTGGGAAGATCACTGGCTGCAGTGAGGGAGATGAGGTGAGACTAGAGCCAGGGAGACTAAAATGGGGAGAGTTACACAATCCCTGGGAGAAATAGTGATGGACTGGATGGAGGCAGTAGGAGGGAAATGGGGAAGAGGGAACAGAATTCAAGAATGTCCTGGGAAGTAGGTTCATTGGAAGGGTGTACCAGGGAGGAAAAAGGATTTATTATGATTCAAGCATCTTCCTTGGTTAATAGTAAATCACATTCATGGAGACAGGGAAAGCAGAGGAGAGGTACTTTTTGACACTTACACATGGTTGGCCTCCCAAAGTGCTGGGATTACAAATATGAGCCACCATGATATGGAAGCACTTTCTAGGAGCAGAAACACAATGTGAGATGCAACTACCTCTATGTGTCTTCAGTTGCCTCCCCATTAGAGAGAGCTGTTCTGCCCATCAGTTAAGAAGTTATCTGTGATTGGAGAGGGCGAGGGCGAGGGCTGGATGAAGGCACTAGATGGCTTCTAAGATTCCTTAAAGTCTGAGAGGTTGTGATTTTGTGAAAGTGGTTTGAAAAATTTAAGCTCAGCTTCAAGAGGACAGGAAATATGACACTTTAGTGACAGAACACACATGCACAGTGAGGAAAGATGGAAATTCCTCTTCATGTTCTCTTCAAATTGTGACAGCTTAGTCCCCCTCTCACCACACTGCAATATTCAGGCATAGACATTATGCATTATGTGAATTAACCATTCTGAGGAACGATCAGACAACTTTGCACTGTTATCCTATTTGTATTTGAAAATATAGAGCTATGTTTATAGTTGTTTGTAGTCTGATTCTCATTCTAAATATTATTTTCCGGCAAAGATATGATGTTTCCTAATACAGATGTGTGACTCTGCTAATTCTGCATCAGAATTTGAACATACATTAGAGACGTTCACTTTTATCGTGGGACCACAATGCCATATCTGTTGTACCAAAGACTTGGACAGAAGTATCCATTATTCATGGGGAATCCTTAGGATTATATTCAATGGAAATAACCAAATGTGTTGGTCACATTTGATTCTATCACAGTCACGCAGGTATGGCAGGGTCAAAAAGGGTATAACTTATTTTACAGAACAACATTTCTGATGGGACATGTAGATTCCAATTGCCATGTTGGGATTAGAACTAGTAGACTGGAAGTTGGTGGGGCTGTTTATGTAATTTCTTCTTCTCGATTACATGGACTTTATTATACTAAATTACAATTTGCCTCATTCAAATGCAAATGAATTTTTGAAAGCCCTGTGTGGGCTTCATCTAATTCTTTTGGGCAAGCATTGCTCAATGTTTCACTTACTTGAAAGGATTCAGTGATGCAACTGATTCAAAGAAAAAAAAGTAAATTTGAAAGTGCTGTTCGTATTGGAAGGGATGGTATAATCATATCAAATTCACATCTGGTTTTATTTTGCTGACTGTTTCTCCTCTTGGCTTTCCTAAAGTATATGTGCCCTATGGGATATAATACTCTTTACTTGACTTTCCCTTATTTCCCGGAGTCTGATTCTTCCCAGAGTTATGCTCCTAATTAAATATTGACTATAAAAGTAAGGAACACAAAGGAAAGTTTTGAAAAGTATAACAAGCTAACAATGCTGTTATGGAAATGTGGGAATTCATTCAACAGTAACACTTCATTTTTGGCCTTTATGAACGAATTTTACAGCAGACCAAAGTGCTCATAATGCAGGTCACTTTGTAAGTCACCAAACCTCCCTTAGCAGTTTATTTTAATGTCTTTTGTTCTAGCAGGAAGGAAAATAGTCCCAGAGTTTTTAATACTCTCCAGCTGTTCATTGGTAAAGACTTCAACATGAAGCTTATAGGGAGAAAATTGTGTACTTAGTTTAACTTCTACAAGAGACTCTACAAAAGGCCTGAAGTTCTTTAGCCTCCACTCTCAGGATTTGTACCTTTCTCATCAGTCCAATGACACTTACGTTGCTTCACAGGGCTTTACTGTGGTGATTCTTTGGTCATCAGTTCCGGTTACTTAGGGAACAACTAGGAGGTGTCAGATATTCTTCAGATTTTTTTCTGACCAGGTTTTTTTTTGTTTGTTTTGTTTTTTCAGATGGAGAACATGGTGTAGTTCTAGGCAAGCCTTATGAAACATCCATCATGAAGGCTGTTTCATGATAAAAAGAGTGCATGGGACAAATAAGTTTGAGAAATACATTTAGAACTTC
>NW_012106897.1:1182592-1186703 GCF_000951045.1 Mandrillus leucophaeus
AATTGCCATGTTGGGATTAGAACTAGTAGACTGGAAGTTGGTGGGGCTGTTTATGTAATTTCTTCTTCTCGATTACATGGACTTTATTATACTAAATTACAATTTGCCTCATTCAAATGCAAATGAATTTTTGAAAGCCCTGTGTGGGCTTCATCTAATTCTTTTGGGCAAGCATTGCTCAATGTTTCACTTACTTGAAAGGATTCAGTGATGCAACTGATTCAAAGAAAAAAAAGTAAATTTGAAAGTGCTGTTCGTATTGGAAGGGATGGTATAATCATATCAAATTCACATCTGGTTTTATTTTGCTGACTGTTTCTCCTCTTGGCTTTCCTAAAGTATATGTGCCCTATGGGATATAATACTCTTTACTTGACTTTCCCTTATTTCCCGGAGTCTGATTCTTCCCAGAGTTATGCTCCTAATTAAATATTGACTATAAAAGTAAGGAACACAAAGGAAAGTTTTGAAAAGTATAACAAGCTAACAATGCTGTTATGGAAATGTGGAAATTCATTCAACAGTAACACTTCATTTTTGGCCTTTATGAACGAATTTTACAGCAGACCAAAGTGCTCATAATGCAGGTCACTTTGTAAGTCACCAAACCTCCCTTAGCAGTTTATTTTAATGTCTTTTGTTCTAGCAGGAAGGAAAATAGTCCCAGAGTTTTTAATACTCTCCAGCTGTTCATTGGTAAAGACTTCAACATGAAGCTTATAGGGAGAAAATTGTGTACTTAGTTTAACTTCTACAAGAGACTCTACAAAAGGCCTGAAGTTCTTTAGCCTCCACTCTCAGGATTTGTACCTTTCTCATCAGTCCAATGACACTTACGTTGCTTCACAGGGCTTTACTGTGGTGATTCTTTGGTCATCAGTTCCGGTTACTTAGGGAACAATTAGGAGGTGTCAGATATTCTTCAGATTTTTTTCTGACCAGGTTTTTTTTTGTTTGTTTTGTTTTTTCAGATGGAGAACATGGTGTAGTTCTAGGCAAGCCTTATGAAACATCCATCATGAAGGCTGTTTCATGATAAAAAGAGTGCATGGGACAAATAAGTTTGAGAAATACATTTAGAACTTCGAATTAGAAACAGCCTGTTAAAGGGTGCTATGCTCTTAATGTGTTCTCCCAAATTTATACATTGAAACTTAATCACCAACGTGATGGTAATTCAAGTGTGGGGCCTTTGTGAGGTGATTAAGACATGAAGATGGAGCCCTTATGAATGGCATTAGTGACCTTACAAGGGGAGCTGTTCACCCCTTCTGTCCTTCCACCTCTTCTTCCATGTGAAGACACACCACTTATCCCTTCTGCCTTTTCCATTACGTAAAGATGTCTTAAAACGATGCATCTATAGATCAGGTCCCCACTAGACACGGAATCTGCTGCTGCCATGATCTTAGGCTTCCCAGATTCCAGAATTGTGAGAAATAAGTTTCTATTGTTTAAGAGTTACCTAGTCAAAGGTATTTTGTTATAGTAGTAGGAATAGACTAAGACAAAGGGTCTGAGAAATTCTGTGGTAAAGAAATCCTACTTAACTCTGCTTAAGTCAGTAGTAGAGCACAATATTTAAGAACACCAGGTTTGAATACAAGATAGACTTGGTCTCAAATCAATCCCAGATTCAATGTTGGCAATGAAACCTGGCCAAGTTACTTCCCTGTACAATAGGAATTCCCAGCTGTGCAAGAGGAATAAGACCCATCTCATCGGCTTATTGTAGAAAGCATACTATAATGTAGAATAAAACATTTGGCAAGGTGCAGCATCATAATCAGTATAATTACTCATTTTTAATATAATGTTATCTTATTTGACTGTATGACTTTTTGGGGCAACACATAAGAAACTACTCTACTAAGGAAATATGATGAGAAATGCTAGTCTGACAGACTGATATTGGAATCAATACTTTCAGAGAATGGAGAGGGGCCAGGACTGCTTATATCACGTGAACTCTCTACTAAATTGGCTGATACCTCTCTCATAGTGCTGTCTCATGGGCAAAAAATTACAGAATTTTAAGCAAAAAAAGTAAAATTGAATTTAAAATGAAATACACAGAGGTTATTATAAACAAGACCTATAGTCTGTCTTGAATATCAAAAGATAAGTTCTAGGATATAAATGTCCAGAAAGAAGCCTCAAGAGGATGAGAAAGAAGAGAAATTTGTTTCCTTATGTCAAGAAGAAATTAATGCAAAATTTTAACACCTATTGAAAGAGGATTGGAGCCATTTTTTTTCATGTTTAATCTTTTTTTTTTTTTTTTTGAGACGGAGTCTCGCCCTGTCGCCCAGGCTGGAGTGCAGTGGCCGGATCTCAGTTCACTGCAAGCTCCGCCTCGCCGGTTTACACCATTCTCCTGCCTCAGCCTCCCGAGTAGCTGGGACAACAGGCGCCTGCCACCTCGCCCGGCTAGCTTTTTTGTATTTTTTAGTAGAGACGGGGTTTCACCATGTTAGCCAGGATGGTCTCGATCTCCTGACCTCGTGATCCGCCCGTCTCGGCCTCCCAAAGTGCTGGGATTACAGGCTTGAGCCGCCAAATCATTTTTAAAGGTTATTTTTCATCGACTCAATAATTGTACATATACAGTGTGATATTTCAATACAACATATACAGTGTGTAATGATCATATTAGGATAATTATCAAATCTATCACCTCAAACATTTATCTAGAGTCATCCTACAGTGCTAAGGAACACAGAACTATTTATTTTTCCTATCTTTCTGTAATTTTGTATTTGTTAACAAACTTCTCCTTAGCACCTCCTCATCTTTCACAGTCTTTAGTAACCACTATTCTATCCTCTATTTCTATGAGATGAAAATTTTTAACCTTCATATATGAGTGAAAACCTGTAGTATTATATTTTTGTGTCTGGCTTATTTCACTTAACATAATGTTCTCCAGGCCCATCCATGTTCTGGCAATTATGGTTGAACAGTATTCCATTGTGTGTATGTATCATTTTCTTTATCCGTTGAACTGTTGATGGACACTTAGGTTGATTCCATATCTTGGCTGTTGTAAATAGTGCTGCAATAAACATGGGAGTGCAGATATCTTTTTGACATACTGACTTCCTTTTCTTTGGATAGATATCCACTAGTGGGATTGCTGGATCATATATAATTATATGTTTAGTTTTCAGAGAAAACTCAATACTATTTTCCCTAATGGTTTTACTAATTTACATTTCCACCAACAGTGTGTAAGAGTTCCCCTTTCTCCACATCCTTGACAGCATTGGTTATTTTTTTGTCTTTTTTATAATAGCCATTCTAGCTGGGGTGAGATGATATTTCATTGTGGTCTCGATTTGCATTTCTCTGATGAGTGAAGGGTATTTTTTCATATACTTCTTGGCCATTTGTGTGTCTTCTTTTGAGAAATATATGTTCAAATCATTTGACCATTTTAAAATTGGATTATTTTGTTGTTGTTATTGAGTTGTTTGAGTTACTTGAATATTCTGGATATTAATCCTGGAGCCAAGTCATTTTTTAGAACAAAGATGAAGTAAATTAAAAGTTGAATAATCAAACTAATAATCAACTGATTATTAATAAGGATCTTGTGGGTAATTGGTTTTTGAGCACCATTGAATTGTAGGAAAGTTTGTGTTTAACTAACTCCAGTAATTGCTTTTTTTGTTTTCTTCTCTCTTTCTGAGGTACCCCCTCCCCTTTCCTTAATTCCTCCTTACCCTAAGCACTTTCCTCAGATGAGATAAAACCAACTGAGAACTGCTTTTAGTTAGCTAAATTTTTGAAAGGATCTGACAATTAATTCATGTATAAATATAAAGCAGGGTTTCTCAGCCTCTACTCTGTTGGCATTTTGGCCTGGTTAGTTCTTTGTTGTGGGGGGCTGTCTTGTGCATTGTAAGATATTTAACCAAATCTCTGGCTTCTACCCACTAGATACCAATAGCATTCTTCATCCTAGTGGTGACAACCAAAAATATCTCCAGATATTGCCAAATGATTCCTGGAGGGCAAAATCCCTCTCCTCTCCAATGAAAACAATTGAGTACGAAGATTTTTTTACAACAGTTAAATCTGCACCACTGTCTGAGTTAATTTCTCATTT
>NW_012106897.1:1187869-1284872 GCF_000951045.1 Mandrillus leucophaeus
TCAGGTCTAACATTTAAGTCTCTAATCCATCTTGAATTAATTTTCATATAAGGAGTAAGGAAAAGATCCAATTTCAGCTTTCTACTTATGGCTAGCCAAGTTTCCCAGCACCATTTATTAAATAGGGAATCCTTCCCCCATTTCTTGTTTTTGTCAGGGTTGTCAAAGATCAGATGGCTGTGGATGTGTGGTATTATTTCTGAGGGCTCTGTTCTGTTCCATTGGTCTATATGTCTGTTTTGGTACCAGCACCATGCTATTTTGGTTACTGTAGCCTTGTAGTATACTTTGAAGTCAGGTAACATGATGCCTCCAGCTTTGTTCTTTTGGCTTAGGATTGTCTTGGCAATGCGGGGTCTTTTTTGATTCATATATAGTTTCTTAATTACCAAAGACAAAACTCTGAACAGCAAATCATTTATAAGAAAGAGGTCAGGGAAGGATGACTTTGTACTCTACGTAATCATATAGGTGAGGTGGATATCTCCTTTATTTACCAAGTAGGCCAAATCTATTAGAGCGAGTAAACCTCCCCCTGAGTTAATGACTTCAGACAAGGCTTGAGGCTTCATCTACATTCATATTAAATTTTGAGTTCTAGGCTGGACCCGGTGGCTCACGCCTGTAATCCCAACACTTTGGGAGGCCGAGACGGACGGATCACGAGGTCAGGAGATTGAGACCATCCTGGCTAACATGGTGAAACCCTGTCTCTACTAAAAATACAAAAAATAAATTAGCCGGGCTTGGTGGCGGGCGCCTGTAGTCCCAGCTACTCAGGAGGCTGAGGCAGGAGAATGGTGTGAACCAGGGAGGCGGAGCTTAAAGTGAGCCGTGATGGCGCCACTGCTCTCCAGCCTGGGTGACAGAGTGAGACTGCGTCTTAAAAAAAAAAAAAAAAAAATTGAGTTCTATTTCCCATCTTTCACTGCAAATATTTTTAATGGTTGAGCATTAAACAATAAAAAGGATTTCCACTAGTCAATTGGACTTGGTCATTAATAAAGCAGAATGGATTGACTGGTAGCTTTTGTCCTTAATAACTGAGTTAGGTATATTATTCAACAAACCATATTGCAGAACAGCTCTTCCAACAAAGGCAAAAAATAAATTCTAAATGGATGATATTTCAGGGTATCTCTAAATACACATTTGGCATTGAATCCAAAAGAAGAGGGGCTGAGGTCCAAAGACTGCTGTTTTTTTCTTTAATTTGCATTTGGCTTTGTGGGTTAGATCTTTTTGCATGTATGCTTCCCCTTTTTTTGCTCCTCAGTTGTGGTTCTTCTCTGTGAACTTTTGCTTAACAAAGAGGAACACGTATTGTGCAGTAAAAACACTGGCTGTAAATCATTTTAGCTACAAAATGTAGCTGCTTGGAGCCCAGTAATTGGGCCTGTGGTTCTGAAAATAAGGACTGCCAACAACTGAATGTGTTGTTTAATTGGTCCACAGGGAAAGACCCTGAGAGTGTCCAAGAGATGGTTTTTGACTTCCTATTGTTTTAGTTTTTCCACAGGACCTGCAGTATTCCCTTGCTAACCGTTTACCACAACTGGCTGTTTATTCCGTGGTAAAATACCACTGGCACCATGGAATTCATAGCACTGACAGAAGGGGAGTCTTTCAAAGGCTTGCATGCTTGGAAGGCAAAAATATGTGCACTTTGTAGATTCAGTGCAAAGTAACTGGGAACATTTCTTTATGCTCACAGTGTGGCTTGGGACACCAGCTACAATGTTATCTGTGAAACCCAGGTTGGTGACAATGTAAAATCCTTAAATTGGTCACAGAGCAAATAAATAATTTACTTTAGATATCTAAAATTTGCCCAGAATTCTCATTGCTCCATGAAATCTATCCTTTAAGAATGAGGTTGTATGCTACGTAAATGTGCTAATTTCAAGTAAAAATCGCGAAAGCAGAGCATGACCTGATTTGTGTTTGAATGATTTGTTCCCTGAAGTCAGATTTTAAGGAGCTCTTTCTCTAAAGTTTGGAAATACAAATTCCCTGTGATAAGAGTAGGATTTAGTACTCCCTCCGTTTTGCCAAACCTGACAGAATACGTTAAAATATAAACCCGCATTTATCTCTTTTAATTAACAAATGTGAATTCTGAGATCAAAAAGTGTAGTCCTGAGGATGTTGGGAGTGTCCATTCCAGAAGCAAAGAGGGAGCGAGCTGAGCCCATGGCTAAAGATCAACCCCTCTCCCTTGGGTGTCTGGAGAGCAACAGTGCTTGAATCCTGCTCTCCTCTCCTGGGTGTTGGAATGTGAAATCTCTAGCAGCCAGCATCACAGGACACTCACTCAAAGCTGACTGAACTGGTTAATGGGAGTCATCGCCTTCCTATTATTTCTTCTGGTGACTGACAGGCTGAGGGAAGGCTCAGGAACGTGGAGAATAATGGCCAGGTGTGTGAGTCAGCCCTATGTAGAATGGATCATAAAGAAGAATAATTCTTTTGGATGAAAATAATAGAAACCCTATTTAAAGTAGCTAAACTGAAAGGGGGAAATTTATTCACTGGGACTGAGGTGCCTAACTAAATATAAGAACGAGAATTCAGTCAGGACTGAGGAACTTGAGGCAGGGACTCACAGCACTAGAATATTCTCTCCAGTCCTGGATTCTGCTTTTTCCTGTTCAACCACGTCATCTTTTCTTTATTTGACCTTTGGCCTTCTCTGTCCATTGTTTACCCAGAGCATGAGGCATGACAGATAACAACATCCAAACATCCAGTTTTTCTTCACTGTCTCAAATCTCTGGGCACTGAGTTTAAACTTTCTGGGGAAGGACCTCCTGGTCTAGTTTGGATTAGAGAGGCAGCACTGCCCAAATGAATAGGATCAGTGGTGGGTGTCATGCTTCCAACAGGGTGGCTCAGGCGTTAGCCTTGGGACAAAGTAAGAGGAATAGTTCCTAGTAGGAATGATACCGTAAGTGTCCACAACATAATCCAAATAACAAGCAGATGAGGGGGAAAAAAATATCTGTGATTCCATGAAGGCTTACTATCTGTAAAGAAAGAAGTAAGGAAATACATCAATCACTTCATAGTTCATTTGGGGGCTATTGTGCTGGTGATATGGTTTGGCTGTGTCCCCACCTAAATCTCTCCTTGAATTGTAATAATCCCCACGTGTCAAGGGTGGAGCCAGGTGGAGATAATTGAATCATGGGGGCAATTTCCCTTATATTGTTCTCATGGTAGTGAGTAAGTCCCAGGAGATCTGACAGTTTTGTAAATGGGAGTTCCCCTGCGCAAGCTCTCTTGCCTGCCACCATGTTAAGACATGACTTTGCTTCTCCTTTGTCTTCTGCCATGATTGTGAGGCCTCTCCAGCATGTGGAACTGTGAGTCTATTAAACCTCTTTTCTTTGTAAATTAACCAGTCCCGGGTATGTCTTTATTAGCAGCATGAAAACAGACTAATACAGCTGGCCAAGTCAGAAATGGTTTATATGGGAAGGAAAGAGTTGAATCTGGCCTGGAAGGATTTGCCAAATCTGAAGAGGTGCAGGAGAGAGAAGAATTTCCAGATAAGGAAAAGGCCACAAGAAAATAGGCCAGAGGAGCTAATGAATTCCCATTGGTGGTAAGGGGAAATAGGCTTAATTGTATCTAGCTATGCCTAAGGAAGACATACAAGATGACTTTGGGTAATTATGGTGGTGCCAGATTGCAGAAGACTTTGCAGGTGGGTAGAGGATTAAGGTTTGGCAAGCAAGAGTGAAACAGTAAAGATTTTCAAATAAAGAGTAATGTGATAAAAATGAAATTTTAGAGGGTGAGTGCACAATGTATGAGATGTACTATATCAAGGCATTGAAGGCAGGATGGCTTCCTAGGAGACAGTTTTGGAGTTCAGCATAAAATAAAGATTCCCAGACCTCATCCCTGCTGTCAAGTCAGAATCTCTGAGATTAGGACTGGGAGTTTCTAGGCTTGGAAAATTCCTCAGGTAAAACGTACTCAGGATATGCCTAACTGATTACTGATCTGCTATTTGTTGGCTTGAGCAGTTACAAACTAAAAATGTTTATAGAAAAACTTATCCTTTGAGAAACACAGTGAATTCTTGAGTAATTGGAGGAAAAGGAGAGAAGAAAGTAATACATAATCCCAATTTTTAGCTAATTAAAGACTAACAACAACTCTTAGCAATCCAATTTCCCCCCGTTTTTATTTATTTAATCATTATTTTATTTTGTTATTTCAAATAATGCAGTGATTATCTTTGAACCCACCATCTAAAAACTAAAGCTGGCATCCTGACAGTTACCAGGCCTCACCTGTTACATGGCTTTGTCTCCACCTCATTGTCTGGATGTTTACCCACCAAAGGCAGACATCACTCTGAATCCCATATTCATCATTCTCTTGCTTTTTAAAAAATATAGTTTATTGTATTTATACAGTTTTTCAACAAAGTCTATGTAGTTTTGGTTTAATTATGTTTGACTTTATGAAAAGGGTAGCACGCTGTATGTATTGTTTCGGTGCTTACTTCTGAAACTTACTATTACATTGTGAAAACTGTTCCATATTGTTGGATGCTGCTGTACTTCAGGCGACTGAGCTTTTGGAGTGACTGTGGGAATGAGGCACCAGGACCTGCGGTGAGATCACCAATCACCCCAACAAGCAGCTAAGAGGCACTGAATGTTTCCAGCAATGTCACCTTCCCAGTGCAAGAGAAGAGAAGCCACACCATGGGGTGTCTTTTCAGAAAAAGAAGGAGGCCTAGCCAATAGATTTCCTGTCAACCCAAGTAGCTTAGAGGGGGCAATAGCTTTTTCCCTTTCCATACATGCAATCAACTGTACTTTTTGCCTGCCTATTATTCAGAAAAATGGCCAGGGAAATGGGTGTTAATCATGATTAATGTGCAAATTGGTGAATTCACCCCGATGCCAAGAACCAATTGTACATTCAGGCTACTTTCCTCAGATGATATATAATACGTATCTATAATATCCTGCCTTTATGCGAACATACTGTTCTATATAGTATAATGGTATATATCATATTGCTACACACCGAGTAGTGTCCTCCAAAAATTCATGTTGAAGCCCTAACCTCAGAAGGAGACTGTATTTAGAGATAGGGTCTTTAAAGAAGTAATTAAGTTAATGTGAGGTTATTGGTGTGGGCTCTAATCTGATGTGACTAGCCTTGAAATAAGAGAAAATTTGGACACAGACACATATGGAGAGAAGCTTATGAGAACATAGCAAGACGGTAGCCATCTACAAGCCAACGAGAGAGGCCCCAGAAATAAACAACCCTGCTGATACCTTGATCTCATACTTCTAGCCTCCAGAACTGTGAGAAAAGAAATTTCTGTTGTTTACACTACCTGCTCTGTGGTATTTTATTATGGCAGCCCTAACAAGCTAATATGTAATTGTTTTTATTATTACTAGTTTTAGCATAACAATCAAACTAACAGTTCCTATGACTAGACATCCTGGGTTCAAATTCTGGCCTCACTATTTATGAGTTTATAAGATCTTAAATAGTTCTGGTTCCTCCAAGATGGGGTAGATGCATTCCTTATAGGTCCTTTACAACTAAAAATCTTGGGCTTAATACAACACACCAGCATTGGAAATCTTTGAAGAGTGAAAGAAGGCCGAGCTACCCAGGACCTCTGGACCTGAGGAATGGCATGGTGATGAGCTCCTGGGCTCCCTTATTTCCTTCTGTGTATCTTGCACAGGTGCTGCAGAAGCCTTTAAACCAGAGCCACAAACAGGCACAGACATAAAAAGCTCTGACAAACGCCTGTTTCTAGGGAAAGGACCAGGAAGCGTTTTGGCAATACCTACCTTACTCTAGCCAATGCCAACCACCAATGGAAAAATGCCCTTCTACCCACTACCCCCTGCTGGGCAGAAGATTCCATTCTTCTATCCGGTGGTGCTAGCAGGACCAAATGAAACTGGGCTGCACAATTCTTCTGCCAGGTTGGTGTCAGTGGGGTCCAGTGGTGATTTGGGTCTCCATCTTGACCCAGCAGCAATGAGACTTAAGTGCATGCTGGGGCTCATCACTGCTTCTATTTTCTTCTGGTGTCAGTAGGACCCAGTGGGGAGCTGAGCATCCACCCCCATCCAATAGCAACAAGGCAGAATTATGTGATGGGAGGCAGGCTAGTTGGTGCCCTGCTTCCCTCCCTTTTCTTACCTGGTGTCAGTGGAGCCCAGTGGGATGGGAGTTGGTGTCCTGCCTCACCAGCAAGGTGTCAGTAGAGCAGAGGAGGGAGCAGAATAGGAACACCCTATCTGCAATGGAACAGTGTGAGTCAGTGTCCCACTCTTGCCAAGGGAGGGTTTTCACGGCCCAGTGGAAACTTGGAAATACACACCCACACAACCCTTGCACTACACTTCCCAAGGGAACTTCCTGCTAAAAACAGAAGATTCAATAGGGTGTAGGGTTTCATAATAGAATATCTAAAATTCCCAGAATACAATAGAAAGTCATTTGTCATTCTAAAAACCAGGAAGATCGCAACATGCATGAGAAAAGCAAGCAGATGTTGAAGTGATCAGACAAAAATCTTATAGCAGTCATTTTAAAAGTTCCCCAGAAACAAATAAAAAATTCTTTTGAAACAAATAAAAAACTAGGAAATCTCAGCAAAGAAGTAGCAGTCATAAAAAAAACCCATGAAAATTGTAGAATTGAAAAAATTCAGTAACCAAAGTAAAACCTGCCTGGATGGGCTCAGTAGCACGATGAAGATGATAGAGGACTGAACCAGTGAATTTGAGGACAGATCAATAGAACAGACTCACTATGGATAAGAGAGAAAATAGGCTGAAAAACAAAGGCCTTGGAGAAGTTACTTAAATTGTCTGGATTTTATTTCACTCATCTTCAAAATGAGGAACATAATTGTAGCTATGTCAAAAACAAATTTTGTGACAATTAATTGAGATATATAATAAAGGCTTATCTGATGTAATGACAGGCACATAGTTCTCAATAAAAGTTAATCTGTGTAATTATTATAATTACTCTGGGTAGATAGCCATGTGATTTCATCTCTGTACAGTTAATTCAATTCAATAAGCATTTATTAATCACCAGCTGTACACCAATGAGAAGTAATATTTAGACTACATAGTCTGGTGGAAATGACATAAGGAGTTAAATTTGTATCCAGAATCTGCTACTTCTCAGCTGCATGATCTTGGACATGATTTTGAGATGCCAGTTTCTCACCCATAAAATGATCAAAGGACCTATGTAAAAGGGCTGCTTTTTGCAAGGATTAAGGAGCATCTGGTTCATAGCAGAGGGAGAAAATATTCATCATATTCCTTGAATTTTCGTCACAGACTATTCTATTAGTTGTATTCAGGTATAATGCTATACAAAGAACTGCATATATTTAATGTATACATGTTAATGAGTTTGGACATATGTAAACACTTGTGATCCTATCACTGCAATCAAGGTAATAGACATATCTAACACCTCCCCAATTTTTCTCATCAAAGATTATTTTCCCCAACCTTTCAGATTTTTGGACCACACAGAAAAGTTGCAAGAATAGTATGAGAAACACTCATAAAACTTCCACTTAATCCAAGATGATTTGAACAAATAATTTGAGCATGACATTATAGTAATTTGTGAGAAGTATAAAAGAGGAGTTTGGCTTCCTTCCTTTGACAAACTTTTACTCTAAATGAGAAGGTGACAACAACGAATCATAGAACTGTAAAGCTGGAAGGGGCTTTGGAGATGTACAGAGAGCGAATAGCTAGAATATGTGAATCCAAACGATAATTGCTGTTCTTAGGAGTTGAGGGAGAGAGCTATGTGGGGGAAGGCCGGGTACAGAAAATTTCTTGAAAAAAGTGCTTTTAATCAAGGCTTGGAAGAAGTCATCAACCTGGATGAATAGGTTCATCCATTCCTTGGAGAGGTAGAGCCTAGAACTGAGACAGACATGGTCAGAAGCTAATAGGGGATGTTACTGGAGTTCTTTCTGTTTTCTTTGGCAAACAAGGATAGAGAGAACAGTGAAAGGAAGACAGGAAGACAAGCCCCAGCCTCTAAGGGACCATTTAGGAAATAACTTTGGTGTTGAACACAGTCTGGCTAGGGGAACGCATAAGAAGCAAGTTACTGAGCTAATTAACCCATAAATACCTCTGCTCTTTGTCCTCTTCCAGGCCATAGAAATGCCTTACCCCTTTGGTTTATTAGATGTGTTATGCTGTCAGCAACAACTCCTCACCCACACTCACATATACACTCATATTTACTTCCATACATTTTCACACACACATATTCACACATTCACTCATACACTCTCCTACATGTACACTCACATGCACAATCATACACTTACACATACACTCACATGACATACAAATGTACATAAACACAACCTATACACACAAGCAGTCACACACATACTCATATCCCCCACCATATATACATAAAATCATGTGAACAAGTCTCCTCTGAAATGTCCCAACATATTTATTTTCAAGTGACATACTTACTAATATGTGGACAATTTTCATAAATTAAGCTTAAAATGGTAATATAATTTACTACTTAGTTAAGGATGAATCTCTACCAATAGTAAGGTTATATATCAAATCACCTTCCTCCACATCCCCCAAAACACTTAGGAAATGTTACTAAAAATGTTAAAACACAGAAACAACAGATTCTCATTTTAAAGTAAAATTGACAGCATCTTCCCAAACTTTCCTGGCACTGTACCATTCCTGTTACTATTACACAACAAAACCAATTTCCAGATCCAAAATAACAAATTAACCTGTTGCTAAACCATCTTCTCATGGCTCTAGCCCCTACCCTACCTATTTTTGTAAATTTCACATTTTTATCTTTTCCAGAATAAATAGCAGTTTTTTTGAGAGTCTCTTTCTTTTTTTTTTTATTATACTTTTATGTTCTAGGGTGCACAACATGCAGGTTTGTTACATATGTATACATGTGCCATGTTGGTGTGCTGCACCCGTTAACTCATCCTTTACATTAGGTATATCTCCTAATGAATAGCAGTTGTTGTTGTTGTTGTTGTTTTTTTTTTTTTTAAACTGTCACCTTTTTGTGATTTCTCAAGCTTTAGTTCTGGAGAAAATCTCCTGAGATTTTATAACTTCTCTTAATAGACAACAACAGCAAAGTGTTTCTGTTTTCTTTTTAATTCGCTTTGGGTCACCCTATACCTTTTAATAATGACATACATTTCAGCTATAAACCTTCTTAAAATAACTAAGTGCAGTTTTGTTTACTGTATCCTTTCTATCTTTTTAGCATTTTAGATTTTATTTGATTTTATGAAACAGCCATTTATTTTCAGTAGGTCTTATAGGTTGTTTTTCTTAGAATCTTCTTTTTGTAGTGGTTACATTAATGTCCCAAGCCTTTGGACTTCTAGCCTTGATCTCTGGAACCTCTGTTACTTTTTTTCTTACAATCAATTACTCTAATTTCTTTCCCTTTCACTTCTACTTGTTTTTATAGAAACATCCTTTTTTTAAAAATTTCGATATTGCCATTAACTTCACTACACATTGCCGCTTTGCTCTGGCTGTGAATAGCCTGCACAGGCAGATAGAGAACTAAAACACATGACAAAGAGTTCAATATAATTTGCACAAGGTCCCAAATATACATTTGTCATGCTGGGCACCTAATGGTCGTATCTATCACTAAAGCAATAAAGGAGCATATTAAGCAGATATATTGGTGCTGAGTATGATTGCTTAAGAGAACATAAATAAATAAAATTTCTCAAATAGATAAACACCACCTGAGTTTCCATCTTACCGAAGACAATTGGGAGCCATCATGATAACCAGAAATTGCTTCTTCATTGGCTTCTTGGGTTTTAGTTGGTAAAGGAGGGTCTGTAATTTAGATCAGGGCCATTGGCTCCATAATGGGAAAACAGGGACAATTATGGCAGTTAAACCAGCAACATTCCTCATTTCTGACCTAGGATAATGTTCTACAGAATGAGAAAGTGCTTATGTAACTGGGTACATTTAGCCTTATTTCTTTAAACTGGGTCTGTTAACCCAATTAGACAATTTTAGACTAGGCCAGTAGGAAAACTGGGTAAATGTGTAGTGACCCAGAAGTCAACTTGAGCATACCAGGAGATTAGGGGAGGGCTAGGGTCTGTATTGGTTTGCTTTGGTGCTGCTACTGCCTTCTGTATTCTGCCACTAAGTGACTTGGTGAGGATGCTGCCAATTAGGTGTCCACCTAGACTGACACTCTTTTTCCATTGACAGAAACTAGTCCAGCCCAGTTGTGCTTCTAACTCACTTTTTATTCTTTCTCTTAGTGTTGCTGGTGTTATTGGTGGTTGTGGTAGAAATAACAGTAATAGCCTTTTCTGTGGCTCCTTGAAGTGTTAAAAGATCCTCACAGGAATCCCCTTTCTGTTGTGAAGTTGCTTGAATTGCCCTTCCCACTTGAACTATGAGAAAATCATCTCTGAAGAGTCAGGTAACTGGTTCAAGAGCCATACTCTTCTTATGCCTGGCAGAAATGTTTCCTGAATATCCATGTTCCCCTGCACATTTAGTAGTGCCGTCGTGGTGAGACGCAGCATTTAAGAGCCAGTGCATGACTGTCTGATTTACTTGCTTTTGATTTTTGCTGCCGCAGTGACCTGGAAGCCACGTCTTGAGATACTGAAGCCACAAGATGCAAGTGGCCTGGATTCCTGATTCACTGCTTGAAGGGAGCTACCCTGGAGAGCTGCTAGGCTTGCAGACAATTTTGCCCAAGAGAGAAATAAACCTTTGGCATATTTAGTTACTGAGATATTATTTATTACTTATTACTGCAGCATAGGCTAGCCTATCCACCAGAGTAAAACGATCCTTCCTTTCATCTAGGTATTATAGTGTAAAATATATTTTTGTACATATCAAATTTCATCTCCACAAGAACTCTGAAAGTAAAATACTCTATTTCTACTGTTTCAGTATAATGATAATCAATGCTGCAGTGTTCAGATTGTTTTATGCAATTTTAGGCCTCTATTTTTCATTTATCACGACTAGAATTTTGTATGTATTTATATAATTATTTGATCGATGTCTAGAGTCAAAGCTCCATGAGGATACTATAATCCCGAGCCTGAATGAAGCAGATAATGCCTGTTTGTTGAATTCAGTGAATAAATGAGTGCTAGTACCAGCGGATGAGTGCATTTTATCCTTACGGACAAGCCACAGAAATTCTACTTTGAATCAGGGGAATTCATTGTGTGGTTTGAATAATCCATGGCATTTGGCAAAAGGAGCTTGATTAATTCATCTTAGTTGTAGGACTATATCTACCCCTGGGACGAGATGGGCCTTGTCCTTGGGCCAGGATATCCACCCTTCTGGCTGTTTTGATATGGGAAATACTGACTTCAGAGTCTTTGTGTTTTCATGTTAAAAATGTTATATATCGATGAATGGACTTTATGCCCAGTTTATTAATATAAGTTGTAATAGCATGCCAAACTTTGTCACAGTTCCTCTGGAGGCAGAGTCAATTTCAATGTATTTTATGCTTCAAGACCATACAGAAAAATACACGAAAGCTTTGGTGGTTGTGGTGTCATTGCTTGCATGAACATTAGAATCTGAACTTTTGACACTGTAGACATTAACTACAGATATTAGGTGTTAGTACAGGTACTGGTTTAGAGCTGTTTACATGAATACTGGGTGGATGGCACTCTTAATGAAACTCTTCAACATTCATTGCTGTTGTTTACACAAGAAAAATGATTCATCTTTTGTAGGGTGGATGGTAGATTTATGCTGACTTAGTCACATTTTCTTAGGCTGTTCTTCCTAGTAACTTATAGTCATTTCCGAGACAATTGCCTGGGACTAGCCTGGTCTGTGATCATGGAATTGCGTGACATTAACTGACAAATGGATAGATTAAAGCCATGGCTCTGACCTTATTAAAATAATGTGCTCATCATTCTAGGTTAAGAACATTGACTTCAAAGAGAACTCTTGGAACTAAGGAAAGCTAAAGGGATAAAACACAAAATTTAAATTTAGTGTGTGTTTTCTCTGGATTCAACCAGCAACACAAATGTTGCTCAATGGTATAATGGTATAAATCTGGCCACCATGGACTTAAGGATGACCATAATTAGATAACTTAATCATTTGATCTAATGAAGAAAATGCACTAGCACTATGCTTATTTGGACACATCTCTTCTTATCTGTGCCTGGGAACAGGATGTGTGATAACAAGACGTCAAAACAATTGCTGCACTGTGAACTGAAGGAGGGCAGTCTACTCAAAGCAGACAGAAGGAATGATCAAGGGCACGTGCGAGAGCCATGGGCAGTGAGGAGGCTGTGGCTCCAGACAGACCCTGCGGGCCTGTCGTCTGAGATGAGGCCATTAACTATAGCATGTCTTACCTGTAGGGCGGAATCATAGGGCCCCCAACAGTAAGTGGCCCAATGTCTTTTATGTCAAATACAGCGCAGACGCTGGAAAGGAAAGGCATGTAGGAACAAAAACTGCTTTTTAATCAAACCGTTAAAGTGAACGCAGAACCTGTAGAATAGGACAAAATATTTGCAAACTATGCATCCAACTGGGGACTAACATCCAGAATTTATACGAAACTCAAACAACTCAACAATAACAACAAACAACTCTATTAAAAAATGGGCAAAGAATATGAATAGACATTTCTCAAAAGAAGATGTACAAATGGCCAAGAAGCATCTGAGAAAAATACTCAACATCACTAATCATCAGAGAAATGCAAATAAAAACCACAATGAGATACTATCTTACACCAGTCAGAATGGCTATTATTAAAGAGATGAAAAACAACAGATGTTGGTGAGGATATAGAGAAAAGGGAATGCTTATACACTGTTGGTGGGAATGTAAATTAGTACAAGCCTCTATGGAAAACAATGTGGAGATTTTTCAAAGAACTGAAAAGAGAACTACCATTCAATCCAGCAATCCCATTACTGGGCATCTACCCAGAGGAAAAGAAATCATTATATCAAAAAGATATCTGCACTTATTTGTTTATCGCAGCACTATTCACAATAGCAAAGATATGGAATCAACCTAAGTTTAGCAACAGATGATTGGATAAAGAAAAATGGTATATAAGTATGTATATATGCATATACACAGTGGAATACTACTCAGCCATAAAAAATAATAAAATTACATCTTCTGCATCATTGTAGATGGATCTGGAGCCCATAATCTTCATTGAAACAACTCAGAAACACAAGGTCGAATACCATATATTCTCACTTATAAGGGGCAGTTAAATAATGCGAGTACATGGACATAGAGTGTGGAATGATAGATACTGGAAACTTGGAATGGTGGGAGGGGGGTAAGGGATAAAAAATACTTAATGAGTACATTGTATCTTGTTTGGGTGAAGGATGCATTAAAAGCCAGTATTTCATCACTGTGCAATATATGCACATACCAAAATTGCACTTGTACCCCTTAAATTTATTCTTTTTTAAACCCTGTTAAGTTGAGGAGAATCACTGTTGGTCAGATACCGATCTGTCAGTTCAGAGGACCAGAGGACATATGGTCCTCATGCTCACAGGAAGCGGCATGTCTTATGCTATCCCATCTAGGAAAACCTCTGTACCTCAGACTATGCAGATACTTCATTATTTATCTAGTTTCCTCCATAATTCCCTGACCAATTATCCATTCATTTGAAGTTACAGCATGTGCTACAGCATTGTGAGTTACTGCTATGAATTATTACAGAAACATACATTCAAGTATTTCTGAAGTCATAGGTAACAGCACAGGGCTCCTGCCTATATGTTCCAAAGATTTTCTCAGCATACAAAGCAAAGAGTGAGTTAAACATGAATAATTGGAAATTCACATGGCTTGGGAAATAGATTGTGAATGAGAAAGATTAACAGTCCCCTGAAAAAGGGGGAAAGGGTGATGTTTCTATCAAGGGAGGTGAAAATTGTCAGTGGGTTGTACAATGGAATGGGATAACACTGCTTAGGCCATCTATTTTCCTTAAATTGCCATGGCAGGAGTTACATAAGCAAAGGGTGCTTTTTTAAAAAAATTTAATTGCACCATTCTCTTTTGGTCTCCTTCTCTTAAATTTATTTTAAAAGAAGCTTAAGAAGCAGCATGCAAAGCATCCAGAATAATACAAAGTTGCCCTCCAATTCTGGTAAATGTAAAAAAAAAAAAAAAGCTCTTTTTTTTTTTTGTATTTGAACAAAGTACATTTTTATGTATTGTGCACAGTCTTGTTTTGTGGTAGTTTGTGAACATTTCTCATGGTAAGCAGACTTTTACCAGTTTGGCCATTCCTGAAAACAAGGCCTATGACAATTCTTTCAAAAATTTCTCTTAGAAGAGCCTTCCTGTGTTTAGTCTCATGGAAAGAAATGCTGGTTGGAAGAAAAGTCCTTTAAGGAAGAAAAACACGATACAAATAGCAAGTTTTATTAAAGCAACCCAATACTTCATTCCATGAAGTAGAAAACAAGCTTTCTTGGAAACTGGTGGCAGAAAGTGTTTCTAGATTGAGAGGAGAATGGGGATGTAGGAGAGGAGAAAGCGTGTTTCCTTATTCCATGCCAGGGCAGTGACCAGGGGATATGCAATAATAGCAAACATTCACATTGCACTTGCTGGTACCTTTCTTAGCACTGTTTTCTGTAGTTTAGCTCAATAAATCCTCCCACTCCCCGTGAGGCAGGTATATTTTTATCCCCTTTTGCAGATGGGAAACTGAGGTACAGAGAGCTCACAGGACTTGTCAGAGATTACACCAGTAGTATGTGGCCTACTGTAAGCCAGCTTTGCTTATAACGGACAAAGCGAAGAACTCAGGTGGTATGATGTATAGACTATTTATAGTCTAAAGAGACCTGTTAATAAAAATTATTCCCTTAATGCTCTCTGAGATTCTTGTCTTAGGGTCCAAAGACTGACCAATGAAAACTTCATTTGAGTAGCATACTGTATTCAAAGACAAGCTACAGTAATGTAATAATCCCATTTTCTTCCCTACAGAAATGAAGAAAAGGCATTTGGAAGGACGAGTGAAGCAGTAAGTCAATATGCAGGGAGCCTTCTGGGCTGGGGAGGAACAGTGAGGGTGGATGGCCAATGGGAGCAGCCTACTTTCCCGCCAGGGTCATGGCAGAGGGAGAAGGGGGCAGAAGCAAACAGAAGAGGCCTGGAGAATGGGTTTTAGAGCCAGACAAACCTCACTTTGAAACCCCCTTATCACTTCTCAGGCTAGTTCCTTCATCTATCGAAGCTTCACTTTTCTCCTCTATTATCTCCTGGGGTGGCTTAAACATTTAATAACATCCTGAGGGTAACATACAGTATGTTACCTCCAGACACGAGGGTACAGACATTAGCACACATTGAAGGGACAAAAGAGCCCAAACTCCAGAGCCAGGTTGCCTGGGTACAAGTCCTGGGGACCTCACTCATTAGCTATGTGTGAGTTAACATGTGTAAAGTGGTTAGACTAGTCCATGGTACATAATACATGCTATGTAATTGCTAGCTATTTTCATAGTAAGCACTCAAAAAATAGCAACTGGCATTAGTAAAATATACATTAACCTACTTAGGCTTTGTTTTTCTAGCACACCCATGTATTGATACCTGTCAGCCTATAAATAAGCTCTTCTTGTTGGCATAGAACTTTCTTATACTCCGGAGGCTGAGGCAGGATAATCGCTTGAATCCAGGAGGTGGAGGCTGCAGTGAGCTGAGATCGTGCCACTGCATTCCAGCCTGGGAGACAGAGTGAGAACCCATCTCAAAAAAAAAACAAAAAGAAACAAAACAAAACAAAAAACCAACGTGTAATGCAGTGGGTAATAAGGTAAAGTTTTATTCTATTCTTTTAGGCTTTAAGATACAGTTATTGTAGGAGTGAAGAATTCTATCTTTTGGTTTGGATTGACAATCAAAGTAGGAATGTAAATTGTACCTGACCTTGTTCTCCAGATTATCAGGGAATGAGCTCCTGGCTTCCTGTTTAGCTTCCTGAACTCTGTGCTCTGACACGACACTGCAGAACTGGAGCTGCTCCAACATTTTGTTCTGGAGCAAGACGAAATGTAAGAACTCTTGCTGGGTGGCCCAGTGCACTTTCAAATACAGGTCGGTGCAAAAGTAATTGTGGTTTCGGATCATGAATTTTAAATCATTATAACTAGGCTCAAACGTACCTTTATTAATCAAAGTGGGAACCACTACTATCAAAACATTTTTTGCCAACAAGAAATATGTTTGTTTAGTCCTGTAGAATAAAAATCCATGCTTTGGGATTCAACAACTCATGGAAAACAGTTTCTGCATCTTGCTGGCTGTGGAAGCATTTTCCCTGCAAAAAGTTGTTGAGATGCTTGAAGCGGTAATAGGTTGGCGAGAGGTCAGGTAAATATGGCGGATGAGGCAAAACTTTGTAGCCCAGTTCACTGAACTTTTGAAGTGTTGGTCGTGTGACATGCAGTAGCGTTGTGTTGTGGAGAATAATTGGGTCCTTTCTGTTGACCAATGCTGGCTGCAGGCATTGCAGTTTTTGGCGCATCTAGTCAGTTTGCTGAGCATACTTCTTGGGTGTAATCGTTTTGCCGGGATTCAGAAAGCTGTAGTGGATCAGACTGGCAGCAGACCACCAAACAGTGACTATGACCTTTTTTTGGTGGAAGTTTGACTTTGGGAAGTGCTTTGGAGCTTCTTCTGGGTCCAACCACTGAGCTGGTTGTCGCCAATTCTCATATAAAATCCACTTTCGTCACATGTCACAGTCCGTTTGAGAAATGGTTCATTGTTGTTGCATAGTGTAAGATAAGATGATACTTAAAATTTTCTTTTTTAATTTTTAAATTTTTTTTAAATTTTTGGTCAGCTCATGAGGCACTGGCTTATGGAGCTGAGCTTTTTCACCTTTCCAATTTGCTTCAAATGCTGAACCACCATAGAATGGTCGATGTTTAGTTCTTCGGCAGTTGTGTCGTTGTAAGAGGATCAACTTTGATGATTCCCCTCAAATGGTTGTGAACTTCGATGGCCAGCCACTACACTCCTCATCTCCAAAGCTCTCATCTCATTTGCAAAATTTCTTGAGCCACCATTGCATGGTACATTCAGTAGCAGTTCCTGGGCCAAATGCATTGTTGATGTTGCGAGTTGTCTTTGCTACTTTACAACCCATTTTGAACACGAATAAGAAAATTGCTCAAATTTGCTTGTTGTCTAACATCATTTTCATAGTCTAATATAAACATAAAATAAAAAGCAAGTAATAAGTCATTAGCAACAAAAAATTAAAGTGAGAAATGTCCATTAAAATGATGTATAACATAACCACATTTCTTTAAGAATGTATTCCAATATCAAATGACAAATTCCCAATAATGCAAAAACGGCAATATGTCTTTATTATTTTCCAGGGACCTGTTTAAATGCTTTTAGTACTTTGGCCTCTGTTTCAATGTTGTGAATGTCATTATACGCAAGGACATTTTGAACAAATATGAAATGCTGGCAGTTATTTTTCCAGTTAGTAGTTGTTTATTTATTGATTCATTCATTCTCCTAAAACATATTTAATGAGCATCTATTATATGCCAGGAATTGTTCCAATCATTGGGGATTCAGCAGTGAATAAAACAGACACAAATCCTTGGTTTCAAGGTGCCTGCATTCTGATGATAGGTGTGAGACAATAATAACCAAGGTAACTAAGGTATGTGACATGTTGGTGACAATGTACTATGGAAAAAAACAAAAAGGTTGGTAGGGTGAGAGGATGACTAGGAAATCCTCACTAAGAGGGAAATGATGTTTGATTAAGATCTGAAGGAGTGTGGAAATGAACTATGTGGGAAGAGCATCCCAGGCAGAGGGAACAGCAATTATAAAGACTCAGAGGCAAGAGAATGCCTAGCATATGTAGGGCAGAGTGAGGAGGCCACCACAGTAGCTGGAGAGGAGTGAATTTTGGGGAGAATAATTGGAAATAGAGTCAGAGAATAGGGAAGAGTCAAATGATAGAGGTTCTTGCAGGCCATGAGTAGAAATTTGGCCTTACTCCTGATGGGATAGGAAGCTATTACACTGTCTCGGGCAGAGGAATAGCACAATCTGATTTTCATTTTGCCAGAATCAGTCTGGGGCTAGATTGAAAATAGAAGTTGTAGGGGGTGAACAAAGATCAAAGAAGAGTCCCCAATTAAGGGGCTATCACAGTGGTCTTGGGGAGGGAGGACAGTGACTTGGACCAGGGGGCTCGCAAACATCTTGGAATGGAAAATGGTACAGCCACTCTGGAAAGTAGTTTGGCGCCTTCTAAAATCAAGCCAACAAACAAATGAAAACTAAACTAGCCATACGTTGACCATACAACTCAGCAATTGAACTCCTGGGAACCTATCTTGAAGAAATGAAAACAGGTCCACATGAAAATGTATACAAATTTATGCACAGCAGTTTTATTTATAGTTGACAAAAATGGAAATAACAAAAATGTCCTTCTAATAACATCTGTGGATCTCAATGGTATTATACAGAGTGAAAAAAAAAGCCAACCTCAAAAGGTCACATACTATACATTTCCATTTATATGACACTATTGTAATGACAAAATTATAGAGATGGAAAACAGATTGGCAGGGGTTTTGGATACAGAAGTAGGTAGGCATGATCATAAAGAGGTAGCATGAGGAAGTCCTTTGTGGCAATGTTTTAGTTTCTGTGTCTTGATTGCAGTTGTGATTACATGAATCCACACATAGGATTAAGTGACACAGAACTGTACGCACACACAGTGTCAATTTCCTGGGTTTGATATTGGGCTATAAATATGTGAGGTGTAACCATGGAAGGAATCTGGGTGAAATGTACGCAGGACCTCTCTGTGCTATCTTTGCAGCTTCCTGCGAAAAATATGATTAGCTGACATGGTGGTAGGGCAGAAGTGTCAGGGGAAGCAGGGAAGGAGGGAGGGCCTTGGGTCAGCAGAGTTGTGCCTCATTCTTGGAGTCTTTGTGTTCTTTGGGATTCTTGATAGTATTTGTGGCTCCTTTTAAACTCCTGTAGTTGCATGAGGCTTAGTGCCCTTTAATAATAATAGAAGACGCTGATGAAGGCAAAAAATAAATGGAGCCAACAGAATTTGCTGACAGAGCTGATGTGGGGTATAGGAGAAAATGGAGCTAAAGATGACTTCAAGAGTTTTGGCCTGAGCAACCGAAAGATTTGAATTGCAATTAATCATCAAAAGTGCTAGGTTGGGGGGTATATATTGAGAACTCAGTTTTAGATATGATACATTTAAGATACCCAGTTGACATCTTTGGAAGTCATCAGCATGAAAATGGCATTTTTAGCTATAAACCTAGATGACATTACCAAGAAAGTGAGTATAGAGAGAGAAGTGAATTTGGGGCTAAGTTTAGAAGGCACCAACATTTAAAGATGTCAGAGATAAAGAGGAACCAGAAAAAACCAGGACACAGTGCCCAGACAAATAGGAGAAAATGTAGATGAGGGAGGTTATAAGAAGATAGTCATGATCTGTCTCAAATACTGCTGAAATGTCAACAAGATGAAGACAGAGATTTGACCGTAGCTTTAGCAGTTTGGCAGGCATGAGAGACCTCCATGGGGTATTGAAGGTCAGAAGGTCAAAGTATAACTGGAGTGGACTCAAGAGACAACGGGAACTTGAAAACACTGCTTATAGTAGCTCCTGGGGAATCTTGCTAGAAAAGGGAAGGTGAAAATATAGAGAAACCTGGAGAAATTTTCTGGTTTTTTTCCCCTTTTTTTATGATGAGAAGGAATGAACATCTTTTGTTCTGGTGGAAATGATTAAGTATAGAGGGCAACTTTTATGGTATGGGAGAGAGGACAGAACAACTGAAGAAATGTCCTTGAGGAGGCAAGAAGGTTTAGGATCTAGTGCACAGGTGAGGTAGAAGCAATAGCTTTTTCCGGGAGAGAAGCAGAGTTTGAAGGTGCAGATGGATGAGGCCATGTGTGCAGAGGGGCTATCTTGTGGGAGTTCTATTTGGGTGGATGCTATCTTTCCAGTGAAATGGTAAGCAAGGTCATTGCAGCTATGGGTGAGAATGGGTGGGTGAGGCTGGAGGTTTGAAGGGGAAAAATAAACTGTGAAAGCATAGAAGAAGGATGCACCAGGGGAACAAGTGCACTTCTTTCAGTTGTAGCACATGTGTTTTATGCAATGAGATGTCTCTACCCTTAGTTTGGTGTATTTATCATTGCAATAAGTGCACTTCCTATTTGGTCAATGACTTGGCAATTCATACAACCCTGTGACCTCAAGTCTCTTTTAACCCCTTGAGAGGTTAATTTTGAAATTTTGGATTTTGGAAGAAAGAAAAATACGAAAGGGGAAGGAATGTCTTATTAGAGGAGGTATGGAAACCAGAACCAGGAGAACAAAAAGTAGAATAGTTGTTTATTTCATCATTTATGGAACCCATGAAAGAGTTTTGGGTCACTGACATGCAAACAATGACAGTTTCAGCTAAATGGAATACTTTGTTTATTTTTACTTGTGTTATATTCATCCAAACAAATATTTGTTGATAATCTAGTATTGAGCCAGGAACTATGGTATATACCAGGAACTATGGTATATACCAGGAACTGAGGAGCAGATGGCCATTGTTCTCAAAAGTCCTAGGTACTGTGGAAGGAGAAATATAAAAGTGTGGTAAGTGGCAGGATGCAAAGGAAGGGAGATGCCCGAATGTGGCTGGGCAGTCAGTGGGCATGATTCAGAAAGAGACTCAACTAGGGATATTGGAATTGAGATTGACAGAAGGAGTGAGGGATAGCCTGGTGATGTGGGTTGTGAGTAGGAAAAAAGCATTTCATGAGAGGGTGAGGGCAAAGGTGAGAGGGTAGAAGGGAAGAGAAGCAAGGAAATAAGGACTCTGAGGGAAAGGCTACAGGGTCGGTGATCAAAAGTCTTGAGATAGGTCCGTGTGGTGGCTCACGTCTGTAATCCCAGCACCTTGGGAGGTCAAAGTGGGTGGATCACTTGAGGTTAGGAGTTTGAGACCAGCCTGACCAACATGGTGAAACACCATCTCTACTAAAAATACAAAAACATAAAGGCATGGTGGCGGATGCCTATAGTTCCAGCTTCTTGGGAGGTTGAGGTGGGAAAATTGCTTGAACCCAGTAGGTAGGGGTTGCAGTGAGTTGAGATTGCACTGCTGCACTCCAGGCTGGGTAACAGAGTGAGATTCCACCTCAAAAAAAAAAAAAAAAAAAAAAAAAGTCCTGATATGGACAGGACCAGAACAGAGGGGAGCCATGGTGAGGAGAAGGGTGAGGAAAGAGAGCGGCTTTGACCCTGGGTACCTGCATTTTATTACTAAAGCTATCTTAGTGCAGCATCTTCTTACAAGGCTGGCTGTGACCTGGGAGAGAAAGAAGCATTGAACAGAAGGAAATAAAGAGGAGAAGGGAAGGGAAGAATATCAGCTTCTTGGTGGATACAACTGGGATAGCCCCCAATGCACAAGGCCCAGCATTGACCCTACCTTTCCTTGGCTTCTAAATCTGCATAAGAGTTTTACAACTTGTCAGGAAGCCAGGGATGGCTGAAGAGCACTGGACTTGGAGACTTGGGTTCTTGTCTCCAATATAAAGTCATTAGGCAAGTTGTTTATCTCTGGGTCCTGATTTCCTCATGTGTAAAACCAGGTGTTTGATCTGAAGCTCAGATGCATCATTTCTAAAAAATATTCTCTTGTGCTCTATGTTAATCATTAGTGAGCATGAGGATATTATATTTAATTCCCCACTCAACACTCATGTAAGGCCTCTCTTTTCATGCTGCAGACTGTTCTAATTCAGGCCTCTTGTGTAGGGCATTTGTGATCCATCCACATCTGTGCTCTTATTCTGTTGCTTAGTGTTACTGGTTTCCATGAAAGGTGATTTGGAAGTTTCACAGAGAAGATGTACTGTCAATCTTAGAGGAGTGAGGAATATGTGTAATAACAATGATAAGACGATGATGAAGATGCTGATGATGGTGATTCTGATCTATTCATTTTCCATATATCACATTGAATCCACACAACAAGCTTTGGATATAAGCATTTCCATTATCTGTGTTTTACAGATAAAGACATTAGGCACAGAGAGGTGAGGTAGCCTTTTCAAAGTCATACAGCATTTGAATATATGTCATCTTAACCAGAACTCTATTTGAGTGTGTGAATAGAGAGAAAGGAGATAGAAAGGTGGAGGTTAGGGAGCACATTGTTTTTGAAATTTAATAGGAAGTTTCCAAATATCTAATGCAGAGCAATCCTATAAACTGACTCTCAGAAAGCATTTTAAGGGTTAATATACATTGCAAGATGACAATTGTGACTGTACCAGAAGCAGAAAGGACATTCCAGGGAATAAGGTTCTTCAGTTTAGTTTATATGGAGAGAGTTTGAAATGTGTACCTGTTTTAAAAATTATTTTTTAAATTTCAACTTTCATTTTAGATACAGGGGTAAGTATGCTGGTTTGTTACATGAGAATATTGCTTGATTCTGAGGTTTGGGGTATGGGTCTTGTCACCTGGCTAGTGAGCATAGCATCTGATACGTAGTTTTTCAGCCTGCATCCCCCTCCCTCCCTCTCCCCTTTAATAGTCTGCAGTGTCTATTGTTCCCATGTTTATGTCTACGTGCCCTCAATGTTTAGCTCCTACTTATAAGTGAGAACATGTGATATTTGGTTTTCTGTTTCTGTGTTAATTCACTTAGGACTATTGCCTCCGGCTACATCCATGTTGCTGCAGAGGACACTATTTCATTCTTTTTTTATGGCTGCATAGTATTCCACGGTGTCTATATACCATTTCCATTGTCTGCATTTTACAGATGAGGAAATAAGGCACAGGGAGGTGAGGTAACCTTTTCAAAGTCAGACAGCATTTGAATCCATGTAGTCTTAACCGTAGTTCCATTTGAGTGTGTAAGTAGAGGAGGAAAAGGGGATAAAAGGTAAGTAAAAGTTCTTCATCAGTTAAGTTGTAGAGTTTCTTATTAAAAATAAACATCCTCCATTAATGGGCACCTGGATTGATTCCATGTCTTTGAGACCTGCACCTCTCCCCTCATCTTCCTCCCAGTTCTGAAGAGCATCTTCTCTTCGCTTCGGCTTCCTCTAGTCAAGAGGCAACTCACCTTGACATGCCTTGTTTTGTCATGTGAGTCTACTTACATAAAAAGTGTTATTTGGGCCAGGTGCAGTGGCTCACGCCTGTAGTCCTAGCATTTTGGGAGGCCAAGGTGGGTGGATTGCCTGAGCTCAGGAGTTTGAGCCCAGTTTGGGCAACATGGTGAAACTGTGTCTCTACTAAAATACAAAAAATTACCTGGGCATGGTGGTGCGTGCCTGTAATCCCAGCTACTGGGGAGGCTGAGACTGGGGAATCTCTTGAACCCGGGAGGCAGAGGTTACAGTGAGCTGAGATCGCACCACTGCACCACTGCACTCCAGCCTAGGCGACAGAGTGAGACCCTATCTCAAAAAAAAAAAAAAAAAAAAAAAAAAAAAAAAAAAACCAACGGTATTTGGAGGTAGTTACGATCTTCTGATTCTTTAAATGATTCATGTTGTACAAGGGCAATGTAATAACCTGCATTTGTGTCATACCTGACAGTTGGCAAAGAGCTCACATAATATTATGATTAACATTTATTGAATGCCTATTGTGTGCTAAGCTATGTCAAGCAGTTTTATATGGGTTATTTCACTTAATCCTCACAACAACCTTTTGAGATTGATTTCATTGCTATCCCTATTTTACAGATGAGAAGACTGAGACACATACATTAAGTTTTTAAGTTTAAGGTCACCTGACTAGTATAACAGGAATTTGACTCAGACCAAAATGACCAACTATAAAGCAGGAATCAGGTTTCCCATTTGTTACAAGGAAATTTTCTTCACATTTCAAATTTAATATGTGGCAACAATTAAACTTGAAATGTGATGGAAATATGGGGCTATTGCTGTTTTTGTTTTTATCAGGGACTCTGCACTCTACAACTTGAATGATGAAGAATATTTACTTTTTTTTTCTTTGAGACAGCGCCTCGCTCTGTCACCTAGGCTGGAGTGTAGTGATGGGATCTCAGTTCACTGCAACCTCCACCTTCTGGGTACAAGTGATTCTCCTGCCTCAGCCTCCTGAGTATCTGGGACTACAGGTCTGTGCCACCATGCCTGGCTAATTTTTGTATTTTTTTTTTTAAGTGTAGAGAGGGGTTTCACCATATCGGCCAGGTTGGTCTCGAACTCCTGGCTTCAAGCAATCCCACCTGCCTTGGCCTCCCAAAGTGCTGGGATTACAGGCATGAACCACTGTGCCTGGCCAGAACTTTTACTTTCATCAGAAATCAAAACCTCCTCTATTCAACAAGTAATCTTTAATAATTTTTGGATCTTTTCTCTACCATGCTGTGAACCGTTTCTGTAAATAATGATCCCCTCCTTTGCAAAAGTCCTGCAAAAGAGGTCAATGGGTGAAGGAAAGAAATGACACATTTCAAAAGATCTGCTTTCCTCTTTCAAGTTCTTTTCTGGCCACTTCTTTTTCCTGTTGTGTAATCAAGCAACTCTGGGTCTGATAAGGCAAGTGTGAACCCTCTTGCTATGCATTTTTGGTGGCTGGTCTTTGTGGAGGTGCTGGGGCTGAAATTAGACCGACAACCCACTGGGCAGCATTAAGTTCTGCTTGGCACTTAGTGGACCCTTGATGCTCAGTAAGTGCTAATTACCAGTGATGATAACAAGGCATAGAAATTCAGCCTGTTCTTACTGTTCAGCTTCCCTCTCAGGGGAGGGAACAGACCAGCATGAAACAGAAATGGTGGCCACTTCCCTGTTTAATGCAAAGTTCCTTGAGCACCGTCTGCAGCTCTTGATCACAATTTGAATAATCTATTATACTAAGAATAGAGGAACTAGTTTAATTTCTACAATGCTACTGGGATCTGCAATAACTCATTTTATGATGTTGTAGTTGCACGCAATTGTCTTGCTAGAAAATGAATAAGGATTTGGAAAATTTAATCCCTTGTGGTGATGCTGTTGTTTGTATTTTGTTTTTAACCTGGCTGAATGACATTCATCTCCCTTAGCCTCCAGAGCTCTTCAGGAAGTCTCTGTGTATAAGTGATGCACTTTAGGGAAGTGAGTGCTTTCTGTGCTTTTCCTCTGGCTGTATTTTTGGTATTTTCTGCCTCCTGACTTAACTTGTGGTTTCAGGGACCCATTTCACATTGCTTCTGAGCCTGGGATGTATCTTTT
Organism: Mandrillus leucophaeus; assembly: GCF_000951045.1. Classification (NCBI taxonomy): domain Eukaryota; kingdom Metazoa; phylum Chordata; class Mammalia; order Primates; family Cercopithecidae; genus Mandrillus; species Mandrillus leucophaeus. The sequence continues at coordinate 1,213,297 of NW_012106897.1, forward strand.
GATATCTGTGTTTTCTTACTGCTATAATTTCTGTTATCAAAAAATAGTAAAGGAAGGCTTTATTTCTGAAGCTACAAGTAAGCTTAGAGATTAAATAAACACATTTCCCAGTGAGTATAAATGTTGAAGTACTAAAATTGCTAAATCTCTCTTTTTTTTTTTTTTTTCTTGAGACGGAGTTTCACTCTTTTTGCCCAGGCTGGAGTGCAATGGCACGATCTCTGCTCACCACAACATCCACCTCCCAGGTTCAAACAATTCTCCTGCCTCAGCCTCCTGGGTAGCTGGAATTACAAGCATGCAGCACCACGCCTGGCTAATTTCGTATTTTTAGTAGAGACGGGGTTTCTCCATGTTGGTCAGGTTGGTCTAGAACTCCTGACCTCAGGTGACCCGCCCTCCTTGGCCTCCCAAAGTGCTGGGAGTACAGGCACAGGCCACCGTGCTCGGCCAAAATTGCCCAACTTTTGAGTAAAATGATACCAATCTAGAGATCTCTGGGTGATCTATGAATGTGTGAGTGTGTCTTGTTTGAATGTTCAAAGCACACAGCCCAAATGTGTGTGATGAGGTGAATTTTGGACCATATGGTTAGTTTAGTTCAACGCTCTCTCTAGGGGCAGTGGTGAGGTGAGGGGCTTCTGTTATGATCTATGCAAGGGTGTAGATGGGCACCCCACTTTTCATGTGTAGATGGAGTGTTGTGCTCTAGAGAGGAGAGACCTGCCCCTGGATTCTGGGATGACTCAGAAGATCTGGAGCTTTGTGATTTGCCACTGATGTTTGCGTTGGAGCCATGGGAGGTGATTTTTGTACTTATGGAGGATGAATCAGCTCCCAGGCCAGATTACCTGGAGAACAGGGGATAGTATTTGGAGCATCATAGGGGATAGTTTAGGCTTCTTAGGACCTATAATGGGGAATTTTATGAGTCAACTTGGCTAGACTATGGTGCCTAGTTGTTTGCTTAAACATGAATCTAGATGTTCCTATAAAGGTAGTTTTATTTATTTATTTATTTATTTTTAAAAGTTCCATAGTTTTTTGGGGAAACAGATGGTATTTGGTTACATGAGTAAGTTCTTTAGTGGTGAATTTGTGAGATTTGGATGTACCCATTGCCCAAGCAGTATACACTGAACCTGATTTGTAGTCTTTTATTCCTCATCCTCTTCCCACCGTTTTCTCTTGAGTCCCCAAAGTCCATTGTGTTATTCTTATGCCTTTGCATCCTCATAGCTTAGCTCCCACTTGTGAGTGACAACATATGATATTTGGTTTTCCATTCCTGAGTTACTTCACTTAGAATAATAGTCTCCAATTCCATCCAGGTTGCTGTGTATGCCATATTCATTCTACAAAGGTATTTTATAGATGTCATTATCATTTAAATCAGTAGACTTTGAGTAAAGCAGATTACCCTTCACAATATGGATGGGTCTCATCCGACCCACTGAAGGCCTTCAGAGAAAAGACTAAGGTCTCTCCAAAAGATGGGAATTCTGCCTCTTGACTGTCTTTATACTCGAGACTGAAACACTGACTCCTGCTAAAATTTCCAGCCTGCCAGTTTACTCTACAAAATTTGGACTTGCCAAACCACATCAGCCAATTCCTTCAAATAAATCTCTAGCTATGTCATACATCCAGTTGGTTCTGTCTTTCTGGAGAGCCATGACTAATACAGAACTCTACTGGATCCTGTGTGGAAACTTCAGCATGGGTTCTTGGGGCCGCTGGAGGAAGCTTCACCTGGAACTGTGGGCAGCTATGGGGATTTGTAGTGCAGCTGCCACTTCCAGGGCAGCCTTAAGTCCCCAGTTCACTCAGGCTATGCCCTGTGGGTTGTGTGTAGGCATCAGTGGATTGTGGTAGCTCATGTCCCTTTGGCTTTTAAGTCTTATAGGTGACAGGTGAGTGGTTTGTACAGATTGAGTATCCATTATCCAAAATACTTGAGACCAGAAGTGTTTTGGATTCTAGATTTGGGAATATTTGCATACAAATAATGAGGTATCTTGAGGATAGGACCCAAGTATAAACATGAAATGTATTTATGTCTCATATACATCTTATATACATAGGCTGAAGGTGTATTTTATATCATATTTTAAATAATATTTTGCATGACACAAAGTTTGATTACATTAAACCATCAGAAAGCAAAGGTGTCACCGTCTCAGCCACCCATGTGGACAGTCTGTTGTTGTCTGGCATCACCATCATTCCTGACTTTAAATTTATATGCTACAATAAGCAATAATTTTCTTAGCACACGTAAGTATTTACCAGTAAAACATATAACCTACCATTAATATAGGTATATTAATGTGTTTAGGGTAACTAAGCAGCACAGTGCCATCACCAGAATAAGCAACAGCAACAACAAACAATGCAGGCTTTCAGTTTCCACCTGTGGTGCTATGTTTTGATTAAAAGGTTATTGTCCACTGCGTTTTTTTTCAGGTGAGAAGAAATATCAAAAGCAGTTGAGGGACCAAGAAGTGGGTTCTGTAGGGATAAGGAGACATTCTGTTGGATGGCTTTTAAAAATATTCCTTCCAGAATTGCCTACTTCATTAATAATGGTTTTTGTCTTAGAATTCTCTGATTTTATAAATTGACATGATTTCTTGTTCTGTTATGGATTCGTCATGCCCTTCAATAAGCCCATCACACATTTTCACCATGTTTTCTATAGGCACTTTTTCTGCAGTGTTAACCATGTCATCTTCTTTTCACTGTTTTCACAGTCACGTTGATTGAGAACCATTTTGGCTATCTCAAGTCAAGATAGAACAAGTGGAGTCTCATTGATATTAAACAAACTTCTTTGATATCCACTTTCATCTTACTGGCAGACTGAAGGTATATTTTTTGCATATGTAAGGAGGTCAGACATTTTTTTTTTCTCAATTGACATTCAGCATCCTTCAAAGTTACCACCTTGTTCATCATCACTATACATAGTTGCAGGCCAGAGGCTTTGCTAGGCATGCACAAACATGTCTTTAATCATTGTGTTTCAGGCATTGGCAACAGCATATACAGCATCTTTCATGACAACTCCTTTTGAAAACCTTCCACATCCATGCCTCTGTGTACTGTGGCTAGCATGCTGTTCTATAAAGTGTTCTTATATTTACTCTTCACTCATCTAAGGATACCCTGATCACATGGCTGAATTAATGAAGTCACACTGGGGAAAAGTACACAGCATAAAAATTATTTTTGATGAAAAGTTCAGGTAGAGGATGAGTAGAACAGTCATCAAGGAATAACAAAAGGTTGTAGCTCTCATCCAGTCCAGCTCTCCTGCAGTGACGATGAGCCACTGGTATAAAATGTCTGTGAAACCAATAAGGAAAGATGTCCCTGGTGATCCATGCTTTTTTGTTAGCAAAATTGTAACAAGAAATTCACTCCTTGCAAACAGCAAGGACTCAAGCTTTTGCCAATCACAGCAAGTTTACATTTATGAATGCCTCCTGCATTAGCACATCCCAGCACAGTTATTCTGTCCTTGACATCCTTAATTCCTGTAGGGGTTATGTTATTAGCTGTAGTGAATATATGTCTGGGGCAAGAACACCAAAACACTGAAGTTTTGTTGGCATTATAAACTTGTTCTGGTGTCAGATTTCCATCAGGAATGACCTTGACAAACTCATCAGTGAATTTCTTCTCTGCTTCATGACCAGCAGATGATTTATCATCACAAGTCTTCAAAAATTTAATGCTGTATATTTTCTTAAACTTTTACAACCAGGCTGTTGAATAGTCACAATTTCCTTCAATTTCTAGTTCACCGTCATAGATCTTTGCTTGTTTCATGATCAGCATACCATTAAGTGGCATGTATTCATTGCAACATTGACTGATCCACTCTTTCTATACACAATCAAGATCTTCATTTTGAGCCTTATGCAATGTTTTTCTATTTTCATTAACTTCTGTACATCACTTTCAGAATAGAACTTCATTGGTTTGTCTTTCTGTTCCTTCAGGTCATATATGGTGGTCATTCTAACACCATGCTCTTATGTAAGATGTTTCACATGTAACAGCATTGTCCAGTTTCTCCAAAAGCTTGGCTTTCTATGCTATAGATAAGCATAAATTTGTCCTCTTTTTCTTTTTACTGTTAGCCATAGGGATATTTGCAGGCATTGTTGACATTTCCAATAATATCTTTACACCATATAGAGAGAAAAACAATAAAACACAGTAAGTAATATATGCAGGTCTTGGCACAATATAGGGCATTGTGGGGAAACTGCCGTTGGTGTGTCCAGCCTGTACAGATACCATTTTATTATCCTTTGTGGGCATGCTTGAGTGGGGGAATCTGGGCACACACAGAAAATATATTGCAGCTAAAAGAGACTAGGAGGATCTTTCTTCCTTGGGGGATACTGAATAAACTATGTTGTGTGCCTGCATTTTGGCTGTGACATCATGTCAACACTTTAAAAGTTTTGAATTTTGGAACATGTTGAATGTTTGATTTTCAGCATAGGCATGTCCAGCCTGTATTTGCATTCAGCCACTAGGCAGTTTTACAGTCCTTCAGTGAACTGAGATTTATTTCACCTACTTTGAGTATATGGCAATGTCTCAGCATCTCCACTTCTTGTATTTTAAAAAGTAGTGGCTATCTCAGCCAAGGTGGAATGGGAGGCTGTCTAGTAGGTAGCAGGGAAGATGTGGCAGAAACAACAGCATGTGTCAAGATCCAAAGATGGGGGACAGGAAAGGATGGGATGTTGTTGATGGAAACTGTGGGTTATAAGAGGTTATCAATTAAAGGAGCCTGTAAGAAGAGAGATAGAGACTGAAAGTCTCAAAAATGAAGCCAGGAAAGAGACAGACGAGAGTTTCAAATAATGGGGCGGCAATGTGATAGCAGGTGTGGAAGTCTGCAACTTCTTTTTAAACTGCCACATGCATTAGAGGTATCCCGGGTACAAGGCCACAACAAGTGATTTAAGTTTCTATGAACGAGATTGAATCCTTTTCTTTTTCCCCTCAGGGATTGTTTTCCTTTTTGCTTTTTACAGGTTTTGCTTTGGTCAGCTTCATTGTCTTTAAGTTTTGGCAGAAATTTCATCTGGCAATAATCTCCATAAATGTGAATTTAGCCAGATAATTTGGAGGTGCTGGGGTACTGTGTGTGTGCATTGTATGCTTTTAAAGCCTTGTCATCGGGGCTGGAAAGTGAACTTCCCATGAACATGTCAGATATACACTGTGGCACTGCAAGATATTTATATCTTGGCTTCAACTCAGTTGAATGCAATTACTACCTTGCTCCAAATAGACATTGCAATATCATTTTAAAGATTAATTAGAATGACTCTTATTTGTCCCTCAGACATTTTTATGACATGTAAATGAGAGACACTCCAGGTCATTCTCATTATAGTTATACTCGAATTTTCAGTTTAGCTTTCTATACAAGAACAAAGTTACATGGATTATATCAAAGCTACCATCAGTGGCATGTAAACCAAGAGATGGGGCATCTGGGGAGTTTTTTTTTTTTTTTTTTGTGGGGCCAGGAAACATTCTGGAATCGCTGAATTCATCTGTGCAAGTCCATTTGTAAAGATGGTGCCAGGGAGCTGCAAATGCTGAGAGATGTAGAATCTTTACCCACGTGGGAGTTACCAGGAAGCACCAAGTAACTGGTGATGGAAAGGAGTATAATTAATGTAGTCTCCATTGCTTCAAAAAGGGAGATGCAAACCAGTTATGCACAGGTGACAAGTCTGATCCATCAGTTACGTCACCTGGTTATTTTGTCCCCTTTGCCTGTGATGCATGGTGTGTATTACACTTTCTGACATCCATATTATAAATTTGACTACACACTAGTCATCCTTGTGCCACTTAACAAGCTAGTGTAATAAGCTACTGGGGCTATCCTGGCAGCTTGGCCAATGGAAATGGACACCTGGTGTTACCCTGAAGGGGCAGGGACAGAGGCGAGCCCCATTGTAGCTCATAAATCCAGTTTCAGGCTTGATCTAGAGATCAGATTAGGTCACAAGTTAAAGATTGACTCCAGGACTCAGGAGGACCTCTACAAGTTACATTCTCCCAGGTTACTTAGAACCAATTAGAAATTCCATAGCATGTTCCAGACAACCCTGCTCTTCAGGTCATTTCTCTAAAAGTCCTCCATCCCACGATGATTTTGAGGCAAAGTTTATAGTGCATCTGAAAATATTGGCTTTAAAGCTGTATCTCCTATGATTGAAATAATGTATTAGGGCAGTGGCTAAGTTGTCTTAACAAAGAGGTCTGAAAATTTAGTGAATTAAAGCTAAGTCACGTAACAGCCTATGGGTAGGCAGATGTATTGTCAGGGTTGTCTATAGACCCAGGCCCCATCTCTCTTGTGCTGCCATCTCCATGTCCCTATTCACATGGTCAAAACTGACTCACTACTCATGGGAGGTGAGGAAGGAGTAGGGAGTATATGGGCCATGGTTAAAGGCATGCCTCAGAGGTTGGCGTATCACTTCTGCTTACATTTCATCATTGCCCAGATATATTAATATGGACACAATTAGCTGAAGGGGTCATTCTCTAGCTGAGCTAAACTTGTAAAGCTTCTATTACTAAGAGGGAGAAGAGGAGAATGGGTGCTGAATGATAATTACTGTCTCTGCCACGATTTAGCTCTGAGTGATAGAAAATCCTAAGTAATTATGGCTTAAATAGGATACAATGGCTTTTTTTTTTCCATGTTGAAGAAGTTAAAAGAAAAGCACTTGAGAATAGCAGTGGGCTTCTTGTGGTTGTTAGGGACCCTGAGTCCTTCTATTATGTTGCTCTATCATACTTAGCACGTGGTTTTCACCTCGGGGTCCAAGATGGGGGCTGCTTATGCTCCTCCTGTTCCATGTGTCTTCCAGCCAGCAGTTAAAACAAAACTGAAAATGAAGGCTGTATCTTGCCATTCTCTTTAGAAACACTCACATAAGTTGTATATAAGACCTCCACTTCCGTCTTATCAGCAAGAATGTGGTCATATGGCTATACCTAGTTGCAAAGGAATCTAGTCAACTAGCTCAGAATCAGTAATTGCACTGCTAAGAAAGTGGAGGTGAACACTAGGAGCCACAGTCTGCTCTTTTGGTTACTCAGTGATTTCTTCTTTATACCTTTACCTTCTCCTCAGAGCAGTTCATGCCCAAATCCCATCTGTATTAATTCGCCTGGGCTGCCATAACGAAGTACCACAAACTGAGTGGCTTAAACAACAGAAATTTGCCTTACAGTTCTGGAGGCTACACAGTCCAAGATCAAGATGTTGGCAGGGTTGGTGCCTTCTTCCGGCTGTGAGGAAGAATCTGTCCCATGCTGTCCCCTGACTTCTGGTGGTTTGTGGCAGTCTTTGGCCTTCCTTGGCTTGTAGAAACATCCTCTGATCTCTGCCTTCACTTCACATGGTGTTCTCCTTGCATGCTGTCTTGTCCAAATTTCCCCTTTGTGGAGGGATGTCTGTCATACTGGATTAGGGGCCCACCCTGTTCCAGTATGACCCCATCTTAACTAATTCCGTCTGCAATGGCCCTATTTCCAAATAAGGTGACATTCTGTGGTCCTTGGGATTAGGACTTAAACAAAGGAATTTGGGGGCAGACACGTTTCAACCCATAAGACCATCCAATAACTGCACTGAGCTGCATAACTGGAAAACCTTGTCATCAGTTCCAGATGTGGCTCTGTGTGCCACAGCAGCACAGAAACTGAACTGCATAGGCCCCTTCCCCATACTCATCCAATATAACAAGGCAGAGTAATAAGAGCACAATTATGACAAAAGCTGCATTTTGTAAAAGAGAGGGAAGCCTGGTGGCTCATGCCTGTAATCCTAGCACTTTGGGAGTCTGAGGCGGGTGGATCACAAGGTCAGGAGATCGAAACCGTCCTGGCCAACATGATGAAACCCTGTCTCTATTAAAAATACAAAAATTAGCTGGATGTGGTAGCACATGCTTGTAATCCCAGCTACTTGGGAGGCTGAGGCAGGAGAATCACTTGAACCCACGGGGTGGAGGTTGCAGTGAACCAAGATTGTGCCACTGCACTCCAGCCTGATGGCAGAGCAAGACTCCGTCTAAAAAAAAAAAAAAAAAAAAGACAGAGAGTGGAGAACAAATGGCAGTAATTGTTTCACAGCAATTGTCTTATCCTGCTGGGCAGGACTCTCTGCCTTGGCATTAGAGGAAGCGCCATGGTTTTCCCCTTGGGAAGTCCTGAATCTAGTCCATGGAGGATTTGTTCTCTTACTCATTGTTTCTTGTGGCCACTGGCTTTGCTCTCTCATTTTTTCTTCCTTGTTCATTTGTCCCCACATTCATTCTGAGGTGAGCATCAGAGAATGCCCCACTGAAGGTTGCACAAGTCTCATGACTGTCATAAGTACCCCCCGATGTAGTTCCAGGACCTGAACATTGCTTTGAGGACTCATCTGTCACTGTCTTTTGCAGGCTAGGTTTGAGGTTGCTTTAGCAGTACAAAAAGGCTTACAATTGCTTTGCTTCTGATCAGTTCCATAGGTAAGAAACATACAGTGAAATATCTTTTGATAGAGGCCTGACTAGGTGGAAGCAAAGAAGGTACCCAAAGCACAAATTTGAAGGAGGCATGCACTTTCAGGTGCTGCTCTGCCCTTGCCCAAGCCTGTGAATGAGGGCTTCTTTAGTTTTATGTGCTGGGCACTTCTTTTTTTGTTGGTGTTTTATTTCTTTTGAGACAGGGTCTCACTTTGTTACTCAGGCTGGTGTCGAAGTCATCCACCCACTTCAGCCTTTCAAAATGCTGGGATTACAGGTGTGAGCCACCACACTGGGGCCCCTGGACCCTTCTTTTGTCTCACCCTTGCCTTTGCCCTGAGAGATTATATTTAACTCTAAAGTCTCTGGCCTTTAATTTACTAATCTCTTGGCTTTGCTTGTGTTATTCCCCTTCTACCAACTTAATAATGGCTTTAACAGTGGATTGATTTAGCAAAATACCACTTTTATTTTTATTTTTGGCTTGCAGGCTCGTAAAATTTGTAGGACAGGACACCATTCTTATCTCCTGCTAAGGCTACTGTGTTGCTGCTGCCACAAAATCCCTCTTCACTTTGGCGTACATATGTTGACTTTTTCAACCCTGCCAGGGTTCAGATTATGAGTCTTTCTGTCAAGTTGTAGGGGAGGCCACAAGCAGAGAGCGCTTCCCTTAGCCAAGTGATGTTTCCTTCATCTCTGTTTGGAGACTCGTTAGCTCCGACCTTGAGTAATTTTGGAAAAGGTGGCAAGAAGGAGCTAGTAAACATTACATTTTCCTTACACTGCAGCCTTAGTCAGCAGGTCATCTGCCTTTTAAGGTCAGAGGATTTCATTTTGACCAAGGGTTTTACCACTGCAAAATAAATGCTGTCAGCTTTCCCAGTCCTCAGTGCTTGAATTCTCAATGCCCACTATTTGATTGCACTACTAAGTCATTGCAACATTTTTAAATGTTGTCATGAATCTCTCCAATTTCAGATTTTAAGTCCTGTATCAGATAAGATTACACCAGTCTACATGTCACAGAGAACTTAAATATGTTTAAACACACATGATATTTCTCTCATGTAAAAAGTTCAGAGGGAGGCGGTTTGTGGCTGGTATGAGGTATTTGGGCCCCTTCCTGCTCTCACCTCCACAGTTCCTAAGGTGCAGGCTTTATTTACATGGTCCAAAAGAGTCATTCCTGCTTTAGCCACCACTGTGATGTTCTAGGCAGTGGGATGAAGGAAGGGTGAAGAAGGATGTGCTCCTTCTCTTAGAAGACTTCTCAGAAGTCTCATACATCAGCTCTGCTTACCTTCATTAGTCATAACCTAATTACCTGAGTGCACTGAGCTGCAAGGAACACTGGGAACATAGTCTTTATTCCCAGAGGCCATGGACCCAGCTAGACATCTGTGCTCAATGACTAAGGAAGTAGATGCATATTTTAGACAGCTACCACCTTCCACCATGTGTTACTTGATATTATTTAAATTATAAATATACATATTTTACTGTAAGAATTATTTAATGTCTACTGTGTGTCAGGATGGAGTCAGATCCTATAGGGGAGTGGAATATGAGCAGGGCAGGAGGCTATATAAGGTCACAGAAATGAATATGCCATAGGTTGTCAAATACAATGTTAGTTTTCATACCATTAAAAAAGAATACCACTGCCATTTCATTGTAATAAATTTTTTGTTTTAGATATGCTAACAATTTCAGAGCTGTTTAACTGTGAAAAATATGCCTCTTAGAAATAATGTAATTAAGGACTTCAAAGTGCAGATTCTTTTTGGTGGCTTTATTTAGAAACCTCAGTGACCCTATACGTAAAATGAGGGTAAGAATAGTTCCTACTTCAGGCTGGGCACAGTGGCTCACACCTGTAATTCCAGTACTTTCGGAGGATGAGGCAGGTGGATCACCTGAGGTCAGGAATTCGAGACCAGCCTGGCCAACATGGGGAAACCCCGTCTCTACTAAAAATACAAAAATTAGCTGGATCTGGTGGCACATGCCTGTAATCCCAGCTACTCAGGAGGCTGAGGCAGCAGAATCACTTGAACCCAGGAGGCGGAGGTTGCAGTGAGCTGAGATCATGCCACTGCATTCCAACCTGGATGACAAGAATGAAACTTTGTCTCAAAAAAAAAAAAAAAAAAAAATGTTCCTGCCTCCAAGGGCTGTAAAAGGATTAAATGAGATGATTCACATGAAGCTTATAGCCCAATGTCAGACATACAGTAAGTGCTCATTAAATGCCGGCTTTTAGTAGCTTTAAGTAGAGTCCTGCCTTTAAAATAGTTTACCCTCTAATGGGAAACACCACTAACATAATAGAGGCAACAAAATGGGGAGAGGAGAGGGAAAATTCCCCAGCCTAAGTTCTAAGTGAGAAACTGATGTTTCGGTGTGGGCTGTTTCATCAGTTACACCAAGATGCATGGTTTGAATTCTAGGATAGCTAACACGTGTAATAAATACTATGCCAATTTAAATGATCTGAGGAAAGTCACCCTGAATAGTAGAAGAAAAATATTAGCCATTCAGACAATTCCAATGCATGGTGTCTATTTCACACACAGCCACCGCCCCCCACCCCCTGTCTAGGGTGGACCCGAGCAAGAAGACTGCGTCCCATGTGGAACTTCAGAGTAAATGGCAAGCCCTGAGCATCGCTGAAGGTTGTTAGAAGTTCCTCTTGACAGGAGACTTATGGAATGTGTTCTGCAAAGTTCTCACATTTTCACCAATGAGTAGACAGATAAATTCCCCAGTGGCATTGCTCCTTGAAGGCAAAGATCCCACTCAGACAGATAAACTGCCATCTGTTTTCAAGAAATGTTGACTATTGCAAAAGAGTGGAATCATCTCCCCAGGAAAAGCTAATTATAATAGGCTTCTTGATTCTTTGGGAAATCACCCTTTCCCATTGCATTTTCTTCTTTGGTATGTTTGATTTAGAACGGACCACATCTATCTTAAGTATGTGTATTCCCTTTGGTTAAGTGGTGCCTACAATATTTACAGCCTAGAAGAGTTAAATATAACTATCGTGTCCTGAAGAAACTAACTACCTGAAGTTTACCAAGTTGTCTCTTGAAACTTTTTGGCTTCTTAAACTAGCTCATATGTTATATTACATAGTTTAAATTTGGGAGAAAAAATTGAAAACCTGAGATTTTTAGCTCTCTCTCAAAATAGAATTTTATTGTATTCAAATAGATTTATAAAAATGAATTTGTCTTGCATAGTAATTTATTTCTTATATTACTTAAGGAGCAACTTTGGGATATGGCAATTTATTAATTATATTTATACAAAATATTTTCATTGGCATCTATAGGACCTGAATATTCCCTACATTCCACTCACTTGTGGAAGTTACATGGTGATATGGTTTGGCTGTGTCCCCACCCGAATCTCATCTTGAATTGTAGCTCCCATAATTCCCACATGTTGTGGGAGGGAGCTGGTGGGAGATGATTGAATCACGGGGGTGGTTCCCCTTACTGTTCTCGTGGTAGTGAATAAGTCTCACGAGATCTGATGGTTTCATAAGGTCTTAATTGTCATTCTCTCTCTTGCCTACTGCCATGTAAGACATGCCTTTCGCCTTCCACCACGATTATGAGGCCTCCCCAGCCATGTGGAACTGTGAGTCCATTAAACCTCTTTTTCATTATAAATTACTCAGTTTCTGGTATGTCTTTATTAGCAGCATGGAGAACAGACTAATACACTTGGGTAAGGTGACTTGCACAGTTGTAGTTCTTGTGACTAATGGATCAGCAGCCCCTTCCTGTGAGGGGCAGGATCTGATTTGTCATGGTGGCTGTGTCACTCAGGGAATCCTCCAGAAGACAGAAGAGGGGAGGGACCCGTGTATGCAGTAAGAGTCACTGCCTGGGAGGTCACAGTTCCTGTGCTCTGGTTGCTACTGGTGCCCTCATAGATGTCAGCGCTCTTGGTCTCTTTCGACCTGGAGAGCGGCTATTGGTGCTTTGTTTGGCATGCACAACTTGCCCTTGACTTCAAATGACTGGAGTGTTTATCTCTGAGTTGCCATGGGTGGACTTCTGCCTCCTGATCTATGTGCTCACTTCACTCTTCAGTCAGTAAGAAAACACCTTCCCCTTTTAGAGCCCAGCTCCCTTCCTTGGGCATGCGGCTGTGGGGAGATATCTTATAACATAAACACCAACATATACAGCTGTTTCAGTTATAGTGCCAAGCTTTCCGGTGACAAAGTGGCAAAATTCACATGGCACAGCGGCTTAGGGTCTTAGAGATACAGCTTTGCACATTAAAGAATTTTTTGTACATATTTCTCTCTTTTAGGGTACATGGACAGTGCTGCCTGCAACATATTTGGACCCCAGACTAAGAATATTCACATACAAACGGTCTAAATACTTGAGTATAAATCAAGCGAACATACTGTTATATAAAGTATATCTTATCCTCCTACTTGACAAATATTCCTTTACTACAACAAAATTTCTATTTTAAAAATTTTAACATTTTTACTTTTCTGAACTGCATTTTATGTTTTCTATTATAATTGTAGCTTGTTCTCAATGTCAGTGATCTAAGTAATGACAAAATAAATTTAATTTTATTTGGAGTTTTAAAAAATTGAATACATTTGAATTCTATTTAAAAATATAAATTAAAATAAATGTAAACATTAAAATACAAAATCCTTTCATGTTTTCAAAAGCTTATTTTTCTAATGAAATATTTTTAAAAGAGCTATTGAAATTAAATAAGAAAATTCAAGTTATAATGAATGAATATCAAAGAGTTCAATCAATTATTCAAATGGAGCTGGAATTTTAATTTTAATTTTATGAGTATAAATTAAATTATTTAAATATATCTATAAAAAATAAAACTGCTACTAAGCCTAGTCTTCAATGTCCCTCTAATTATTGAGGTGAAGAAATATCTCACTTTATGCATGCTATGTCTGTATCTTCAGGTACAGTTTAAGAGGATAAACTTACATATGTATAACTTAAGACATGAACTAGTGTATTTAATAATAAAGAATATTCCTCAGCTTCCACATGCAACAGTTGTGAATATTGTGCTAATTTATGAGTGCTTCCAGAGCCCTAATGTGGAACATAAAGAGAAGAAGACAATAGATGCCCAGTAGTTATGGGAAATTATACTTCATTATGCAAGAATTCATTATACTCATAGTACTTGAGAGGATTATGACATGTTATTTGTTTTTCCCTTGCTTGAGCTCTTTTGCTGCTTGTACTCTGAAGCATTACTGATTTCTGAAGTTGGTAATGGCACAGCCCAAAAACCTTCGTGGCATTTGGATACAGTGATATTTTCTTTCAAAATCAGAGTGTATTAGTCTGTTTTCACGCTGCTGAGAAAGACACACCTGAGACTGGGTAATTTGTAAAGGAAAGCAGGTTTAATGGACTCAGAGTTCCATGAGGCTGGGGAGGGCTCACAATCACAGCAGAAGGTGAAAGGCACTTCTCACACGGCAGCGGCAAGAGAGAAAATGAGAGCCAACCAAAACAGGAACCCCCAAAAGCATCAGATCTTGTGAGACTTATTCACTACCATGAGAACAGTATGGGGAAACTGCCCCCATGATTCAATTATCTCCAGTTATTGCCCTCTCACAACATGTGGGAATTATAGGAGCTATAATTCAAGATGAGATTTGGGTGGGAACACATCCAAACCATATCACAGGGTAATAGATGTGAAGAGTTTTCCTGGGGCCTGAACAGTACTGGGGCCTGAACAAGAGCAAATATTTAGGATTATGGATTGTGCTAAAATCTCATGAGACAGAGATGCCCAAGTGTTCTTTAAACAACGTCTTTTGCCTTGGTCTAGGGCATGGGGACCACCAAGAGACCGAGTTATAAGGGGTAAGGTGTCTGTGCATAGCTTTGCACTGTACCTGCTAACATTTTGTCTTTGGATACTCAGATCCTGTGCTACTTCTCTCTCACCATGCCAGATTATCTCCTCATTCACAAAGCTTTTCCCTGAGGGACTTAGCTATCTCTTCCTGATATCTGGCTTCCTTTGGACTTTTCCAGCAGACATATCTTTAATGCATCTGAATATCATTGCCGTCATGATTCAAGTTCTTTCCTATTGACCTTTGGCTAGAATCTGTCTGCATGTCTATGAACATCCTGTGGAAGTGATAGACACGTTTTGTGTTAAGACCCTAAGGACTTCTAGGACTGTTGCCTAAATCCACATTCAGATCCAACAAAATTTCCGTTCCAGCCTACAAAAGCACCCTATTACACATAAAGTATTGTCTTTCCAAATGATTTCTTCTCATGAATGGTTTTTAAAATGACAAAATGTTCCAGATATTTAATGCGCTTTAAAGAGAAGCATGGTATGGTTGAGAGAGATTAATCACTCTGCTCCTAGGTTCTTCTGTTGATCTTACTTTTTCATAGGAGGTTGTCACCACCCAGGTGACAAATCCAGGTGTAAAAACAGAGACCATTTTCTCTTTGTGGGCAATATTCTGAAGCTTCTAGTCTTTGGCTCCTCTAAGATCACTTTTCCAGTTTATCTATAACCATGCAAAGCAGAGCCCACACAGCTAAATTATAATTAAAGTAGAGAATTTAGGGGCGCAGATTACTTATTGCTGAGACCAAGCTTTTAACTTTCTTTTTAGGTGTCTCTCATTAGTTCTGAGCTCTTTAATCCTACTGTTTTTTTCAGTGACTCTCTTGCTTCAGCACGGTAGATCAGCAGTTTTGATGCCAGTGCCACCTTTTCAGTTCTTCCCTTATGACTTAATTTCATATCCTTCTGTAACCTCCTTCTCTTTCACGTTCTTCATCCTCCATATGGATTGATGTATGATAATTAAGGATAAGTCTTAAATCCCAGTTTCATCACTCACTAGAATGTGACTCTGGGAAAATTACCCAATCTCTCTAAGCTTCAGTTTTTCGACTTATAAAATGGGACTGATAATGCCTATCTTGTGAGATGGTGGGAAGGATTAAACGAGATAATTCAGGTAAATAATTTGGTAGAAATGATATACGCAAGATGATCACTAAATAGTGCCTCTCTGTTTTAACTTCCTCCCTTTTGTCTTTAGGTTGTGTCACACCTTTTCCTGAACTTTCGCTCAATTGAAGAAGGAAACTTTCAGGGGAATTCCAATGGTAAACAACAGAACCAGCAGTTTTACAATAAACTGCAATGCTCCATTTCAAAACACAAAAATAAAGCATCTCTGCAGTGATGTACTGCCTTAAGGAAGAGCAAGATTTTTTCACGGATGTTACCAAACTTTAATGAAGTACTTGTTGTCCTCTCCATGTATGGATTTTTGCATGATTTCCATTTTCCGATGAAGTTCAAGTTAATAATTAGAACATCACTTTATATAAAATGCTGACAAATCTCTACAAAACTCACAAAACAGAAAAACAGAAGGCCAGTCCATCTTTGGCCTATAATCTGGCTCTCATGTTCTTCTAGTTTCTCCTGACCCTCTATTAGTTTGTCTTTACTGATAAAGACATACCTGAGACTGGGAAGAAAAGGAGGTTTAATTTGACTCACAGTTCCACATGGCTTGGGAGGCCTCAAAATCATGGTGGGGGGTGAAAGGCACTTCTTACATGGTGGCAGCAAGAGAGAACGAAGAAGAAGCAAAAGCAGAAACCCCTGATAAACCCATCAGATTTCATGAGACTTATTCACTATCATGAGACTAGCACAGGAAACAGCAGCCCCCATGATTCAATTACCTTCCCCTGGGTCCCTCCCACAACGTGGGAATTCTGGGAGATACAATTCAATTTGAGATTAGGGTGGGGACACAGCCAAACCATATCATTCCACCCCTGGCCCCTCCAAATCTCATGTCCTCACGTTTCAAAACCAATAACGCCTTCCCAACAGTCCCCAAAAGTCTTAATTCATTTCAGCATTAACCCAAAAGTCCACAGTCCAAAGTCTCATCTGAGACAAGGCAAGTCCCTTCCACCTATGAGCCTGTAAAATCAAAAGCAAGCTAGTTACTCCCTAGATACAATGGGGATACAGGTATTGGGTAAATACAGCCATTCCAAATGGGAGAATTGGCTAAAACAAAGCCCCATGCAAGTCCTAAATTCAGCGAGGCAGTCAAAATTTAAAGCTCCAAAATGATCTCCTTTGACTCCAGGTCTCACATCCAGGTCACGACGATGCAATAGGTGGGCTCCCTTGATCTTGGGCAGCTCCACCCCTGTGGCATTGCAGGGTACAGCCTCCCTCCTGGCTGCTTTCTTGGGCTGTCATTGAGTGTCTGTGGCTTTTCCAGGCACAAGGTGCAAGCTGAAGGTGGATCTACCATTCTGGGGTCTGGAGGATGGTGGGCCCCTTCTCACAGCTTCACTAGGTGGTGCCCCAGTAGGGAGTCTCTGTGTGGGCTCTGACCCCACATTTCCCTTCTGTACTGCCCTAGCAGAGGTTCTCCATGAGGGCCCCACCCCTGCAGCAAACTTTTGCCTGGGCATCCAGGTGTTTCCATACATCTTCTGAAATCTAGGCAGAGGTTTCCAAACCTCAATTCTTGACTTCTGTATACCTGCAGACTCAATACCACATGGAAGGTGCAAAGGCTTGGGGCTTCCCTGCTCTGAAGCCACAGCGCAAGCTACATGTCGTCTCCTTTCAGTCATGGCTGTAGTGGCTGGCACACAGGGCACCAAGTCCCTAAGCTGCACACAGCATGGGGACGCTGGGCCTGGCCCACAGAACCACATTTTCCTCCTGGGTCTCTGAACCTGTGATGGGAGGGGCTGCTATGAAGGTCTCTGACATGTCCTGGAGACATTTTCCTCAGGGTCTTGGGGATTAGCATTAGGTTCCTTGCTACTTATGCAAATCTGCAGCTAACTTGAATTTCTCCCTGGAAAAGGGGTTTTACTTCATTTAGATTTCATCATCAGGCTGCAAATTTTCTAAACTTTAATGCTCTGTTTCCCTTTTAAAATGGAATGCTTTTAACAACACCCAAGTCACATTTTGAATGCTTTGCTGCTTAGAAATTTCTTCCACCAGATACCCTAAATCATCTCTCTCAAGTTCAAAGTTCCACAAATCTCTACGTCGGGGAAAAATGCCACCAGACTGTTTGCTAAAACATAACAGGAGTCATCTTTGCTCCAGTTCCCAAGAAGTTCATCTCCATCTGAGACCACCTCAGCCTGGACCTTATTGTCCATATCTCTATTAGTCTTTTGGTCAAAGCCATTCAACAAATCTCTAGGAAGTTCCAAACTTTCCCATATTTTCTTGTTTTCTTCTGAACCTTCCAAACTGTTCCAACCTCTGTCTATTCTCCAGTTCTAAAGTTGCTTCCACATTTTCAGGTATCTTTTCAGAAACACCCCACTCTACTGGTACCAATTTACTGTATTAGTTTGTTTTCACACTGCTGATAAAGACATACCGAAAACTGGGAATGAAAAGAGGTTTAATCGGACTTAACATTTCTACATAGCTGGGGAGGCCTCAGAATCACAGCAGGAGGCAAAAGGTACTTCTTACATGGAGGCAGCAAGAGTAAGATGAGGAAGAAGCAAAAGCAGAAACCCCGGATAAACCCATCAGATCTTGTGAGACGTATTCACTATCAAGAGACTAGCACAGGAAAGACTGGCTCCCATGATTCAATTACCTCCCTTTGGGTCCCTCCCACAACATGTGGGAATGCTGGGAGATACAATTCAATTTGAGATTTGAGTGGGGACACAGCCAAACCATATCACCACCCATGCCACTATTTTGAGGCTGAGCAGTAAGAATGGGCTGTGTGAGAAAGATATGCTGCTGTCATGAGGTTTCAGGAGTAAAGAGGTCATGCTTTGGTTATTAGGAAACACTACTTCAAGTCCTCCATGTAGTTTGCTACAAAAAAAAAAAAAAAAAAAAGCAATTTGTGCATTAAAGAAAATAGGTCTATCACAGAGGATTTTCAGGGTAGCGAACTGCCCTTAATGATAGATATTATAATGGTGGATACATGTCATTGTACATTTGTTCAAACTCACAGAATGTATATCACCAAGAGAGAACCCTAATGTAAACTAGGGACTTTAGGGGACTATGTTGTGTCAATGTAGGGTCATCAGTTGTACAAATGTACCAATCTGGTGGGGAATGTTGATAATGGAGTCTGTGTATGTCAGGGGACAGGGGATATATATGGGAAATCTCTGTACCTTTCTCTTAATTTTGCTGTGAGCCTAAAATTGCTCTGAAAAAAATTAAGTATTAGTATTAAAAAAAAAGCCTGAGATAAGTGAGAAAAAAATTTAATGTCTATTCATAATATTTGATGTCCTAAAGAGAAGAAAAATGACCTTCTCATAGAATTGAAATAATTGAAACTCTCTTTTAACATGTTAATTGGCTTTCTCTGCTTGCTTCGTTTTAGGTCTACTCTGTAGTCCTGAAAATTCCCAGAGTGTTCCCTCCCTCGTGCTTTTAATCTTGCTGTTCGAGGTTGAATTCCTCTCTTTTTGCCTCCCCAGGAATCCTAATTGTTCAAGGTCTTGCTTCTGGTCCTCCTGAGGCCTCCCTACCTCCTGTGGGTCCCTTCAATGATCTCTAAATTGTTTCAGTTAAATTTAAACTCTGTAGGAACAAGGACCATGTGCTGTACTTAAAAATGCCACATCCCTTACAGAGCCTGGTTATAGTTCTGGGCGTGTAGTAGGTGTAAACTGAATACGTGTTGACTATTTAAAAACTTCTGTTAACTTAATCGGAAAACAAGAAAAATTTGCTAAGTCTTTTACTGCTTTCAAAACATGTCTAGTATGTATGTCTCTTATGTTTTAAAATGCCTCTGCTCATTTTATTCTTGTGCTAATGCAGAGCAACAGCAGAGGGTGAACATCAGGTGTGCTTTTTTACATACGGTAGAGAAGGTAGAGAAATGCCATTGAAATCCATCTGGAAGAGTGAAGAGAGTAGAAACACCAAAGTAGTAAATAAATTCGTAAACATAGGAGAGAGTTTGTTGATAGCCTGAAGGAGCATCCCAAATGCATTAAAAACAACCGCAAATTCTCCTGATGCTAAGCTAAGGGAACTCGGGCAAGTAATTGCGTTTGATTTGCTTGTTTTTCTCGACAAAATCAAGAAAACAACATGTAAATGGAATGCAATGTAGTGGCCAAAGGAAAAAGGAAAACCCCAAACTCAGAATGCTGTGAGTGTGAAATGACCTTTTAGTTACTTTCTCCTGTTTTTTTCTGCTGCTGTTTGCAATTCAGGAAAGACAGCTTTTTATGTGTCTCTGCTAAACCTGCAGTAGCTATTCTTTCCATTTTTAAAAGTCTCTCAACAGATGCTACCTCCTGAAACACAGAACAGAACAAAACAAAACAAAAACAAAGAAGAACAGTACAAACCCATAGATACTTCTTCCTCCTCATACCAAACTAGGCATACTCTGAAATTGGGGAAGAATAATTCTTTTTTATATTTATCTGTGTTCGATGGTAGGTTTGGGTGTGCATAGGTTATGATTCTTACAGCATTCTCATTTTAGAATATTTATGTTATGTTCTTTTTGCAAATCCACATCAGATAACATGGATGGGGAGGGTTTCTGCTAATTCTCCTGTAAATCATCCCAGTGGCTAAATAACAGAGATTGTTGTTAGATGAGTTATTGAAAATAAAGCACTCATCATTTTCTATGCTTTTGGCAGAAACAGTAGTTGCATGAGGCACTTAGGCATGGTTTGTTCTGTTGCTGATTTAATTCTTCCTCTTTTCCTTCCTTCTCTCCTTGCCTTCCTTCTATTTCTCCTTCTCTTTTCTCAGCTTGCTGTGCAGTGATTCTAAAACACATTGACCTCCCAAGGTCTAGCACTTGCCCACTTCGTATGGGAAGTACCCTAGTCTGAGTTTCCTGCTTTCTTAATATCTACTTCCACGGCTGCATGTTGTCTATGGACACATAATCAAAATTTAAAAACAGTTTGGCTCCTATGTTTAGCTACACTCAGTGTGATCTTCCTTAATGTTTGGCCCCTTGTGTCACGTAAATTTTCCTTGCATTTTAATACGCATTTTCCTCCAGTCCTTGTAGAATTCATTTGCATTGCTCTTTAGTTCTTGCTGATAATTATTTTCAGTAATGGTGTCATATCAAACTGAAAAATCTGGAAAATAGTTTGACATTTATAAGGTATGTTTTGTGATTTTTCAGGAAAATAGATGTGCTGTTTTGTTTGTTTTTTGGTCTCATTCTCCTTCTCAATTCTTTGAAAAAAAATAACAGGAAGAAGCAGCTAAATAGTAGCCAATAGGTATTCTAGTATGTAATGAGGAATATTAAATAATCACTCCTAAAGCCCCTGGCGTTTGCCTATCATGGTGGAGACCAGTGACAAATAATAATATATCTGTAACATTGAATCAATAATGGTAGCTGGAGTGGTGAGCACCCTTGATTTTGAAAGCAGCTTTGAAACTCAAGTGTGCTAACAGTAGAGAAACTAAGAGAGAAGAATCTACAAGATGTGTTAAACTGAGAGTGAGGGAAGGACCCAGGGCAGTTTAGCTTGCAGCAGACGAGACAAAATGAGATGTGAAAGAGGGAGCAGACTCTGTTCACATTGACCCTGAAGGTCTGCTGGGTTTGCTGCCTTCTGGAAATAGTCTAGTAGAGGTTGGATGACTAAATTTCAGGAATGTTACCAACAATTCTTTCCTGCGGTGAGTGTGGGGCAGATGGTGTCCTTGGTCTGTGTGTGAGAAACAGGATTCTGAGCTGCACAGTTAAGAAAGTGCAGGGCATCATCAGGGGCAGAGAATGGAAATCTGGCATTGAGCTTTTCAGGGGGCTTGAAGCTCTGACCCTGTTACATGTGACTGCACCTCCTGCTTCCTGTTTGCTGTGAGTTTGAGGTTGCGGCCTGCAGCAATTGTTAGGGAAGTCTGTAAGCCTGCACCTACGGAGTGGGGCTTTGGGGAGCCTGGGAGGAGCACCACTCAGACTGGGCTCAGCAACTTCGTGTTGAATATTTCTTTTCTTTTTTTTTTTTGAGATGAAGTCTTGTTCCTTCACCCAGGCTCAAGTGCAGTGGCACAATCTTGGCTCGATGCAACCTCCGCCTTCCTGGTTCAAGTGATTCTCCTGCCTCAGCCTCCCAAGTAGCTGGGATTACAGATGCCCATCGCCATGCTGGGCTATTTTTGTATTTTTATTAGAGACAGAATTTCACCATGTTGGCCAGGCTGGTCTCGAACTCCCAACCTCAGGTGACCCACAAGCCTCAGCCTCCCAAAGTGTAGGGATTACAAGCGTGAGCCACCACGCCCAGTTGGGGCTGAATATTTTATTTGGTGAAGTGATGAGGAAATTGATTTATTATTACCCAGGCCTGTATTATTCTTCTACTAGCATTACAAGAGGTTTCCTCTTGTTAATTTTAGAGAAGTGGGAGGAGTGAAGAGTAAAAACATTTGTGTCGGCCATTAAAGAACACACTTATGAAAGCTTACAAATCCTCTTAGTGAGGCCCTGAGCACAGTGTGGACTGAATATGAAAACATCAGTTGGGACCTTGTGTCTCATCCAGGGACACAGCTGCTGTGGAGGTTTTCACTGCATTTTCAGTGAGGCATTATAGAGACAGCCTGTTCCTGTAATGACATTGGTGTAGCAAGCTAATAGGAAGAAAAGAGAGGGCACCATGGTCTTGGGAGAGAGAGAAACCGTGTGAGAAATACATGAATGTACAGAGAGGGGAGAAATCACTGTAGGATGGGAATTTGAAATATGTAAATAGGAAAGGAAAAATAAATGTTTTTTGGATGCTAACAAAGCAAAGAACTAGATCTAGCAAATGAGACTGACTTATAGAAACACAAGTTGGTCTTCACTAAATAAGAGGAGAAGCAATGGAAATAATTATATGTCATGTGAAATAGAAGTCAGCACCTCTTCTTGCTATGCCTAGTCTTCTCTGTGAAGTGGAGCTTTCCTTTGGTGAAAGATGCATTATCTGGCTTACCCCTACTCTCCAAGCTCTAGAAGTAGGCGCTTCTGATGTTCCTTCTTTCGACTGAGGAACGAGGTGGATCAATCACTGTAGACTTGATTTTAAAAAATCAGTTAAAGATAGCTTTTTACCTAGAATTTCATGTTGCTAGAAATCAGAAAGCTTAAGAAGTCTGTAAAAAACGACAGGGCTTATTTTGGTTTTCGTTTCAACAACATTTTATTTGAAACGTAAGAACCTAGAGGTGGTCCTTAAAAACTGGTAGTGACAATAATAAAATATCTGTGAATAATATATTCAGGCTGAGCTAGAGACCAACATAAATCCCAGTTTCTTGAGGAGGTGGAAGGATACTCACATTTATGAAAGTGGAAAGAGAAGTTACACTTGTTGAATGCTAACATTGTGTCAGGCACTGGGCTAAGACTGCAATCTCATTTATTTGTCACAACCCTGAAATTAAGTATTATTATTGTTATGCCAAGTAGGAAACTGTGGTGCCATAATTTAGAAAAAAAAATATGGACTATAAGTTTCTGAACTTATGCACTGACTATCTGGGCTTGGATTAAACATAAAGTTTCTACAACTTGCCTTTCAAGTCCATAAGCTTTCTTTTGAGAATTTGTTACTTCTCTTTTTCATGAGAGTATATTGAAACACTAGACTTCCTACCATTGCCACTACCTGGATACTACTCCTGTTACTAAGATGGTGGAAGGCTGGAGACCTTCAAGCCATAATGCCACCTCATCCTCAAGCTTCACCTTTGGTGCCTGGAGACAACACCTGTTGAAACTTGGTTAAGCCCTGCAGCCAGACAGTGTAACGACTTGCTTGACCTTCCATTGACTCAGGTTAAGCAGCTCTCTCACTTGTAATGAAGAGGGCTTGGAGTAGCAGCGTGGAAGTGATATCTCCCTCCTGGAAGGTCCTTTCTTAGGGTGACCTCCACCCAAAACTGAAATTGTGTCAAGGGTTTGCATATAAGCAGTTTCTTTGGGATGTGATCCCAGGAGGCACTGCAAGACAGTGGCAGAAGAGATAAAAGAAGGGAAAAAACCGCTACAAAGTGTGGTAATGAGCGGGCTATTGCTGTGAGCAATTGGAGCTTCATCCTTCTAGGGACCTTCTGAAAGACTGTGGAACACATTTCAGAACCCTCCTATGGCTCTGCATTTATCCACCAATTCCTACCCTTCATTAATTGAGGGTTCCTTCTGGGGTAATTTCCAGCCTGCCAAGCCTTTCCCACTGTCAGAGATTGCCTACACAGGTGGGGAGAGGTAGAAAGGCATTTAAACAAGAATAGTACCATAGTTACCTTCTGCATGAGTGGAGGGGATATGGCGGGCCGCCAACAGGGTCTTCCCATCCCCCATCTCAGGGAGCTCTGAACCTGCTGACTCACATGCTTTCTTCCCAGTGCAGGAGAGAACCTTTCTCCTGCCAGCCACATGCTCCTGCTTTAACTTGTAGAAAAAGGAACAAACGTGTGCCCACACTTCTGCCTTCCAACACTTGTTCCCTATGGGGGCAGGCTTATGAAGGGAACTTCTGGCCTCTTTCTCCTCCTTACTAAGGATGCTCTAAGTGAAAGAAAGTAGGCAATGTGATTGTTGGGAAGCCCACTGGTCCTGGGCAGGCTTGTCTGTGGGATCAGGGTCCTTGTGTTTTGTGGAATGGCCCCTTTCCCCCATCTGTGACATATGTTGGTAAGAGGGCCAGGGCTTTCTTTGCTTCTGTTTTCCTGTGAGGTAAGCATGGACCTGGAAATGGGTCTGCGGAAGATTTCTAGAAGGAAACAGAGCCATTTTTTCTCTCGCTCTTGCCATCGCATCAGTGTCTGATTGTGTGGGGCTGACCCGTGATCCTGTGCCCAGCAGCTAGTCATGGTTCTGAGTTGTTTGTCTAATCTCTTTCTAGGGTAGACCCCAAAGTCTTGATTCAGAGAAGGAGAGGAGACCCCATTGGCCTTCAGACTTCAGTTTAGTTCTCCCACGTGTTTGCAAAAGATTCTACTTTGACTCCACTTGCCAGCCTCTAAGGAGGGTGATGCTAATCTCCATTTAGATTTTCATTCTTTGGGTGTTTGTGCCATTTTTTAGGACATTGTAGGTTTCTTACTTTCCAAAAGAGAGACAGGATATGGGCTCCAAACCCCACCCTGAATCCCTAATCTTTTAGTTATTAAAAATTTGTGACCTGAATTCAAATTTCAGTGCTGCCATTTTTAGTTGTATGAAATTGTCCAATTAAATGTATGGCAGAGGCACCTGACAGCTGTAACTGAAGCATACCATGAGGATGACCCTATGGTTTAAGCAGAGCATTGGTTCAGAATTCTGAGCTAAGGAATCTGGGAGTGGCCAATCCAGAGACTGATCTTATCCATGAAGGACAATTGAACCCCTTCCCCATTCTTTGGAATGTAGGTCATACAGGGGATTGGGAGGCCCTTGTTTTAGGTTAAATGGAGGTTGCTATGATAAAATGCTATATAAATTGTATGGATTTTACAAATGGTAGTGGTTCCCTCATCCAGTCTGCCGCCTCTGTACTATCCCTGTGTGCAAGTGCCCCCAATAAACTTTGTGTGTCATTCCCTGTCTGCAAGTCTCTTCTTCGGCTTCTCAGACACAGTACTATCCCTATTGGAGTCAATAGGTGACTGGCACGACATTAAATAACCACCTAGGGCCTCAATTTTCTCTTTTTAAAATAAAAAATGATGCCAGTCTTATAGGGTTTTAATGAGGATTACCTGAGATGGTACAAGTATCACATATTACCTTGCACACAGTAGCTGCTCAGCAAAAGGTAGTTGCTATTAGCTAAGGCAACTTCAACTTCAGATTTTAATTTCAGTTACTATCCTCCTTAAACTCAAAAAATATGAAATGTATTTTTTATTTGCCCTATGGCAGTCAATACCTGGAGAAGTACTTCTTTCATAATACTAACAGTTAACTAAAGTTATGAAAACCAAGGTTGTCATTTGTTTTCCTAGTATCTCTTTAGGGAACTTCCTTCTCCCCCTGCAAGTTTTAGTCTGAAAAGTTTGAGTGGGGATAATCCCAACTCCTTGGCGTCAGAGGTTGGTCCAAGCCCAGGATTTGGTAGTCTAATTTTGCCTGTTTTTCCTATGAGACCAGGGAGAGCTATTTGTCTCTTACTTTATCTTTTCCCTTTCCTATATGAATTCGTCATTTTTGAATGGGACCCGTTGTTTATTGACAAATAGGAGTGTTTGTGTATGTCAGGACACAGAGAGATTAAGGTGAAGCAAAAACAAGGCTCCTGGGATGTAAAATTTAAGGAGGCAGCTCACTTTTAGGGTTTCCCTAGGCTTGCTTGCCTGACCTTACTTCTGTCCCTGGTGTGTCTGTATGTGTGTGTGTATGTGTGTGTGTGCAGAGGTAGTGCTGGGGTGATGCCAACATGGAGGTAGTAGTAGTGGTGGATGAGCCATAGATATCCATTGGCCCCCTTAGAGTTTCTTGTCTTGAGAACTTTCTCCTTTCATCAAATCTATTCTCCTCTTGCCTGGGGGAACAATATCCCTTTGCTTTTCAGGAACCAGAGGATAGCATAGGTACCAGCAAAGCCATTGGGATCACAGGCTTGTTGTTCTCTGCTCACCACTGTTTCATTTCCTCCCTCCACTCAGCTCTTCCCCTGGCTTTTTCCCTTAGATAACAGGTTGGATCATCCCAAGAAGAGATAAGATGTCCTGCTTTCTCCTATAGCTCCCTCTGCTCTCTTTGGTTTTGTGATGTTGCATTGTGACTGTTCAACAACATTTTCTGCCTCTCCCATGATCTGTCCTCACACTGAGAATTCAAGGCTTCAGTTCAGAGATTACTGGTTCCCTTGTTGTAGGGGATGTCTTCATTCTGCCTAGGGTCTGAGGAGCTGGCCCCTAGGTAGGCTTCCTGAATCAATCCTCACACAATACCTCCTAGGTTGGCCTTATAGTGTGTGACTTGTGGTTATGACAGTTTCTGTATTTCACTGAAGTAGGAGACATTCTATCTGTATAGTTTTAGATTTTTTTGGTGAGTTTTTATGTGGCAAGCTGAGCAAAAATGCTTTTATACTATATTAAGTGACAGCATATTCCCAGGCACATAGTCGATACACACAGTAATTACGTATTAATTGTTGGTAGGGAGATCTGGGGTAGGACTTTAAAGGAGGCAGAGTGCAAAAGCAGATGTGAAGGATTCAGAAGTGGGGCACTGCTGTTACTGGCTGTGACTTCTACTAGGTACAAACTCTTGTCATTTCCCTGACCTCCAAGCTGCAGTCTTTAGGGGCATTGATTAAGAAGGGAGGGAGACTTCTCTTAGTCTTTCATCTTCTCTCTTACAAAAAAGCTCAGTTGTTGTCTAGTTTGCATATTTTTCCCTGCCCAGATCTCATGTTGAATTGTAATCCCCATTGGTGGAGGTGGAACCTGGTGGGAGGTGCTTGGATGGTGGTGATGCAGGTCTCTTGAATGGTTTAGCACCAGCCTCTTGCTGCTGCTGTTGTGATAGAGAGCTCTCTTGAGATGTGGGTCATATAATGTGTGCAGCACTTTCTTGCCATGTTCTCTCTTTCTTGCTCCTGTTTTTGCCATGTGATTGCTCTGCTCTGCTTTCTCCTTCCGCCATGATTGGAAGCTTCCGGAGGCCTTCCCAGAAGCAGATGCCACTATGCTTCTTATACAGCCTGCATAACCATGAGCCAATTAAACCTCTTTTTTAAAAAAATAAATAAATAAATTACCTAATCTCAGGTACTTCTTTATAGCAGTGCAAGAATGCATTAATACAGTAGTGGAAAGCCTTTTCCAAGTCTAGGTCTGAAGATCCAGCTATCAATAATGCAAGTAAGTGTAAGTTACTGTTGCATTGCCATTTCCAGACAGAGATGAGCTGTGGTGATTCACCACACAGGAGAGTCACTTCATTGCTGCCATCTGATTTGATGTCTCCTTGGAGCCAGGGTGATGCTTGTCTGGGTCTTTCCCAGGCTCCTCTTTGGACTAGCTGGCCTCTTTACTTGATCTAAACAATTTCTGATTTTAGCAAAATAGGCTACAGTGTAATTTAATATGTATTTTTTAATCAGAAGAATGCAGCAAGTTGATATAATTTCAAAAGACAATAATATTTAGAAAAAAGTGTCTTTTTCTAAAAGTGGATTATTTTATTTCTGTTGGTCTCATGTTAGAGTCTAAAAGATAATCTTTCAAGGTTGTTTAGAATTGACTGATGGGCGTTTTCAAGACTGACCATAGCATCTCCTTTTCTAAGCCTGGTGAAAAAAAAAGTTAAACAGGAATAAGTTTTGCTTGCTTTGAAATCACTACTGGGAGAAATGTGGATTTTTACACAACTGTTTGAGGTATGTCCTTCCAAGTTTTCTAGTGTAAAACTACTATTTCTAGAAAAATCAGGAAAGGAGAGTTATTATAAATGATTTCTAGTAATATTGTTGGTTATCCTAGAGCCAGGCCTTTTTTATTTTCTTCAACAACTTGTTTGACTTACTGAGTCTAAAAATTCATTTTTCTGTTAAAGACCTTTGTCTCACTTATAAAATATATGATAATGTTCATATGATCTCAATAAATCTGTCACGTCAATAAATAATTTTGTTTCAGGTTTGGATATTCTAGAATCAGCTGCCCTCAAGTCTTCATGTAGACTTATAACATTTTAAGAGTCAGCGCATTATTGAAATTATTATGTTGCTTTATTTGACATTTTCCATTTCTTCTCTTATTAAATACATTTACTGGCCGGGCGCGGTGGCTCACACCTGTAATCCCAGCACTTTGGGGGGCCGAGACGGGTGGATCACGAGGTCAGGAGATCGAGACCATCCTGGCTAACACAGTGAAACCCCGTCTCTACTAAAAGTACAAAAAATTAGCCAGGCGTGGTGGCGGGCGCCTGTGGTCCCAGCTACTCGGGAGACTGAAGCAGGAGAATGATGTGAACCCGGGAGGCGGAGCTTGCAGTGAGCCGAGATCACGCCACTGCACTCCAGCCTGGGCGACAGAGTGAGACTCTGTCTCAAAAATAAAAATAAAAATAAAATAAATTAATAAATACATACATATATACATTTACTTTCACGGTATATTATACTGTGTAACTTCTTAGTTCTAAATAGCTACAGCAACAACATCTTTTAGATTCACTGCTTCTTCCTTCTTAAACTATTTCAGTTTTTTTTTCCTGCTTTTAGCAACTTAGACATAAAATTTAAACATATACCTTGGTGACTAGGAAACCATTTCTTGTGTGTATGAGTGGTTCCTTTCCACTGTTCCACATCCTTTTCTTTCATTCTCATCCTTTACTTCAGCCTACACTCTTCCTCTGAATGAACACTAATTTATTTTGGAGTTGTCATTAATTGCTTTGCAACCAATTGCATCACCAAATGGCTACATAATTTGATATAACAATAGTCCAACACTCTGATATAATCTAGATAATACTGTGAAATTGAGAATATAGGTCAGTATGTTGGAAAAAATTGAAGAATGAGTACTAGAAAAAAATTAAATTTCACATGCTCTAGTCACCTCATTTTTTATTTTCTTTTGTCAAATTGCCTCTTTCTCATCCCCTTCTCCACATATTGCTTCAATCATGGTATTTTTTTTAATGGTTCCTCTTTCGCATAGTTCTTTCTCCACTCACATAAATGCTTAGCCCAGCATTGGAATTTCTCCCCTGTGGGCCTTTCCTTTCATCAGGTTCCATCTTCATTCTTCTCAAGATGGATTACAAAAGGAGCTGATTTAAAATTCACTGTCTGGTCATGAATAAACACGATAAAGAGAGATGTTAATGTAAAATTATATTATAAAATGTTTGTTTAAAAAACTCATCATCTTGCTCCTTTGGGGCTTTCTCTACTAAATTCACTTTAGCAAATAATGACATTCATAAAAAATCTACCCAAGGGCCTTCACGAAACAAAAAGAGCCAAAATGCAGCATTTCATGGCATGAAAATAGCTCAGAAGTTAAGAGGTAAGATCACTGCCTTTTGTTGAATTTGGTTGTTTGGTTTTCCAGTACTTCCCTCGCATTCTTTGTGAGTACATACATACACATAAGCACGCAAATGCACACAACACACATACAGATTAGAATTGGGTTTATTTTAATTTCCTGATTGTTTTTGTTCATCTAAGTGCTGTTTAAAATAAGTGAGGTTAATGGCAGTTCCCTCCCCTCTCATTCTGTCCTCTTCTCCAGTCTTCATTTCCCGTGTGATAGGAACTTGTTGTTCTTCCCAGATAGTTCAGTTGCAATTGGAAGTTGCAATTTGAGTTGGTAGGTTCTCTCTGGGGCGCTGAGTAAAAGACAACTGTTTGCTATAATGGCCTACACAGCTGCAAGAAAATCACTGTTTATTGCATTTATAAAAAATAAAATTTGCTGCTTTCCTCTTAGCTTCCTTTGAACCTTCTCGAGAAAATGATTCTGAAGGGCAGAATAGCAGACCACTTAAGGGCTGGGGTCTGGAGTTGGATTTGGGTTTAAATCCTGACTCTACCATTTACTATGTGGTATTGAGTAAGTTACTTAACCTTTCTAAGACTCAGTTTCCTCATACATCAAATAGGTATTTATGAAGATAAAATAAACTCATGTATGAAACAACCCTTATGACAGAAAATATGAAATATAATTCTTAGTATTGTTGTCTTAATAATGCTAATTTGTATTTGTAAACCAATTTATTATTTTTAAGTAATTTTAAAATTTATTTTTACTTTATTCCTAGTAGATTTCCACCTTTGAAGGAGTCTTACAAAACCATTGCCTTTATCTACATTTAGCAGGTATTTTTTAAACATTATGATTGGAACAACATAGAATTGGGCTGTTTGGGCATTAATAAAAAAATACTAGAAGCATCCATTCATTCTCTTTGTGTGCTAAATGTCTGGCCCAAGATAAGCGTGAAGGCTGTGGAATTCAGTAAGGAAGGAAGACTTATTGGAGAGAGGAGTACATATTTAGAATTCTATGAAGTAGGCAATATTCTTCCTCATTGCACAAAATAGGTCAGGAGTCTGAAGACTTGCATTTTAGTCCCATCTCTGCACTAACTAGGTGTCTTAGCAATTAACCTTTTGGAATCTAGGCCTCTTCATTGATCAGATTAATTTTCCAAAAGAACAGCTTCAATCATGTTGTTCTATGACTTAAAAGCCTCTCCATTGCTCACTGAATTAAAGTCTAACCTCTGTGCGTGGCATTCAAAGTGCTGTAATAGTCAGGGTTTTCCAGAGAGACAGAACCTATATATATATATGAGAAGGGATTTACTAGGGGAATTGGCTCACATGGTTACGAAGGCTGAGAGGTACCACCGGAGGCCCTCTGCAAGCTGGAGAACTAGGGAGGTGGATAGTGTGGCTCAGCCCCAATTCAAAACCTCATAACCAGGGATGCTGATGGTAAAATTCTCAGTTTGAAGCTGAAGGCTTGAGTACCCAGGGTCACCTGTGTGAATCCTGGAGTCCGAAAGCCAGAGAACCTGGAGTTCTGATGCCCAAGGGTAGGAGAAGAACATCCTGGATCTGGAGGGCAGAGAAGAAATTTGCCCCTCCTCCACTTTTTTTGTTCTACCTGGACCCCTAACTAATCAGATGGTGCCCACCTACATTGAGGGGGGATCTTCCTCGCTCAGTTCACAGACTCACATGCCAATCTCCTTCAGAAACACCCTCACAGACACACTCAGAAGCAATACTTTGCCAGCTAACTACGTATCCCTTAATTGGGTTAAGTTGATTCCTAAACTTGACCATTGCAGGTGCTCAGCCTCCTTTTCCAACCTCCTCTGCCATCCTCCTACTATGTGTACCCCACTCTCCATTAGAGTGCTGTCCTTGTTCCCTGAGCACTTCTGATGCTCCTCTGTCTTGGCCTCGCCCAGATGCCTTTCTCCATCTCTGCCATGCTCTCCTGCAGTGAACCCACTCTGCTGCCAAAGGTAGAGGTCTTCGCTCTATCTCATATTCCCTCAGCATCCCTTATCAATCACTTGCCACCAATCAATCATTTGCCACACATCAGTCAATCATTTGCCACCCAGACCTATTCATTTTCTCTCACTGAAATATTTTAATACATTTCCTTCATTCCCTCTGTATTGTTTACCTTAGGTGAGACCTCTTTCATATCTTGCCTCTATTATTACAGTAGCTTCCTGTGATGGTTAATTTTATGTGTCAGCTTGATTAGGCCATGGGATGCCCAGATATGTGGTTAAACATTATTTTTGGGTGTGTATGTGAGCATATTTCCAGAAGACATTAGCATTTGAATTGGTGGGTTGAATAAAACAGATGTCCCTCTGCAGTGTAGGTGGGCATCATTTAATCCATTGAGATCTAAATAGGACACAAAAGGGAGAAGGTTGAATACTCCCTCTCTGCCTGACTGCTTGAGGTAGGACATAGCTCTTCTGTCCTTGGACTGGAGTTTACCTACTGGCTTTCCTGGGCCTCCAACTTGAAGATCATGGGACTTCAAACTTCCTAATGCTGTTTGCCTTGCTTGCCCCCTTTCAATCTGTCCCTTCATCCTTCTGGCAGGGTGATTTTTCTTCTTTTTTGTTTTTTTGAGACGGAGTCTAGCTCTGTCACCCAGACTGGAGTGCAGTGGCGCAATCTCAGCTCGCTGCAACATCTGCCTCCCAGATTCTAGTGATTTTGTTGCCTCAGCCTCTCCAGCAGCTGGGACTACAGGCACACACCACCAAAACTGGCTAATTTTTGTATTTTTGGTAGAGATGGAGTTTCACCATGTTAGACAGGCTGGTCTTGAACTCCTGAACTCAAGTGATCTGCCCACCTTGGCCTCCCAAAGTACTGAAATCACAGGTGTGAGCCACCGTGTCTGGCCAGGGTAATTTTTCTAAAATGCAGTTACAATCATGTCACTCTCTTGCATACAACAATCCTTTGATGCTTTCCCATCAGTTTATACATAACAATCAAAATCTTTTCATAGTCCACGTTGTATTATAGTTATATGTGCTTTTGTTTTGTCTTTCCTCTGCTATTAAAAGCCACTGGACAGCAGGGACTAAGTGTTACTCAGCTTTGTATTCCCAAAGTACCTAGTAGAGTAGCTTGCATATAGTAGGTGTTCCTTAAATGCCTGTTACATGATTGTATCAAATGGAATTAATATTATCTCCTTTACCTTTCTAAAGGTAAATGCAATGATTAAATATGAAGAAGAGCATTGACAAGAAGAAATGGACTCATCCTCAGCAATGTTATTTCACAAAGAAAACCTGAGTGATTCACATATTCATATGTCCATCTGAAAATGTCATTCTCTCAACAAGCTACTCAATGAAAACTCATCTTCATATAGTTAATGCTGGAGAGCTAATAAACTGTTGTAAATTTCAAAAATAGGGTCATAGGTTCCTATACAGAGTCTAAAGAAGGTGGAGGTGTGATGTAGTCTAGAGTTATCAATAGGGCAGCATGACTTGATGGGGCTTAAGACTTCTACACACAGCCAGCAAGCATTTAATGAGCATCCTTGAGGGGCTTAATGTTGCATATTATTACTCAAGGACTTTTTCTTATTTGCCAAGATTACTTGGTAAATCTACAAAGCCAAGTGGCCTATGGCCAGAGTTCAAATAGTTTCTAGTCAATTCTTCCCTTCCTCTCACAGTTGCAAGGCATGGAAAAGAGGAAATGAGATGAGATGGGATGGCTTTCATCCTGGCCTACTTCAAGCACTGTTTCACCATAAAAATGGAACTCTCCACTGCTCCTCTTAAACAGATAAAATATTTTCTTCTTAGAATTCAATGACTCATCCCACTTGGACATAACTACATTCTTTCTAGGGCGGAAATCTTGAATTCGAGTGCAGCTGGCCAAGTTGAAGAAAGAACTTCAAGGCAGTTCTGGGAAAGAACTTAAAGCCTTAGCCTTGATTATGAGAAAGAAGTTTTGCTCTTTGCAAAGGATTAGGAGCATAACTGTGCTGGTGAATAACACTCTCGGACTTGGCCAAAGAGTGCTTGGGTGGGATTTTGATTGCCATTATGTTTTTTGTTTTTTAAAAGCTAAGCATCTAAGTCTTCAAATTCTTGGATAAATTTAATTTTAATATTTAATTTTGGGCAATCAAAGCACAAAGAAGTAGAAACTGGAGTGAAAATGGGGTGGGTTAATAGATACTTAAAATAATAAAAGTGTCATTTTGCTAACTTCTTTTGTAGCTAAAATTACAATTTTCAATGCTATATGTAATTGAAGATAGCCATCATCTGTGAGTGCTTATTATATGCCAGGAACTAAGCTAAGCACTTAACCTGCAAAATTTCATTCAATCCTTGCATAGACCCTATGTGATAGATGGACTACAATTGCCACACTGAATCAACATTTGCCTGATAGACCAATGGGCATTTATTTAACACTATTTAGGGATTAATGTGAAGCGGTGGCCAAAAAGGAAAGGTATAGCATTTAGAGGAATACATTATTTCACAGAATCTTAGTGAGGGAAGGGATGTTGAAGGACTAAGGCTGAGGCCAACTCTGTTGGGCAAGTAATCATCTCTTCTAGATTTTATAAATTATGAAAATATGTTTTGATTTCAGCTTTTCTGATCTGTTTCTATTGTCTCTTAAGTCCTTTAGAATCACTTCATACTATGCTGTCATCCAGGTGAAAGGGAACTCAGAAAGAATGTAATTAGCCTCATTTTCTAGCCAAAAACCTTGTGCAGTGGACCTAGAGGCTCTCAAACACCTGCTAAGGTTTTAGGGCCCATGAGCTGCATTTCAGTAGGTAACCAAGGCATTCTTTTGTGTATATGTTGCCAAAATCCCTTAAGAGCACCTATAGATCTTGACAATTTTCAGTACAAATCCTTTTCAAGTGAAAAATAAACAAGTATTTAATACTTAAAAATCTTTCTTTCTGTTTCAGATAGAATTCCAGGTGTCTGCTTCTTCCCTCCCTCCAACAAAAACAAAACAAGGGACTTGCATCCATTTACAGTCTATGAAGTTTAATCTTCATGCTATCTTACAGGAGGAGTTCTTCTTGCTGTGTTTCTGATATTGGCAAGCTGTTCCATTTTCTGCATACTCTCTGGTGTCCCTTAATGCTATACCATAGTCATTGCAACTCTGAATTCAAGCCTATATTAGTTATTTTTAAATTGCTGTTGCTTACTAATTTTAGGTTCATTTTCAGTCGTACCCTTTTCCTACCAATCTACCATGCTGCCGCCATTACCTTTACAAAACACACCGCGAGTCTTATCTGTATTAAACCTCCTTAAAATTGGTGATAAGCCCTCACTCTTCCTTAAGGCCTACAGGATAAAATACCAACTCCTCAGTGCTGGGGTTTGGAGCAGAACTTAATTACTCACTTTTCTTCTTTTGCACATTGTGGATCAATTGTGAATTGGACACACAAGTCAGATGGGAATGAAAATGCAGTGCCCGATTCACTGCTGAGAATGCAGCACTGGGGCTAGGGCCAGAGGCAGGCTAAAACGAGGCCATGGCAATCTTTCCCCTGAGTTTACCTAAGTTCAGGAAGAGCTGCCAGGGAGCAGTATCCCATTTTCTTTTGGTGCAGGTTTGGGGGTCTGGAGATTGCTTTAGAGGTTGAACAATCTATAACAAGCCTGTTTGCAGGGTTTGACGAGTCTCTAGAAATAACCTTTAGAATCTCAGAGGGAGGCCACACTATTCGATATTCGGAAATTCAACAGGCTAGTCAATTAGACTGGGGATCTACCATGGCATGTTCTTTAAATCCAAGCTGGTTTTGGAGTTTCTGTCTCTGAAGAATGTCTTTACCTTATTGCCTCTTGGTCGCTGCACTTAGAACCATGGGCTGGCATAATGAGAGGGGCTGTCTCTTTAAAATGAGCCTGTCTTTTAAGGTGAGGCGTACATAGCCAGAAGTTTTTGGTAAGGGCCTAGGAAATTAGGATTCCCCCAGTGCTCCTGCTGTTCCTGCAGGAAATTGATCTCCTTTCAAAACAGAAAACCCATACTTTGTGTCTTCTCAAGGATTGCTGGAGGGAGAAATGATCTCTTTGGTGAGGCTACGTAGGCCCTTCCCTTTCTGCTGTAGAGGGACAGCTTGGTCTGAAGCTTCTAGCATAATAAAGGCTGCAAAATACGGTCAGCCCATTTTAACTTTATCAAAAGATATCTGCAGACACACGGAAATGAATTAGTTGAGTCCCAGGAACAACAAGGAAAAACCTTCCCTGCTGCTTTGCTACCACTTAACAGGTACCACTAACATCCCAGTGTTGACTGCCCAGGGTCTCACCTGTTGTCAGGCTTTCTCTTCATTTTAATGCCTGTTATTTCCAGCACCCCACTTCCAGGTACCCATCTCTGCATTTGGCAGGATTGTTTTGGGTGCAAATGAGAGAAACTCAGCTCAAGGTAGATTATGGCTGGAAATACGAAAGTCTAAGGGGTATCTCTGGCATCAGGCTTGGCTGCATCTAGGGGTTTAAACTACATTATGAAGACTTTCTCTATCCATATCTTGGCTCTTCCCTCTGGTGGTCTGTAGCTTCAGAAAGTCTCTATTTTTATAACTCTTTCTGGTACCAGAGAAAGAAAGACCCTTCTTTTCCCAGAAATCTTATATCAAATATGATGAAGAAGGTCTGATTGGCACTCAATTTGGGGCTAATCTCCCTGATCACTTGCAGTGGCCAGAGGGATGAGTTACTCTGAACAGCCAGGTCTGAGACATATGTCATATGCTTATCTACCTCTGGAGCCTAGAGGCAAAGGTGGAAGGAGGTTGGGCTTTTCTGAAGGAAGAGAGTGGAGCAGACAAGAAACATATGTTCACTATACAGACTCTGTCACATTGTACTGTAATTGTGTGTTTCTGTGTCTGATTTAGTTTCCACATCAGACTCAGAGCTGCTACATGGTGAAGATCACAATTTGTCACACTCAGAAAGTCAGATGGACGTGGCTAAGTCTGGATTTCGTTCCCTTCATAAAGGAAAAAAAGAGAATTTCCCAAGCACTGCAGCCATGTGGCCATGTGGCATCTCCCGTAACCACCAGAGCCAGCTGGGTCAACACCCTTTTGGTCACACTGAGAAAGGATGCTGGCACAGCCCCTAGCCTTCAGCGTTGCTGTTGTCTTGGAGGTCTGCAGAGAGGTGGCCCTGGCCAAGCCATCTGCTGAGCTTTTCAGTGCCCCACATGCTGCCAAATTTTCCCAGGCCGCAGGGGTTTCTGAATAGAGGATGGAGGATTCTCCATGACTCAGTGGTGCACACACTCAAGGGCACTGCTACCCAAATGGCCTATACTGCAAGTTCCTTTTTATCATGTTCTTTAAAAAATAAATGTCTTATGCTGAATTAATTTTAGCTTCACAGAAAAGTTACAAAGAGAGTACAGATTTTCCATACACCCCTCACCCAGCTCCTCCTTATGTTAACATCTTATATAACCCCGGTGAATTTGTCAAAACAAATGAATTAATATTACTATTAACTAAACTGTAGGCTTCATTCAGATTTCTGTGGTTTTCTCACGAATCATTCTTTTTAATCTTCCAGAATACCACATTGTCTTTAACCAAGTTCATTTGGTTTACTCACAGAACTAATTCTCTGACCATCAAGATGCTGGTGTGGAAGGCTGATTGCCCTAAAGGTCTGCATTGATCATCTCTCTTTGTAAACATGCTGCTTGTAATGCAAAATATTAGCGCTTCCTATAAAAAGGAGGAGTCTATTTCCCCTCTCTGGAATGTGGGCTGGCCTGTAATTTGCTTTGGCCAATAAAATACAGCAGATAAGAAGATATGGCCATTTTGAGCCTGGGCCCCAAGAGCCCTCATTCATTCTCTCAGATTCCAGCCTCCTTCACAAGAAAAGGCGGAGCTAGCCTGCTGGATTGAGTACCTGAATCAGACAGGAAATATTCCAACTGAATATTGAGGTTGTACTAGACCCACCAGACCCCAGCTGAACTTCTAGCTAACTGCTGATTCATGAATGAATCCAGCCAAGATCAGTTAAGTCCTGGAGCATCGGGATCAACCAGGTGTACTGTCAACTTGTGAGCAAAATAAATATTTATTAATATAAGCCACTGATACTTTGTGGTTGTATTTATGTAGCAGTATCGTGGCAATAGATAACTGATATGGCTGGGTCAGGATGGATTCTGGTATCAGCCATCCGGTAGCTCAGGTTGCACCATCACCAACAAGTTCAGTTATATTTGTCGAATTTTTCAGATTGTGGGACTTCTTGGGACTGGTCTCAGAGTTTTGTAACCAGCTTTAGTGAAAATTTCTTATAGGAGCCACATTTTTTTTTTCACCTTAGTAGATTTGAATAGAAAACCCATGCATGGAAAACAATTTCTCCCATAACACTAGGGGGTTTCGGATGTTTTTCGAACCCTTGGTATGGTTGGTTGACTTGTGTACATTGAGTGCCATGATGGGTCATCACACTATGTCTCAAGTTTCTTTCTCTCTAATTTCAAAGACAAGAAATCTACACATATTTGCTCTAGGACTTTGCTGCTGTGGATATTTCCCAAATAAGCTGTCTGTATTGGCAGAGCTTTCTGCTGACTACAGTGGGTACAAGTCTGGAATTTAAATTTCATGTCTTTAGCCATCTTAGAGAAAAAAATGTTATTTTTTTGTTTTCTTTTTTCCATCAGAGAAGCCAAAGTCATTTGAACAAGTATTCTCAAAATGGTGGGATGCTGCTTTGTGGGGCAAAATCAGTTTCAAGGGGGTATTCTGTCATACAATGCTCATTAATCAACTTTGTTTTCTCAGTCTTGCAGCTAAATTCTAGTTTCCCTGGAGAAGGCTCTGGTTCTGTCATTAGAAGATCTCTAGCTTTTCCTCTGCCTTTTTAATCTCTTGGATATCTCCTGATTCCTACTGGGATAGTGGCAAGTTTCCCCAGGATTACAAAGATGCAGGCACTAGTCTCAAGTTTTTGCTATTCTCCCTTCAGGGAATACTTTACTCCTATTATAATTCCCTTGCAAGGGGAGTTTCCATACTTGTGGATGGGAAAGTAAGAGAGAGGGCAGCAATGTACTTCTGAGCTCAGATCAGTAGGAATTGCAAAGATCGCTATTATTTAGTTTTGCCACCCAGTCGTTAGCGTCTTACCCCTTAGTGGCTTGCAAGAGTGTGACACCTGCTTTGCAAACTCTGCAAGTCTGTGCTGTGGCTGTTCTTGTTAGATCCTCACTGATGCTGCTACTTCAGACTTAAGGGTTATTTTAAAATCACTTACTTGAGTGCCCCTTTCAACAACTGGAAGAAACTAAGGAGCTAGGGTTATCCCTCAGCCCTGCCATTCTGTATGCTCAGGCAGCCTTGCCTATGCCTGAATGCATTACTCTTTTTTTTTTTAAATATTTGCATTTTGTTTAAAAAATTTAAAACATACAATTACTGTGAAAATTTAAGCATAACAGAAGCATATCAAATATGTAAAAAAATTACTGCCCAGAATTCTGTATAGTTGAATGTTTATTCCTGAAACATTCTTTTTTAAAAAATGTACATACAATAATCACAAAAATACATGGATATAGATTCAAAAGTTAAACAATTCAACAAGACTTATAAATGAAAAGTGGGTTTCTTTGCTCCACTCCTCTCTACTCCTGAGTTCTAGTTCTCAAAGACAATTTCTTCATCTGTTTGTGTGCGTTCTTCTCTGATTTTCAAGTTTTAAGGTAGTTTCTTCAACTATCTGTTGATCTGTTTAATTAAAAGTGAGGCAATCTGAAGATGACGGAAGGTCTGTGTGAATGGATGGAGGAGAGCCACATAGAGAAATGAAGTGGGGTACTGACATTTTCTCGGGTCCCCACAGAAGACCTTATGCATTGGTCTTTTCTTCTGAGGCACTTTGGTTTGTTCAGGTAAGACTCTTTCAATCTCCTTCCAGGGCCCTGGGTAGAAAGGAAGATAATATACTTGGTCAATGACATTCTGGGGGCAGAGCCACACAAGGGGCTAGGAGTCCATTAAGTATGGAGACTTTCAGTGTTGTACCTTTCTCCTTCTCTTCCCCTCCCCTTCTAAGCAGCCCTCCTCTATGCCTGGTGTCAGCATCTAGAGTGGGCTTTTTCAACCCGAGTTTTACAAGAGATTGAAACCCTACAGAAAATTAATTGAATATCTATTTTCTTTCTTCAGTTCACTCAAGAATGGTACATAGTTGGTACTGTTTTAGAAGCCTACAAGAGAAACTGATGTATTGTATTCAATGAATGCTTTAGGGTGTTAGGGATAAATTTTCTCCTGAACACTCATTGAGAAGGGCTGACCTGAAGTCTTTTTGATTGAGTTTGTTTTTTGCTTTCTTGTTTTTTTTCTCCCCAAAGAATAAATGTCTCATCTCTTGCTGGGGCAGGGAAGGGTAGTTGTCTGGATGCATGAGATGGGGAAGAGGATGTGGAGGTGTAACTCCCTCTTATAGGATTTTAGACACTCCTGTTTGCAGTTCCCTGTCCAACTTTTGGAGGTGGCGGGTACCTCTGGTGGCTGAGTGTTTCTGGGTTTC
This sequence comes from Mandrillus leucophaeus, assembly GCF_000951045.1. NCBI lineage: Eukaryota > Metazoa > Chordata > Mammalia > Primates > Cercopithecidae > Mandrillus > Mandrillus leucophaeus. The sequence goes on from NW_012106897.1 coordinate 1,253,539, forward strand.
ATGGAAACAAGAGACTTGCTTTATATTTGCCTTCTCATCCCCACACTTGGTGTTCAGCTTTTTCAGTTCCTTCCTACTTTTCAGTAAGGAAAAGTGTATTGATGTCTCTTTGCACTATTGAAACTGTGTTGATGCCTCTTTGCACTATTGGGTGCTCTTACATTCTCTCGGACGTTATGGGTTTATATCTTGATTTTATTCTTCTTATCTTATTTTTGTGGGTTTTGTAAAAAAGTAACATCCATGTTCTGTGTGCTGTGAAGTCTTCAGTTTTTAGGCTTTTTAGGGTTTTTCTGAATATAATTTTTTGCTATATATCAATAATTATATTCTTTGGGAATCTTGTCTTGCTTTTTAAAAATTGCGTCATAAATTTCTTTAATAGGAAAAGGGGTTTGAGCTAGAGAGTTTAGAACTTTGAAGCAATTTTTTTTTCTTCCCATAGGGATTTCAGTAACTCTTAAAAGAACAGCAACAAAACCTAAATGTCACTGGGCATATTAGCATTTGATTATATACAGCATTTCTTCAAGAGGATGGATTTTCTTTTCTTACAATTGCCAATACTTTGATTAACAGAGAGCTCATATTCATACCATTCTCATCATCCATTTTTCCCCATTATCATAAAAACAAAGCAGGAAGTCACACAAACAAAGCAGCTCTGGTGCTATATTTTCTCTGTGTGAACTTAACTTTGGCTGTGATGTCAAGGATTTGGTGTGATAGTCATATCATATGTAAACCCTCACACACAAATGTATATTTAAAACATATAAACTGGATCATAATGCACCTACTGTTTTGCAACATGTCATTTTTCTTTACATATTGTGAGTCTCTTCCAGGTCAGTACATAAAGAGCTAACTCATTCTTTTTTTTCCTGAAACATATTTGATTGTTTCTATTTTTTTTCTTTCTATTCAAGGCAATATTGTAATAAACATGCATTGATACACTATTGCTCATTTGTTTACATATTTCAGAAGGATTTCCTTCCCCTAGAAGTAGAGTTCTGAATCAGAGTCTGCACCCTGCACACTTTGATAGTTAAGGCCAATTGCCTTTCCAAAAGCTTCTGTCAATTTATGTTTTCCCACCAATTAAGTGTCAGGATACTCACTTTTTCATTCCCTCTCCAAACTGTATGTATGTCCTTTTTGTCTTTGCCTCTCTGATAAGCAAGACAGTATCATGTTATTTCACACGCCTTTTTTTTTTTTTTTTTTTTTTTGTGAGCGAGGTCATTGTTCTTTGCTGTACTTCTAGTCTCCACACACAGATACTTTCCTCCCATGCCTGATAAATGGTTGAAGAGTGACTAGCTCAGTCCTAAGGTTTTCAACAAATCCAGAGGCTTGTTCATGAAAGGGTGGTTGTCCTGATAACATGAATAACCGGGGTAGCTTATCTTTTCTGCCTCCTGGTTCTGTAACTCTTGTTGCATTTGAGAAATATGCCAGGTCAGGACTCAACTGTTCCTTCCCTGGTGCTGCTTTCCCTTTGCTCTCCAAGAAGCTTGAACTCTCAATAATAATTGTCTGCAGCTATAGGCAGAATAGCCTCTTTAGTTGCTTTTTTTTTTTTTTTTTTTTCTTGATACGGTGTCTTGCTCTGTCACCCAGGCTGGAGTGCAGGGGTGTGATTTCCGCTCATTGCAAGCTCCACCTTCCGGGCTCACGCCATTCTCTTGCCTCAGCCTCCCAAGTAGCTGGGACTACAGGTACCCACCACCGCGCCTGGCTAATTTTTTGTATTTTGATGGAGTTTCACCGTGTTGGCCAGGATGGTCTCGATCTCCCGACCTCGTGATCCACCCACCTTGACCTCCCAAAGTGCTGGGATTACAGGCATGAGCCACAGCACTCAGCCAGTTGCCTTTCTTGGTGCTTTTGTCTAATTTTTGAGAGTTTTAAAAATTTACTTTACTCCTATTATAACTCACTTGCAGGGAGAGTTTCAATATCTTGTGGATGGGAAATAAGAGAGAGAGGGCAGCAATGTATTTGAGAAATGCATGGTTCCCTATGGTAGTCATGAGAGATATACAAACTGGCTGAAGTTGCCTGCAGCTTCAGAGTAGAGTAGGGAAGTGAATTGGACCCCTACTATGAATCTCTGAGTATTCTTTTTTTTAAATTTTTGGATGCTATATTTATTTTTTTCTCTTTGAATTTTTTTTATTGTACTTTAAATTCTGCAGTACATATGCAGAACATGCAGATTTGCTGCATAGGTATACACGTGCCATGGTGGTTTGCTGCACCCATCAGCCTGTCATCTACATTAGGTATTTCTCCTAATGCTATCCCTCCACTAGATCCCCAACCCCAGACAAGCCCTGGTGTGTGATGTTCCTCTCACTGTGTCCATGTGTTCTAATTGTTCAACTCCTACTTTGCGGCACTGTTCACAATAGCAAAGACTTGGAACCAACCAAAATGCCCATCAATGGTAGACTGGATAAAGAAAATGTGGCACATATACACCGTGGAATGCTATACAGCCATAAAAAAAAGGATGAGTTCATGTCCTTTGCAGGATCATCCATGAAGCTGAAAACCATCACTCTCAGCAAACTAACACAAGAACAGAAAACTAAACACTGTAGAATCTCTGCCTATTCTTTAGGCTTCGCCTCTTTCTCCAGCTACTGCTACAGTGTCCAGTTCCATGCAGTTTCACCTTTAACCAAATTTGGGAGGTGAATATTGATTGTACCTTACTTTGAACCTCGTGCCTCTGGTTTGGGGGCTTCTCTGAGGCAGCATCATGGTCTACCACAGGATCCCAGTCGGCACTCACGTACATGGCTCCTGGATTCATGGAGGAGTTAACACCCTGGGGGCAACCTTGATCAGTAGGGGATGGGTGCTGCCAGATAATGTTGCCTCCCTCTTTTCCCCTAGGTGGATGGTGCAGTGATGCATTTCATATGATTCCTCAGCATGTTCTGCAGGAATGAATTGCCTATAGCAGTGGCCAATGCATGTATGGTGAGCTGAATAATGATACCTCAAAGGTGGCCATGTCCTACTCTCAGAAATCTGTACATGTGTATCTTATGTGGCAACAGGGCCTTTTCAGATGTGATTAATTTAAGGATTTTGAGATCAGTAGAGTATCTCGGATATGCAACTGGCCCAGCGTTATCACAAGGGCCCACGTAAGATGGAAGCAGTAGAGTTAGAGGCAGTAGAAGATGTGATGACAGAAGCAAGGTGCTGGAGGAACATGAGAAAGGTGTCACAGGCCAGGGAACACTGGCAACCTTGAAAATCTGAAAAAAGCAAGGGAATGGATTCTACTTTCAGAGCTTGTAGAAGAAACCAGCCCTAGAGACACCTTGATTTTAGCCCATACGATCCATTTTAGTTCTCTGACCTTCAGAAGCATGAGATAATAAATTTGTGTTGTGGTAAGCCACTAAATTTGTAGAAATATGATGCAGCAGTGAAAGGAAATGAATAGAGCATCCATGTTCTATTTCCATCCCTCGTTCCCCTTCCTTGGGATCACATTGTCAAAGTAAGTGCTTATATAATAGGCTTTGTCTTAGAGTCTGCTTTGGGGGGACCCCAGGCTAAAATAGGAAGTAATTGAACTGCTACTGGCAATTTCTGGGATGTAGTTTGGATATTTGTTCCCCTCACCTCCAAATCTCATGTAGAATAGTAATCTTCAGCCTGAAGTTAGGGCCTGATGGGAGGTGATTGGATCATGGGGGTGGATTCCTTATGGCTTCCCTCATGGTGTTGTCTTCAGGATAGTGAGTGGTTCTCAGGAGATCTGGTCATTTAAAAGTGTGTAGTACCTCTCCCGCCTCTCTCTCTTTCTCCCTCCCTCCCTCTCCCCCTCTTCCCTCTCTCTTTCTATCTTTCTCTCTGTCTCTCTCTCTCGCTCCTGATCTGGCCATATGATGTGCCTGCTCCTGTTTCACTTTCCACCGTAACTGTAAGCTTCTTGAGGCCTCTCTAGAAGATGATGCCAGAGCCTGCAGAACCGTGAGCCAATTAAACCTCTTTTCTTTATAAATTACCCAATCTCAGGCATTTCTTTATAGCAATGTAAGAATGGCCTAATATATTCTGGGTTGTGATTTTCCTGAGGAACAGATCTAGGACATGAAAGCTGATTCATCTTAGGTTCCATCCAAGATGACCATTGTCAGGAAAAGGAGATGCCAGCTGAAAGATGCTTGTGTTCTCAGTGACCAGGGATGGAGGGACAAACCATCAGTGGCAGGCCAGAGTACTCTCCCTGTCAGATAATTGAAGGTGAGGTCCCCAGTGATGGGGAGGCCATGTGCATGGGTGTTGGAGGTAGATCAGTCAGGCCCTAACTACGAAAACAGAGACAACTTCAAGTGCCTACAGTACAGGAAGTTTACTGTAGAGAGTTGTTTATACTGGTGACATAGGAGCTGAGAACCAAACAAAGGATGCAGAGGTAATCCAGAGGTTGGCAAAGCAGGAAACCACTGCATCCTTATGTTGGAGGGAGAAAGCAAGGGATGGTATTATGGGAGCCTGTGGGTTGGGGCCACTGGATAAAAAGCTGGAATCAGAGTGGGACTTTTCAGTAGGAGGTCATCTAAAGTAGTGGTGACATATAAGTTTTATCTCCCCATTTTGAAGAGTTTTGCAAATAAATTTTTGAAAGAAGAACACAATTAGTTGAATCCTTTTAATCCCATAGGTACATAGAAACTTTGTGACTAGTCCCATTGGAGTGCCTCTCAATTGACTAGAGGTAATAAGAAGGACCCCACTCTCCTTTCTTTATATCTGCTAGTGGGTTGGAGCCAATGGTCACATGATGTTTTAATTAAATCCACTGTAGGAACAGAAATGTGAGAGCTCTTGGCATTTGGCATTTATCATTTTGGGGTTTCAGCACCAATTAAGACTGAAACGTTCATTCTGTTTTAACAGTCTCTAATACTTATACTTGGGATGATTACATGAATGAAAAAGAAAGGGGTTTAAGAGTATTAGGTTATAAAGGTATAAGGAAAGCTCTACGTAGGCATATTTACCTTTTGTGATTGTTGAAATTCATATTTCTTATACAGGCACACATGTCTGGAATTCCGAAGAATCCTTGTATAAGGCACATCTACTCTACAAACTAATATAATCCTAGATAAGAATTGGAACAAGTGAGTCTGAAACCAGAGTTTTGACCCTTTGTGAAAACCGGTGTGCACCAAAGAAGTAGATTTTCAAAAATCCCTGTTAATTTTGGAAGAGAGACTGTCATAAGAGCATGGTTGAAAGTGTCACGGTCAGACAGAGACCCATTACAGAAAGAGATGGACATGGAAAGACTGCAACTTCAAAATATCGAGCCACTGAAAGCATTGAATCTCTTCTTAAATATGGAATGCCATATCATCTGGGATGAGAAGAATGGAGATCTGGGGCATAAAGGGAGTGTTTTTGCTTTGAAGGGGGGGATTATACCCCATAATTAGGCAAGGAAAAGATCTTAACGCTAGGAGTCGGGACATTAAAATGGGCTTGGGAGATCTGTGGAGATCCACATAGGGACCAAAAAGTAGAAAACCTTTGACTTTTTGTGCCTGAGGCAAAAAACACAGGTGACCACACCTTAGAGACCCAGTGACTCTCGGGAAGAAGAGGGAATGGTAGGAGGTTGGGTTGGTGTTTCACCTAAGACTTCTCTCTGCCTTTAGGTAAAGACTTGTCCACTGCCTGAAGCCATTTCAATATTTGGGGCTGAACAAGTTGGGTAGGATAGCAGCAAGTGAGGTCAGTAATGTTGGGTAAAAGGAGAGCATCCTGAAAAAACAAATGGTGATTCTCTATTAGGAAAACATGAGTACTCCACTAGGATTTAGGTCCAACCTACATGCTCTTGGGAGCCTAGTATTCTGAAGAAACAAATTTCAGATGTTAACTTTGTTCCTACGTTCTGGGAAGGCAAGTTGTATGGGGTGCACTAAGATGTTAGCAAATGTCATTTATAGGGATGCAAAGCTTTATGGGGGGATAAGTGAAGCAGGGCAACACACACAAACACACACACCAGGAAAGAAAACAGATGAAGAGCCTTGGCAGACTAGACTGGGGTGGTCAGCGTTGCAGGGTGGTGCTGGAGGAGTATGCATGGATCATGATATGCGAGGTCAGTGGGCCGTGTGATGAGAACAGACTTGAAGGGACCACATAGAGAAAAGCAGTGGAGCCCTGAGACGCCGTCTGGCTTCTGCCATGTGAACACGATTGAGGGCATGGTAGTCCAGTCAATGTCTACCCATCCCCACCTAAGTGACCTGTGCCAGCAGCTTGTGCAGAGGAGCAATGGCAGCTGTTTTCCTAGTGGATGTCTGGTGAGGAGCTTCATCAATAGCTGATGTAATGGACTATGAGAATGCCTGTTCAGCTCTGTCTGAAACCCCCAGTATAAATCTCTCCCTTTTAAGGATCCAGACACTTACCAGTCCAACTCTCCAACCTCATCTACCGAATACAAACAAAAATGGACATTTAAGTCTTTGATACCCAGAGGGATGGGGAACGTAGGTGAGCAAATCCCCATATCGTTACTTGGGTGACTGAAGGGAAACAACTTGAGATTCTTCCCCAGAGATGGGACATGTGGAAGCATGGACATGTATACCACTGTTAGATGAGCAACATCTGATGTCATTTCCCTATCCTATAACTCACATTGCCATTTTAGTGAAACCCAATTAATATTCTACTTAACTTTGCTTTTCCCCAAATATGAGTGTCACCAAAATTTTTATCATTTGCATTTCCCTTTGACACTGTAGTCCACATTACCTTCATGATCTAAGTATCAGCAAATGTTATCTAGAGTTCATAGGTGTTGCTAAAACTCTACACTTTCCTCTCCTATAGTCAGGCTTGAGGTGGGATTGGTAAGTTCTCTCTAAAAGACCAGGTAGCCTGCTTCTTGACAGGGCTTGTCCTGATTGGAATGATTCAGAAGTATAGGCAGAAAGTCAAAGGTTTTGTAATTATTAGCAATTTATAAATATTTAACATAAGACCACATCAGATATAGATTTACTTTGCTGTTTTAAAAGTACTTTCAACTGCAAGTCTAGAAATACATTCAGCCCAACTCTGGAAAATTTACATTGAAGACATTAGAGCAGATAGCTTGGCAGTTGCTTAATGTACGTCCTGTCTTGGGCCGGGAAGGGAGAAAGCCCAGGCTTCCCGGTATGATACAATATAGAAAGGCAAGTGGAAATCTTTTCTGAGTGATTCCACAGGGGATTCACTTTCTCTGTGCATGTTCGAGTGTCCTGTGGTAACCTCTTAGGCTGGTGATGAAAACATTAGGGAAATGCTGAGTTTGGAAAATGCCAGAGGTTCTCCATATCCATTTGTTTTGCTGTTTAAGTAGAATAAACAATTTGGATGCTATTAGAGGTAACTGGCTTGCCAATATCAATTTGTCAGAATTAATCTGTTTTGAGTTATATGAACACACACAAATATAAACTTGTCAGAAATTTTTTAACTAGTTTAAAAATTAATTAACCAGTTTTAACTAATATTTTAAGCTTAAAGTCCCCCAAGAGTTAATCTAAACCTTCAAATTAGGTCTTAAGCAGAGTGTAAAGAAAAATCTCAGTGAAGTCTCAAACCAGAAGATATAATTTTTTAAATTTCCAAACTCTCCTGGATTTACAAGCATTTGAAAAAAGGAATGACCTTTTGGGAGTTACCACCTGAGACATGACTATTCTCATATTTCATCTCGCTTGTGTTTTAGACATGGTAGAGCAGATTTGGTATAAAAGTATAAAAGGAACTAAATGTTTTAAATTTTTGCATGAAAATTTTTTGAAGGAGTAGAGGGTATTTGTACTTTTAAGACTGCTTTCAGATTTCTGTCAAATGTAGCTTCATGACTATAGAGAGAAATGAACAAGACTGGAAAATGAGAAGTGAGACCCTATTAACTTAGTGATGAACTACTCTCTATCCCCATGTTAGGGCACACTGGGTGCTAGCAACAGAGATCAACTCTTTCCAACTTGAGCATATGAGGACTTTGTTGGAGGCATTCTGGATAGTGAACAGATTCCAGAGAATTGCTGAGTCACTGTGCTGCTGGAAGGAGAGCTCCAGGGAACTGTCAGGAGTTCACTGACAATCATGTCTTCTTCGGACTCTGCCCCTGGAAACACTCAGCCCTAATGGCGTCCATCTGTTCTTCATCCTGCTATAGATAGATGCGGTCTCCCGGGAAAGAAAGTCCAATTGGTCTAACCTGGGTCATATGCCCTCCCTTCAGGCGCCTTGAGACAGACAGGAGCAGAGGGATGGGAAGAGGTATGGTCCTCTGAAGGAAAAGCTGGGGCTGTTACTGAGAGAAGACCGGAAGGGAGTACTGTGGCAAAGTAGAACTATCAAATGGAATTTTATGTCCTGCTGCCCCTTGAGCCATATCACACCAAGTCAACACGAATGCAGTAGAAAGACTACATTAAGATTAACAATCTACTTCTTAGACATGTTTTTAGCGTTCTTTTTCTGATGTTTTTGTATGGATTCTCAGTGAAAAATTCTGGAAGAAAAGGCACTGAGCTGATAAAACGGGATAGATTAGGAAAGTTCAATGGTCAAAGCAGACTGTCAAACACATTCCTCATTGTTAGTAGAATTTTTTTTTTTAAGTCCAGTTTACATTCAGACAGAGCTGAACAGGCATTCCTATAGCCCATTACATCAGCTACTGATGAAGCTCCTCACCAGACATCCACTAGGAAAACAGCTGCCATTGCTTCTCTATTCTATTTTCTCCCATAATTATAATAATAATGTGCTGTATAATTCATGCAGATTCTTGGTAAATCTTAATAAGAGTAACTGGAAACCAGTGCAATCAGTGTTCTAAATATACTCACCTTGACATTGGGAATTACCAAGCATTTAAATGTAATGACATAAACTGTTCCTATCTGATTATAGTAACATAATGAGATGGTTTCCATATCGGATATGCATTTAATTAAAAGAATGTGTCAATGATGAGCATATAGGAAATTATTTAGATAATTAATGATAAACATTGACTTTATAAATAACTTTATTTTTAATATTCCCATCCCTTCTCCCCTCTATCCAGAGTTCTGAGGTTCTCTTATGTGAAGAAAGCCTTGCCCAACATTTGTATTTCTCTTTTTTTTTTTTTTTTTTTTGAGACAGAGTCTCGCTCTGTCGCCAGGCTGTAGTACAGCGGTGCGATCTCGGCTCACTGCAACCTCTGCATCCTGGGTTCAAGCAGTTCTCCTGCCTCAGCCTCCCGAGTAGCTGGGACTATAGGAGCACACCAACACGCCCAGCTAGTTGTTGTATTTTTAGAAGGGACAGGGTTTCACCATGTTAGCTAGGATGGTCTCTATCTGTTGACCTCATGATCTGCCCACCTTGGCCTCCCAAAGTGCTGGGATTACAGGCGTGAGTCACTGTGCCTGGTTGCATTTGTGTTTCTTTTAGGAAAAGTTTCAACAATTTGCCTGATAAATAGGCAGATGATCATTTACTTTGACGCCAATGAAGCTTTGATTTCAGTATCCCTCACTTCTGTGGGCCTCTTCCAAGTCCCTGTAGCTAACTATATTTTTGTGGAATTTTTCTTAAAGTAATACCTCAAATTGTGTTAGCTTTAGGTCCTACAAACCTGGATCTGTCCTGCTGTAGATTTTGTAGATGTAACCAACCCAGCGTCGGCTATCCTCCCTGCCACACCCCGATCGTTCAGCATGCATCAACCCAGATTTGGAACCTTGTACATTCAGTGGTTTTGTTAAGAAATCCAATAAACAGCTAGGATTTTGCAACGTCATTTTTTCCCTTTTAAAATATTTTGTGAATATATGGTGGAGAATGGGTTAGCAATCATGTAGACATGCGAGACCTACCTTATAAAACATAGAACATTTAGAAAAAATGTCATGTTAGATACCTATGTCCACTGAACTTCTTTCTTAGCCTCACTTCTACCCAGATTCTCACCCTTCTTCTTTTGGTCTCTTGCTCTCCTTTCTCTGGATCCTCCTCCTGTCTTTTCCCCGGGGTCTCCAAGCTCCTTTGCTTTCTATTACACAGTGTGATATGACTCCTACCCCTGGCTTGCTTGCTTGCTTGCTTGTCCACAGTAGGACCTGGGGACATTTAACTGGCCTCTGATCCTTGAAAAATGCTTTAATAAAAAATTTTTAATGAGTTTGTTCTCCAATCATTGAGGTGCCTTAAATGTCACTAACATGACTCTTCAAAGTATTTTGTTTTCTAAAAATGTGCAGTGCTTCAGTTCACAATTGCAAGGATATGGAATTAACCTAAGTGCCTATCAACCAACAAGTGGATAAATAAAATGTGATACATGTATATATATATAACAGAATACTACTCAGCCATAAAAAGGAATGAAATAATGTCTTTCGTAGCAACCTGAATGGAGCTGGAGGTCATTATTCTAAGTGAAAGAACTCAGGAATAGGAAAGCAAATATCATATGTTCTTACTTATAAGTGGGAGCTAAGCTATGAGGATACAAAGGCATAAGAATGATATAATGAACTTTGGGGACTCAGGGTGGGAGGACAGGCTGGGAGGGGGATGAGGGATAAAAGACTACATATTGGGGCTAGGTGCGGTGGCTCACGCCTGTAATCCCAGCCCTTTGGGAGGCCGAGGCAGGCGGATCATGAGGTCAGGAGTTCGAGACCAGCCTGACCAATGCGGTGAAACCCTGTCTCTACTAAAAATATAAAATTAGCCAGTCATGGTGGTGCACGCCTGTAGTCCCAGCTACTTGGGAGGCTGAGGCAAGAGAATTGTTTGAACCTGGGAGGCAGAGGTTGCAGTGAGCTGAGACCATACCACTGCACTCCAGCCTGGGAGACAGAGCAAGACTCTGTCTCAAAAAAAGAAAAAAAAAAAGACTATAGTGTATACTGCTTGGGTGACGAGTGCACTAAAATCTCAGAAATCACCATTAAAGAACTTAGCCATGTAACCAAAAAACACCTGTACACCAAAAACTATTGAGATAAAAATAAATGTTAATAAAAAATAAAAATAAATAAAAGTGTGCAATTCTTGCACCAAGGATAATTTTAGAAATTGAAATATTCTCAACCTCCACATTTTTACAAGCATGATTTCATGTTTGAACTGTATGTAATTTAAAAACATTTGGGATTGCATAATTTTCTGCCAGATTACTGTCATGTGTCATCGTCTAGACTAGGAGTAGTAGCACAAAGTAGAGGTTCAATATATGAATGTTGAATGCTTATTGATGAAATTACTATTTATATAAGAGGTGGCATATTGGTATCCATATTTAACATGACTTGATATAAGAAGCTGCAGGAAACACACACACTGACTGGGCCTTTCCCCAGAGGGCTCACAGAGTCTCTATAGATTGGAAGAACAAAGAAATGGAAAGAAAATAAAACCAAACCAAATTAATGTATCTATTTACAATTTAAATGATTCATAATGAGGACATTTTGAACTAATTTCAACTATTGACATTTGTGTGCCTTCATAATATAAACAATGCTTTACAGGCTTTGAATTTTCACAAAAAGAAATACTTTTTTTTTTCAGGTTCATTTTCTTTATTATTTAAAAAAAAAACCTCAGAAATCAATAATGGAAACTTCAAGACCATGATAGATAATGTGCAAAAATCATTACCAGAAAATCATAAAAGATAACATTCTTTTTCTGTGAAAAATAATTTCACTTTTCAGACACCATTTAAAAACATATTGCACCCAAGAAAATACAGCGATGAATATGTAAAATGACAAAGAGTGGATTTTATGATATAGAAGAGAGCTAACAAGGCTTTTTGTTCCTTTCAAATATTCTGAATCCTACTGAATATTATCATACAGGGAAAAGCAATTTTCAAAATAGCAACTGAAGAAATAAAGTATTTTTAGGGCTCTGAAATGGTTTCTACTTCCTAGGACTCCTTGCTTGTACCAAATTGTAATTTATATTTCCCTTTGATTGGTGCCAATTCTTTTCTCAAAAAGGAGACATATTTTCTGAGTCAACCCAAGTGTCCCCTTGCTGCCATCTGTTATTGTTGTCTCATCCTTGGAGTTGACTTGTACCAATTTTTCGATTCAGATAGTAAGAAAGCAGTAGTCAGGGGAAAAGTTTCTGGCTGATGCGCCAGCATATCCTATCAGGTATTTCCTAGGTTTCGTCACAGTGCCACTTGACTAGGATGAAGAGGATAACAGCCACGGAGGTGTTATCATCATGCTTCTGGAAGGCTGAGAGTCCCTCACTGGCTAGGTTGAAGGGATGTGTAAATGAACCAACTTGGTATTTTAGTGGAGCTCTTACTATCAACCATTTCCTCACATAAGCTTTAAAAACGATAGTTACATCAACTCTTACAGCCCAATATCTTTATTTCTAAGAGAAAACAATCACACCAGAATTGTCCATGATAAGTCATAACTTGGGAACACTTGGTTCAGCGTATCTTATAAGGAATAAAATTTAATAGAATAAAATAGAGATTAAATTTTAACATTTTAAAACATGTTTTTATTTTGCTTGTTCCCATGACACTATGTCCTATAACCCCATCTCCTGTTCCCTCTCAATCAGTTTAATTATCACACATTTTCCTAACACCAGACATAAACTGAAAAATCTAAACCTAAAATATTTTTATGGGCAGATTGACAGGAACTGCATTTCATATTAGGAGACATTGTTAGTTTGGGACAATATGTTCTTTTAAAAAGTACAAATGGCTAAGGACTTCTGTCAAAATTCATTTTTGAAAATTAGAAAGTAAGTAAGGCAAACATAAGAAAAATTTCCCTTTAGCATTTTTTTCTCTGTTATTACAATATATATTTTTAAATGACAGCAGCCTCCATTTATCGCTTCACCTATTGATGTAACCATAGTGGTATCATTGATTTCCAATTTTCAGGCAATCTTTTTCTTGCTGTTGGAAGCCCGTCTATTCATTTATTATTGTGTGCACTCAGGGGAGGGAGATGAGCCCATTGATCTAGTGGTGCACCAGCTGGTAAATATTTAATGTTTATTCCCATCATTAAAATTATTTTAGGTTGGGATATTGACAGTTATTCACATGCACAGATTGGTATAGCCTGCAATATATAACATACTCTTCTGTCGGTTATAGTTCATTGCAGCTTTGCAGATTGGCTTACTTGCTGTGTAGTAGTTTTGCAGCGTTGTTTTCCAGATGGTTGTCCTATTGTTTAGATTTGAATTTCAGTTAAGCTTGATGTCTTCTGGTGGAAGGATTATGTAAAAGACACTTCATCCCTACACTTGAACATTGTTACAACTTTAGCATCCTCGAATGTACTTAAGAATCATCAGCCGGGCGCGGTGGCTCATGCCTGTAATCCCAGCACTTTGGGAGGCCGACGCGGGCAGATCACGAGGTCAGGAGATCGAGACCATCCTGGCTAACACGGTGAAACCCCATTTCTACTAAAAATACAAAAAAATTAGCCGGGCGTGGTGGTGCGCGCCTGTAGTCCCAGCTACTCAGACGCTGAGGCAGGAGAATGGCGTGAATCTGGGAGGCGGAGCTTGCAGTGAGCCGAGATCCCGCCACCGCACTCCAGCCTGGGCGACAGAGCGAGACTCCGTCTCAAAAATTAAAAAAAAAAAAAGAATCATCAACCTTTATAATGATCCTAACACCTATGTTTTCTCACGTTATTTCTTACTAGAGATCCTTGGTTGTACCAAGAGAAATTCTGCTTTCAGATTTTCATCATGCAATGAGTACTTTGCTTCTTGCCATGCTAGTTATTTACATTTAAACCTTCACTTGTATTTTGGGATCCTTCGTGGTCTGCCCAGCCTCAGTCTTGGAAGCCATTGTCATCTTCCCAGGTGTCATATACCTGCTGGTCCTTGCAGGGGATCATGAAGGCCCAGACATATCTGAGACAGTTCTTCTAGAAACCCATTTCCTGCTGGGTTGGCTCTGATCAGCTCAAATTTTGACATCAAGGTCACAGGGCTTTTTGATCCTTGCATTGATTCTTGCCTTTTTTTCTTGGATTTGACACTTGGCTTCTATCTTTTGGGCCTTTGAGCTTCCTTTTTTCCCCAAAGGTTTTTGGTCTGGCTGTCCCCCTGGCTCTGAGTAGTCACAGCTTCTTCTGTTTCTCATCCAGGCCTAACGTATCCAGTCCTGATCCTAGCCAAGTACTTGATCATCAACCCAGTTGAGTCAGACCAGCAGCACCTTCAAGAGGAAAAATTTCCAAATTGTTTGATCTTTTCTGTCTCCTTTATAACAAAACAGGTATAAGACTCCTGCTTTCTGGTTAGGGGCTTCAGAGGTTCTGTGCTATTATAGCAGTATTTCTAGTTCCATTTTAAAAATTGTAAATTAACTACAGCTTGTTCATTAAAAATTACACATTCACTGGCTTCTCTACAGAATTAGCTCTATAATTTCTCTCATCTTTGGGGAAGCTTGTGAGAGTCTGAGATAAGTAGGATCTCTAAACAAACTTTTGACTAGTCATGCTTGTGAAGTAAACAGGAAATTGGAAAATGATGAAATATTCTACCTATTATATGTTTAATTCAGGAAGTGCTTTTTTTTTTTTTGGAGATGGAGTTTCGCTCTTGTTGCCCAGGCTAGACAATGGCATGATCTCAGCTCACCACAAGCTCCACCTCCCAGGTTCAAGCAGTTCTCCTGCCTCAGCCTCTCGAGTAGCTGGGATTACAGGAATGCACTACCACACCTGGCTAATTTTGTATTTTTAGTAGAGATGGGGTTTCTCTATGTTGGTCAGGCTTGTCTCGAACTCCTGGCCTCAGCTGATCTGCCCACCTCGGCCTCCTAAAGTGCTGGGATTACAGGTGTGAGCCACCACACCCAGCCTCATCAAGTGCATTTTTAAAAGGGAAGTTTCCTTCTGCATAGTTCTAATAAGGGATTAATCAAATATGCTAAAAGATAATGTTTTGTTAAAAAAAAATTATGGGTGTTGAAGGAGGCAGGCTGCCTGGGTTCCACAACTGGCTGTGTGTGATTTTGGATGAATCATTCAATCTTTTGGTCTTTGGTTTCCTCATCTCTGAATGATAATGTTTTGAGGATAAAATAAAATAACCTATGAAGTATTTAGCATGGGGGCCTTCTTCACATTAAGAGGTAAATAAATGTTATGATATGTATATTAGTTGACTGCTTTCATTTAAAAGTAACAAATTCTGATTCAAACTGGCTCAAACACTAAGGATATTTTTTTCTCATGTAACAGGCAGATCAATGGTAGGGCATTGGTTACCTCCCTTAAGGGGTGGTTCAGTCCACAGCTCCATGATGTTATAGAGATCCAGGTTCTTTCCATCTGCAATCTCCAATTTTTAGTGTCAGCTTCATGCATGGGTAGTAACATGACCATAGCAGATTCTACATATGAAAAAACCCAGGAGAATAAGGGATGCTATTTGTGGACTGAATGTTTGTGTCACCCCAGAATTCATGTTAAAACCCTATTCCCCAATGTGATAGCATTGGGAGTTGGGCCTCTGGGAGGTTAGTAGGATTAGATGAAGTCATAGCGGTGGAGCCCTCATAAATGGGATTAGTGCCCTTATAAGAGTCGCAAGAGAGTTTATTTCCCTTCTCTGCTCTCCACCATGTGAGGATAAAATGAGAAGTTAGCAGTCTGGAACCCGGAAGAGAACCCTTCCTCAGAAACTGACCATGCTGGCACCCTAAAACTTGGACTTCCAGCCTCCAGAATTGTAGGAAATATACTTCTGTTGTTTATAAGCCACCTGGTTTAGGATATTTTGTTATAGCAGCCTAAACTGACTAAGATATTATTCCATTTTGCAGCTTTCTCTTAAACACGGGGAGTGGGAACCCTCATGAAAACATCTTTGTACTTTTCTTTGACCATTACCGAATCAATCACTAACAAAGGAAGTGAAATTCCCCTCAGGCTCATCAGGTACATCTTCTGAATTTGAAAATGGAGTTTTTTTTGGGGGGGGTGTTGGGGGACGGTGGAGTGGATATTCCAAAATTATGCAAACAACTCTGATGGCATAAGAACATCTTCAGGGCCCGGTGTTACAAGTAATTGAGTTCTCTGCACCTTTGGAGATGTATCATATTGACATCACTGAGGAAAAAGCACCAGGAAATAGGTCTTCTTTGCTAGCCATTAGGATGATTTTAAAGATCCTAATTTTTATAGAATAAAGAAGTCAAATTTAGAAATTTTGGTAATTCTCACGTTTATAATAGGATAGTAAAATACCGATTATTCAGTATCAATTTTTAAATGAAATCATTACAACAACTTAATTTGCTTGGGCATTTCATATTCTTGTGGTTTGAGCCTTAATGCACCCGTGGATGAAGGTAGGGCAAACATAAATGTGTTTATTTCACAGATGTAACCAGAGATAGAAAGGTAAAGTGATTGCACTTAAAGTCACTCTTCTGACTAACCCTAACCCCAGGCCTTTTCATTTTACCATGCACCATGTGGCTATTGTTTCCCTTGATGTTCTGTCTCTTCAACTAGGGGATATGCTCTTTAAGGCAAGGGACGTATCTTCTATGTATTCTGGTGTCTAGTATGTTCGATTTGGGAAATGTTCGTTGATTACAAATGAGTTGCTAAACTAAAACAAGATTAAAAATCTTGAGTTTGAATCTTTCCTTGACAATGATACACTTCTAGGCGAAACAATTAATCTCCTGCCTGTGTCAGTCTTAGAGGGCATTTATTTATACACAAGGAAACTCGTTATCTTACGAAGCTAAAAAAAGGCAGTTTGGGTCTTAATTTCCTCTTCTTGGCTTTTCATGGCTACTTCATAGAATTTTTCACAGATTACACTATATTTTAAGACACAAAGCCACTCGTGCACCTGAGGATTATGAAGTAAGCCAAAGACAGATGTAAACAAAGCCAAAATCAAACCCAACCAAAAAAAACAAAAAACAAAAAACACCGAAACCATTCTCTGGAAGCAAACAGAATTATCAGTTTCTAAATAGGGCTTTTTCCAGGAGAGAAGAGCACAATCAATTAGAAATTGATCGAACTAATATATGCAGTTCAGGATAAGATAACAGCACTAGCATCAGCAAAATCCACCATGATTAATTAGTCTATATGATATGGTTTGGCTCTGTGTCCTCAGGTGGGCCAAATCTCATCTCGAATTGTAATCTCCACGTGTCAGGGGAGGGAGGTGATTGAATCCTGGGGGCGGACTTCCCCCTTGCTGTTCTCGTGATAGTAAGTCTTCACGAGATCTGATGGTTTAAAAGTGTGTAGCTCTTTACGCCTGTCTCTCCTGCCACTATGAGAGGACATTCCTTGTTTCCCCTTTGCCTTTTGCCGTGACTGCAAGTTTCCTGAGACCGCCCCCCAGGTCCTGCTTCCTGTAAGCCTGTGGAACTGTGAGTCAAACCTCTTTTCTTCATAAATTACTCAGTCTTAGGTAGTTATTTATAGCAGTATGAAAATGGACTAATAGAACATATGAGGCCACTTTCTGGCATAAATAAATAATTTTTATTAAGTTATGTTATTATAAACTAAGAAGAACTTTCTAAATGAATTAAATAGTACTGAGTTTTCTGATAGCCTCTCTTTTTGATTGCTGCTCTGTTGATTCCATTGGAAACACCTGTATGGGTCATTTCTATCCTTGGGCTTAGTTGGGAGGATTCCTCCCTGAAAGGGCCAGGGTGATGAGTGCAAGGCTAGAATCTATAAACCCAGATGGAGAAATATGTGGCATTATCCCAGCGGTTATCTGCTTGAAGTCATTTAAAAAGCAGGCTAATTAAAATTTTTTTTTTTTCTATTTTCACCTGATGAACTCTGGAACATTCCAGAATCACTTTGTATTTTACCAGTGCTTTCATAACAAAATTAATAGGATAATCTGAATGGACTCTTACTGCAAAGGCTTTTAGAGGCAACAAAGGTCTTTATTTTGTGGTGTGTGGTTTGCGCAAATCCACAGGAAGAAAAATACATAAAAATGCATATTAGCATTCAGTCAGAATATGACAATGCCCGGTAATGTGTGAATAAACAAAATAATTTTTAAAATTCTAATTATTAAAGATGGTCATCAAATACAGTATATTTATTTTATGAATGCTATTTGTAAGCAAACTTTGTGATTTCTTTCATCTTTGATGAATGAGAGAGATTTCAGTTATGTAAAATACTGTTTTTGATGTCACACCTATGGCTCTGGTTGTCATTTAAAAACAAGCATTTTTTAAAACCAACAAACAGGCTGGACTTGGTAGCTCACGCCTGTAATCCCAGCACTTTGGGAGGCTGAGGTGGGCGGATCACTTGAGGTCAGGAGTTCGAGAACAGCTTGGCCAACATGTCGAAACCCCGTCTCTACTAAAAAAAAAAAAAAAAAAAAAAAAAAAAAATTAGCCCGGCATGGTGGTGCTTGCCTGGAATCCCAGCTACTCAGGAGGCTGAGGCACCAGAATCACTTGAACCTGGGAGGCAGAGCTTGCAGTGAGCTGAGATGGCACCACTGCACTCCAGCCTAGGTGACAGAGTGAGACCATGTCTCAACAAAACAAACAACAACAAACAGGCTATTTCAGTATTATGGTAAATGTTGCACTTTTCAACAGATGCACCGTGAGTTCATGGATTATCTAGTTCCTTTATGTTCTCTCCTTTTAAAAACTGGCCTGCATTTTAGTCACTTCATCAGAGAAGTTAAAAAAGAATGATACTACTTTCTTTCCTTTGATACTCTACTAAAAAAAAAAAAAAAGAAAAAATTAGCCGGGCATGGTGGTGCATGCCTGTAATTCCAGCTACTCAGGAGGCTGAGGTGAGCGGATCCCGTGAGCCCAGGTGTTTCCGGTTGCAGTGAGCTATGATCATGCTACCACACTCCAGCCTGGGCAGCGAGAGAGATCCTGCCTCTTAAAAAAGTGAACTAACTGTGATGGCTAAATGGAATTATCTTGTTTGAAATATCTTTCAGACACTCATCTTGGCCTTGTCTTCTCATTTATTAAAGCCACTTCCAACCCTGAGATTCACTGAGTTTTAATGATGTGCTGAATTGTTTGTAAGCCTCTTAGCTGTTTTGGTTTAGTAAAGCATGGCAGCTCCATTTTAATTGACAGCGGCTGTATTCCAGTTAACTGCCAATGATCCTGACAAGTTACTTTTCGGCCAGTATTTTCCATAAGATATTTCTACATGCTAGGTGAAACCAGATTTGAAATTAGAGTTCAGGTAAAGAGAAAAGGCTTTTGAAAGTCCTGATATAACTGCGGATTCCTTGTTGGAAACACATTTAGCTGTAGTTTTAGCAATACTTTCTATTAATCTTATTGCTAAATTACTAAAATACTACTTAGGAAAAAGGATTAGTTCATTAAATCTGACAAGTTCCATCGATTTTAGATGGTGGGTACCTCTGTAGGCACTAGAGCGTCACTCAGTTATGTAGATCCTCAGTACTTATTGCCCTGAACTATGACAGCTAAGGGAAATTGCTGAAAGAGGCATTGGGTTCTTGTATAAGGCAGTGCGTGAAGGACTATTGTTTGCTTGTAATCGTTTGAATATGTCCAAGTTGTAATCTGGGGAATGGACTAAATGACTTCATGAATTTCTTCTAGACCAAAGAGTCGATGACATTTCCCCACAATTAAGTCTAATTGACCTTAAATTTCAATATTGTGTTCAGACCCCGTATGCTCCATTGCTTATTTTCATATGTAACCTAGATGCAAAACAAATCCTTTCATGCTCCTGATAGCTAAATATTGTTTTATAAGACCCTTGTTAAATCCATGTCTTACGATTTCTGTTAATTTTAAGAAGCTTTCACTCATAGTCTATTTTTCTGCATCTCTTTTATCTTTCAACCAGAGTTCAAAATTTTCTGCTTTTTTCAGAGTAGGTCTCAAATGCCTCTCTTCTCCTAAACTTGCATACCTAAACTCATAAAAGTACCAAGAGAACAAAGGAGGCTTCATCTCCTTATATCAGTTGGGGCCATTGCTAGCAAAAAAGAAAAAATAGAGATGATATGGGGAGAATGGAAGGTCACTGGTCTACAGTGTTTTTCCCTGCATATTTTTTAATCAAAATTTATTTAAGTGATAACAGCTGGTCAAATGTTTTTCCTAGTCGAATTCAAAGAGGATTACCTCCTAGGGTGCCCAGTCACTTTGGCAAGACAGCAATTTATTAAGCATATGTCACATTTGATTCCATTAGCTCTCCTTTCCCAAATATCAGCTGCAAAATAATCTTTCTAGTTCCTTTTCTAACCTCTCTCCCTTTCCAATCATCTTAAAAACTTTTATTCCATGTCCTAACAACCTGTCTGAAACTATTTTAAAGTAGCCGGCCCCTGTCTGTTAGCACTCATCTCTGGGCATAATCTCTGTAACTTCTCCACTTAGATTAGGATACGGCCTGGGAAAACGGGGCAAAAGTAAAATTCCAACACAGTTGTGTCCAGTTGATGCTGACAAGCTCTGCTATTTCAGCCTGGTCTCTGTTAGGAATACAGACGCAGTTTTACCTAAAAGGTAGCACATTGAGATAAGTTGGAAAGGTATCCAGAATAAAGACATTCCCATTGTAATATTTTTCTTTGTATTTATAATCAAATCCTCATTAAGCCTATAGGACCACCTGGTACTATTACGTTGAATACTGAATTCAGTACTGATAATGCATCCAGCTGGGAATACTTAAGAAAACTCAATTGAATACTTTCTGATGTTTTTAATAAAAATAGATTTTAATAAATGAAAAACTGCAAGATGTAGGTTTCATTGGATGCTGGTCTAAATTAGAATAAACCACAGTTGAATATTATCACTGGAGAAATGCTTTGAATGTCTTTTGATTGTTAGCCACAGCTGAGTGTAGCAATTTTTTTCTGAACATATTTGAGAGTTTGCAAAACTGCTTACAATAGACACTTAAACAATTATATGTTTGAATTTAGTTAGTAGGACTCTGAAGTAATTATATATTTAAATCTACAGAATGCGGCTCTGGTATTAAGTTGTAAGCTTCAGCAGTGTGGCAAATGTATACATTTCTCTCTCTACCTATTAAGCTTGCAGTTACCTGCATGATACACTTCTTTTTCCTTGGAAGATAACTGTTTTCATTGTATCCTGAAATTTGTTTCATCTTTCATATTTTTTCATTTAATTCAAGGATTAACTTTATTATCTCCTCTTCTCCCCGCCCCCTCCACCACCAACCAACAGCTACAACGTTTTCATGATGTTCTAAATCTTGCAGCACGGAATAGAATATAAATGGAATTCCAAACAAGCAGATGCATAATAATCCATCACCTTTTTCTAGGGCGGACAGATGTCAAAGGAAGTTTATGCTTTGCTTTCAGGGTTTTTACATTCACATATTATTTTCACTGAGGCATTTAAAATACTTTATTAAGTTTTAGTGTTTTCTGAGGATCTTCTTATTTTATATAAACGGATATGTTGAGTAAGCAAAATATCTTTCTGTAGTTCTGCTATTGGGCTATTCCAAAGAAATATGTTCGTTTCTCAGGAAGGCTACACAAGTGTGCTTGATTTGTAGTTCCAGGGCCAGCAGAAGACTACGCAACATCAGTTTCAAATAATAAGACCAATGCCCTTATTCTACAGAAGAGCAGATACGTCTAGAAGAAAAGTGAGATAGCTAAGTTAACAGTGGAGCTTGATATACCTTCAAGTATAACCTTGTTGCTTCTCATGTAGGAGTTTTCCCACATTTATTGAGCACTGACTGCATGCAAAGACTGTGTAGATGACATTTTTATATGGTATACATTTCTTCTTAATCTTTATGACTTTGCAAACTTCATATACCCGTATTGTCTCTATATAATACATATAACTATGAAAAGCACATTAATAGTTACTGTTCACATACATTTTAAGAAATATTGGACCTAAGCAAACCAAACAAATAATACTAATTCACCTAAAAGAAGGACACTAACATAATAAGTAATAGGATTTGTTATCCCAGAAGTAATGATTCAGATAATTTGACGTAATTTTCATATATATTTTCAGATAAGTTACAATGTAAAAATCAAGAGATCATAGACTCTGATATCAGAAAGGCCCAGGTTCAAATCCCATCTCTATCATCTATTGGTTGTGACTCTTGGCCACGTTACTTGGACCTGGGGAAAATCAACATACAAATAGAAATGTGTATGATTTAGCAAGTACTCTGAGACATGGCCAGGATGCTCTAAGAACATGGAGAAAGGGCCCCTAGCAAGGCTGGAAAGTGTTGGAGAAGCCATACCTGACCCTCTACAATTGAAAAGCTGACATTCAGATCTGTGGGATGATCTGAAAGATGCAGGAAAGGTCTCTTGTTCAAAAAGTATCCTTCCATTATCAACCCTTTCTCTCAGTAACATAAAGCTAGGATAGACTTGCTATTGTTATAACTTCTATGGAATCAGGCTTTCTCCATAAAATACAAACATGTCCAAAGAGTGGGCTAGTATATTCAGAACACATATCCCTGCTCTCTCTTCTCTCCTCTTACATGACAGGAGGGGCAGGGATTTGGGGAAATGAACAAGGATAAACGGTTGTGTATATAATGGAACATTATCCAGCCTCAAAAAAGGGAATCCTGTGCTTTATGACAATACAGGTGAAACTGTGAGGAATATTATGTTAGACTAATCACTGAAGGGCAAATACTGCAGGATTCAAGAGTTACCGAAAATAACCAAACACAGAGACACAGAGTAGGTGGTTGCCAGGGGTTGGGGGAAGGGGAAATGGGAAGTTGCTGTTAAGGGGCTTAAAGTGTCAGTTATACAAGACGATCTAGAGACCTGTTATACAGCATTGTGCCTATAGTTAGCAATACAGATTATACACTGAAAATTTTGTTGATCTCATGTTAAGTGTTCTTACCATGATAATAAGGGTTGTGAGGAAGAGGCTGGGAGAGATTTGGTGGGCACTTCTCTGCAGCAGGAAGGGAGCGGGCAGTGGGTGTGGGTGAATGCTAAGGAAGAATTCCACTGAGCCCATTATTTTTCTTAGGCCCAGATGAGTTCCTGAATTATTTAAACAACAGTGTAGACACATTTTGGTACTGTGACCATTTAAAATACTGACAGTTGGAACCTGACAGTGTCGAGGAAGGGTTTTTCTTCATCTGCGGTTTCAGCTTATACATTTTATGTAAACAACCATGAGAGGGGAGTGAGCCTATCTACGAATGTGGCAGGTGCAGTAAAATAACTACTACAAAGGAATTAGCTTTCATATGAACAGTTTTATGTATTTGTCAAAGCCTGAAGCCATGGTTGCCTGAGAGCTAGAATATGAAGAGAATCTTTGGGAAAGGTATCTAACCAGTCCCAAAGCTGCAGTTTTCAATCCTGTGTCTCTTGTTACAGTGGCCTGCTGACTGTGCTAGGAAATGGTAGGATTTCCCTTAGATCTCCTAAGTGCACCACTGGGCAATTTGGACCACAGCATTTGGTTCAAATATCCTCTGAGGCTTCCATTTTAACCCTTGGAAAACCAAATAACTTAAGGTTTACTTCATTTCTGGTTCCCAGCTTATGTGTTTTTAATAAGGTAGATTTCCACCATATCTTGTCAACACAAAAAGTCAGTGACATGAGCAAGGCATGCTTTTGGAGTAGTTTTTAGTATATTTATTTTCAAATATAGGTATGCACATTAAATATGACCCAGAGCAACATAATATCTTCATGTGCTTTGTATGTCAAATGTTATCAGACGTTTGAAGACAAATGAGTAATAATTAAAGATGAATTTAAGTTGTTTTATACAGAATAAGTGAGATTCCTTTTTCTTTTCTTTTTTTTTTTTTTGAGATGGAGTCTCGCTCTGTTGCCCAGGCTGGAGTGCAGTGGCGCGATCTTGGCTCACTGCAAGCTCCACCTCTCGGGTTCACGCCATTCTCCTGCCTCAGCCTCCTGAGTAGCTGGGACTACAGGTGCCCGCCATCGTGCCCAGCTAATTTTTTTTTTTATTTTTAGTAGAGACAGGGTTTCACTGTGGTCTCTATCTCCTGACCTCGTGGTCTGCCTGCCTCAGCCTCCCAAAGTGCTGGGATTATAGGTGTGAGCCACCGTGACCGGCCAGTGAGAATTCTTAAATAGCTAAATAGGGAAACAGATTGACAGTTATTAAAATACGAAGAGTATTTTAACTCAATGCCTTTAGAAGGAATACTATATGCAGTTAGACATATGTTTATAGAAATGCATTACAATAGAGAGTAGATATAATTCTAAACTTTGTGAATTTTTTAGTGAGTTAACACTAAAAATGAAAACAAAATAACCTTTAAAAACTTTAATTTTCATTTGTTTTTATTTAAGGCTTAAGCATTTCAAAAAATCCTTTTAAAGAATTATTCGAATTTGTGAGGAACAATTCAAAGCAGAATGTCAATTCAAGATTTAAAAGGAGAAAAAATCTTTATGTACAACAGCAATGAAAATCATCACTGATCCGGATATAATGAAGGCTATAAAGAATGCAAGCAAGAAGTGATTAGATGTTGTTAGGCAGAGTAGCTATGATGACAACCAAACATTCACAAGAAAATTGATAAGCTGCAAATTTAGGAATTCCCGAAGTGATGCTGAAGTTTGCGTTTGACTGGCCTTCTGAAGGCCAAGGCTGAAGCTAATTAGCAGATTTTGGAAAATTCTGTGGCTGAATTTGAGCTACTATGCATCTCCACATTTGGAGGGAATAAGGATTGCCTTAGACAGTAGCATATCATTAGAATGAATAATGGTAAGTCATATGATAAGTGTGTGCCTGCCATTCAGAGTGAGTGTGAACAGTGCTAACACAGGAACCCATCAAAGCCACTTATAGGACAGAACATTACTACACCCAGGTACACAGAGGCAACGACTCAACATACTTTGGGACAAAAGGTCTTGGTTTTCTTTGATGCCACAAAGTAATTACCTAGGTAAACATCAGGGTCTTAGCTTCCGCAGTGTGATTTACCATACTCCAAACGTAAATGTTTTCTTAACATTATTTCCCTTACCTGTTCTAATAGACTGAAGTCATCAAAATCTAGGCAGATCTCCAAGTCATCTTTTTCAGGAAGAAAGGAAAGAATGGAAGATAGTATTGTCTCAAGAGGACGAAAGATCCTATGAAAACCTCTTTGAGGTTGAAAGAGATAGGGTTTCCAACCCACATTTACCTTCTTTCATTAATTTCTTCCATTTGGCTAAGGAGAAAATGATCTAAAATAGCAATGTGTGAAAAACTAGATACGTTGCAAACACATATTAGACACCACTGGGATTGCTTCTGTGTTGGAGATCCTTGTTTCTATGATCTTATTGAATCATTAGTGTAAGCTGGCAAGTAAATTCTGCAGTCAGAAATTCTCTACTGTTGGATGAAAGAAGCAGGAAACGTGAGCTGGGCGGTAGTAATTGGGGTTTGCAGAATATTTTCTATACTACTACTGACAATGGAGATGGAATAGATGAACCACACTATAGATGAGTATTTTAAAAATATTTTTCATTTTTTTTGAGATAACCAAATAAAAATTATAGTCAAGATATGCAGAATGATATTTTGAAATACACACACATTGTGAAATGAATGATGACTGCATTCAAGCGAATTAATGTATTTATCACTTACATTGTTATCTTTTTGTGATAAGAATACATAAGATCTGCCTGGCAAGGTGGCTCACACCTGTAATCTCTGCACTTTGGGAAGCCGAAATGGGCAGATCACCTGAGGTCAGGAGTTCTAGACAAGCCTGGCCAACATGGCAAAACCCCATCTCTACTTAAACAAAATAGCTGGGCATGGTGGCGCACGCCGGTAATCCCAGCTACTTGGGAGGCTGAGGCAGGAGAATCCCTTTGAACCCAGGAGGCAGAGGTTGCAGTGAGCCAAGATCATGCCACTGCACTCCAGCCTAGGTGACAGAGCAAGACTCCATTTAAAAAAAAAGATATACTTTCAGCAAACTTCAAGTGTACATTATTAAGTATAGTAATAAAGCTGTACATTAGGTCTCCAGAACTTATTCATTTTGTGACTATGTATTTATACCCTTTAACCAACATCTCCTCATTCTTTACTCCCCTCACCCCTAGGACCCTTCTATTCTGTTTCTATGAGTTTAATTTTTAAAGAGTCTACATCTAAGCAAATTCGTGCAGTATTTGTCTTGCAGTATCTGACTTGTTTCACTTAATGTCTTCTGGATTCATTCATATTGTCACAAATGGCAGGGTTTCCTTTTTCAAGGCTGAAATAATCTACTATATATAATTTTAGATTGAGGCTGGTGCAATAAGCTCTGCATATGGCTAAAGCCCTTTAGTTATATCTTCTTACAGGCATGTATATCAGGACAGTTAGCACCACTTGTGTCTTTATCAAGGTAGGGCAAAGTTATTAGTGTGAGCATTCCCTAGATATAATCAACTCCAGGTCTACTGCCATGGCTTCTGTCAGATCTTAGTTGAAGATGTTGGGGACCATGAATTTTCAAATGCCGTGTTCGCTCTTTAAGTGCTTGACAGAACTTTAGGAGGAGCAGTAACTTTGGTGGCTGGCCTGGGTTGGAGCTGGGAAGCCTATGATGGCAGATCTTTTCTTCAGACCACAATTTATGAAGCTGAGCCTGAGCCAAAAGGCTGCATCTAGGATGGAAAACAATGAATAGCAAGACTGTCCAGTAGCGTTTTCATCCAAAGTCAATATTCAGAGACAGGAATCCAAGTATGAAGCCACAAATACTTATTGCATCCCCATGTGCAAGGTATACTAGGCACTGGAAATATGTAAGTGGACAAAACCTGACAAAAGTCACTCTGTCATGGAGGGTACAGTAGGCCTGAAGGGGTCTCTGAGCTGGACTTGTAATCTCAGCTGCTTTGCATAGTACATTTGAGGCCCTGGGCACAGCACCTTGGGATTACAAGGTCTGATCAATGACTATGCCACATTTTCTCTTGCTCCTAGAAGTGTGAACCTATTTTTCCCTCTGTTTTGAATACTTTTACCCATTCCCTTCCTCCATCATGGATACAAATTTCCTGGATAACTCCTACTTATTTATTCTAAGTCATATATCGCACTTCTCCTGGGAAGTTGTTCCCAATTCCCAGACCTAGGTAATGTGTCTATTCCAAGGGCTTCCAATACTTACCATCGTTAACATAGAAAACACATTGAATTATAATTTCCTGCTTACTTTCTGTATTACCTATAAACCTGTAGCTCATTAAGGGGAGGGATTTTGTAATGTTACCAATATTTCTCCAGACCCTAGTGCAGTGACTGAAACATGGACTCTAAAATATTTGTAGAATATGGGAGTAGTTGACAATATATGGGAGAAGCAACCATTGATCAACTGGGACAGAGAAATGTACTGTACCAAATTATTCTGAGTTAACCAGGTGAAGTCTGTTTACCTATCTGTCTCTCTTTATAGCCAAACTTGGAAGCCACAAAGTTTATTTGTAAGAAACATAAAGGACTGTTTCAGATGTATCTGGTAATCTGGTAAATTGTATTTTGTAAATATGGCTTCACCAATATATATCCCATCCCATATGCTTGTCAAAGAATATGACATTGACAGTGTTGTCTCCTCATTAAAACTGAATACACATTTGGAACTGCTTTGACCAATAGGACGTAGTAGAAGTGATGCTGTGTGACTTTCAAGTCCAGGTTGTAATTAGGCAGTATGGATTCCTCTTTTTTCTCTTAGCTTGCTTACTTTTAGAACACAGCCACCAGGCTGTGTGGAAGCCCAGACCACGTGGTGAGGCCATGTGTATGTGTTCTGGCCCATAGCCCCAGCTCAGACCTCAGCTGACAGCTGGACTCAAATGATTTCAACAAGCCTTCAGTGAGCAGCCTTGGAATGATTCTAGGCACAAGATTTTAAGCCTTCCAGCTGAGGTCTAGACATAATGAAGTACGGACAAGCTGCTCTGTGGTCCCAGTATGAATTCCGACTCACTGATATCATGGAGATACAACAAATGACTATTGTTTTCAGCCACTACATTTTGGGGTGATTTTTATGCAGCAATAGCTAATGATACAATCAGGAAAGTAATTTTCCCAGCTTTCATATTCGTGATGCTGGCTTTCTCACTGCAGTTAGAACATACTTCTTCATAAACAAGTCAATACTTGTTATAAACAAAACAAATTTGTATAAAAGAAGGGAATACTGTAGAAATGGTAATTTACAAAAAGAAGTGACTGAAAATTAATGTAAATTAAAACTATAAAGATTAATAATAAGTTTAAAAATTTTTAAAACTAGACTATAATAGAATTGTAAAAGTTAGGACTAATATAAGTAAAATGAATTAAAATTGTTAAAATGGAAAATCCACTTCCTGTTTCAGCATGTCCTTCCTTCATTCCTTCCTTTTCTTTCCTTTTTCCTTTCTTTCCTTCCTTCTGATAACCAATTTGTGAAAAATTCTGTCCTTATAAAAAAACCATGAAAATATGCTCAATTTTACTTGCAATTAAATATTCAAATTAAAATTCTAATTATGTATAAGTACATATATGCGCACACATATAATTAGTATATTTTATACTGAAGCCCACGATTTATTCAGATCCCCTTTGCTTTTACCTAATACCTTTTTCTGTTCTAGGAGTTCACAGGATTCCACATTACATTTAATTGTCATGTCTCCTTATGCGTCTCATACTATGGCACATTCTCAGACTTTCCTTGTTTTTGATGACCTTGACAGTTTTGAGGAGTACTGTTCAGGTAATTTTAGAAAGTCTCACAACTGAGATTTGGTTGATGTTTTTCTTATGATTAAATGAAGGTTATGAGTTTTGGGGAAGAATACCGAAGCGGCAAAGTGCCATTCTCATCACATCACATTGATGGTAACGTGGCTTATTTCTGCTGATGCTAGGCTTGATAAGGACTAACAACACATCATGTTGGATGTCACAGATTATTGAAAGATTTCTCCACTGTCAAGTTATTTTTCCCCCTTTCCACGTTACTCTTTGCAATGAAGTCACTGTGAGCCCACATTTATGGGACGTTATACTCTACCTCCTTGAGAGCTATATATCTGTATCAATTTGAGCCTTTTTAAAATTAAAAAGTCTAAGGATTTATTTAGTTGTATATATTATGTACAGCGTGATATGCTCCCATTTATTTATTTAATCATTTATTTGTGAGTTCTTTCTTTCCTCTTCAATTGAACATTTCATATGATCCCATTTTATCTGTTTTTTAGTGTGTCAATTATACTTTAAAAAAAAGTTAGTGGCTGTCCTTGAGTTTACAGCATACATCTTAAACTAACGTACATCTATTTTCAAATAAGCCTATAGCACATCACAGGTAGTGCAAGTAATTTATGATGGACTATTTCCAATTCTACCCTATGATCCCTTGTGACAGTATTGTTATCATTCATTTCATTCAATACATCATGACTGTATTTTTAATAGTCAACCATTTTTTGGGTTAATTAAATAAGGACAGTTTAAAAAATTATTCTAACTCTGTATGAGTCAAGATTCAACCAGAAAAAAACACTAGAAGATACAGAACTTTTTTGTAAGGAATTGGCTTATGCAAAAAAAGCTGGCTAGACAATCCCCAAATCTGTAGGACAAGCTGTTGGAAAGGGCAGGCTGGAACTTTGGCTGCTAAACCTGAAGCTGCAACTGCTGTCCACAGGTAGAATTTCTGTTTTAGGAAAAGCTTGACTCTACTCTTAAGAATTTTTAACTGATTGGATTAAGCCCATTTGAATTATCTAGTGTAACCTCCCTTACTTAAAGTCAACTGATTATAAACTTTGATCACTTTTGCAAAACACCTTCACAGCAGTACCTTATTTTTTATTTTTCCATAAGTTCTTGGGGTACAGGGATATTTGGTTACATGAGTACGTTCTTTAGTGGCAATTTGTGAGATCCTGGTGCACCCATCACCCAAGCAGTATACACTGCACCATATATGTTATCTTTTATCCCCTGCCCCCCTCTCACTTTACCCCCTAAATTCCCAAAGTCCAATGTATCATTCTTATGCCTTTGTGTCCTCATCGCTTAGCTCCCACATTTCAGTGAGAACATGCGATGTTTGGTTTTCCATCCTGAGTTACTTCACTTAGAATAATAGTCTCCAGTCTCATCCAGGTCATTGCAAATGCTGTTAATTCATTCCTTTTTATGGCTGACCAGTATTCCATCATATATATCTCACAGTTTCTTTATCCACTTGTTGATTGATGGCCATTTACCTTAAGATCAGCATTTGATTAAATAACTGAACTGCAGCTAGCTAAGCGGATGCATAAAACTGACCATCATGCCTCCATTTATTTCTTCTCTGATACTTTCTTAATGTGGATCCACGCTTCTCGCCAATGTTATTTTCCTTCTGCCTAAAGTTTTCAAAACACTTCTTAAAGGGAACTTCTCTTGGCGATGCTTTCCATGCTTTCTTTGTTTGTGTTTATTTTTGGCAACACTCTTATTTCTCTTTCAATTCTAATAATTTTGATGTACATACAATTCTACATTGGTGGGAGTTTGTGCTTATTTCACTTTTGTTTTTTTCTTATATGGTTTCTGGCAAGAAGTATACTGTGACTCCTATTTTTGTCTGTCTAAAGGTAAGGTGTCCCCACATGCCCCACACCAGTCTGGCTTCTTTAAAGATTTTCTTTGTCCTTGATTTTCTGCAGTTTAAATATGACATGCCCAGGGATGGGTTTTGTTTGTATATATTTTACTTGGTGTTTTCTGAACTTCCTAAATCTGTGGTGTGATGTCTGTCATTAATTTTGGAAAGTTCTTGGCCATTTTTATTTCTGTTAAAAGATAAACTTAGCCACATTACAATTTTAAAGAGTTTATTTGCACATTCAGCAATTCATGAGTTGGGCAGTGCAAGGCACAAGTACTTCAGGGCTCCACTGAGGGGCCTCAAGGGGAAACTTTTGTTTCCAGAAGAAAGATTAAAAAAGAATTTGATTGGTTTTAAAACTGGAAGTCCTTAGAGGTTAGTTGGTGATTTCTGATTGGTAAAGTCTCTAGTTAAAAGTCAGTTGGAGGTTTCTGACTGGTTAAGCATCAATTTTGTTTGACAGTTTTGTTTCTATGTTAGGAAAGTTTCTATTGATCTATCTTCAAGTCCACTGATTCT
>NW_012106897.1:1285380-1295324 GCF_000951045.1 Mandrillus leucophaeus
CCCAGGCTGGAGTGCAGTGGCACAATCTCGGCTCACTGCAAGCTCCGCCCCTCCAGGTTGAAGCAATTCTCTGCCTCAGCCTCCAGAGTAGCTGGGATTACAGGTGCGTGCGTGCCACAATGCCCGTCTAATTTTTTTGTATTTTTAGTAGAGACGGAGTTTCACCATCTTGGCCAGGCTGGTCGTGAACTCCTGACCTCGTGATCCACCCGCCTCGGCCTCCCAAAGTGCTGGGACTACAGGCACCTGCCACCATGCCCGGCTAATTTTTTGTATTTTCAGTAGAGACGGGGTTTCACTGTGTTAGCCAGGATGGTCTCCATCTCCTGACCTTGTGATCCGCTGGCCTCGGCCTCCCAAAGTGCTGGGTTTACAGGTGTGAGCCACCACGTCTGGCCACTGCCTAATATTTTAAAACTCTTTGTTTTATCTGAGTCAGCTGACTGTTTGGCACAATGTAGCCACTCAAGTCTTAGTGAAAAGAGTAAATGAATGAATACCAAAATAAATAAGGATTACAGAAAGCTCAATTGAGGTTCAAAGGTATAAACGTTTTAAAAACACATTAAATATGTTTAGTAAAACAAGTTAAAAAATGGATGGTAACATACTGTGATACGTTGAATAACGCCTCTCAAGATATTCAGATCCTTATCTCTTAAAACTGAATGTTATCTCATGTAAAAACGAGACTTTTCAGATGTGATTTGGTTAAGGACTTTGAGAAGGGGGAGTTATCCTGGATTATCCTGGAGGACCTTACATGTAATCACAAGTGTTCTTACAGAAGGGAAGCAGTACAAAGAAGGCAATGTGACCACTGGAGTAGGATTCTATGCTGCTGGTTTTGAAGATAAAAGATGGGGCCAGGATGCAAGAAATGCTCTAGAAGCTGGAAAAGGCAAGTAAAGTAATCTTCCTCTATCGTACAGTACTGCCAACACTTGCTTTGGTCTAGTGAAAACATTTCCGACTTGTGATCTCCAGAAGCATGATGGAATAAATGTCTGTTTAGGCTACCAAATTTATGTTAATTTATGACAGAGGTCATAGGGAACTAATACACACTGTGAAGTCCTTAACAGATATGTGAGTTGGCCCTGGCTTTCTATAGACTTGAAGACCCCTGCTGGAATGGAAGCTGTCTTGGTGGTGGAACCTCACATAAAGGGAGAGGATGGGATAGAATCCCATCGGTGCCATCTCTTCTCAGTCATTGCCTTGCTAACAACTTTAACTCCATGCCAGAACATCTGTTTTAAGTGGAGTTTACCTGCCAACTAATGAGAGATTACTAGGCAAAAAAGAATGATTCATGTCTCGCAGGCTGTGTAACTTCAAAGTCTCCAAGGTTGAGCCTCTTGGCAAGCCACAGCACTGAATACTCAGCAAACGTTTAGAATGAAATGAAAATTGTCTTAGATGAATTGGCCAAAAAAATCCTGAATATGAGCAAAAATAGAAAAGTATACCTTTGAAAGTATAAAAAAGGTAAAAGAGGCCAAAAACATGCCAGCATATATAGAATGCTACTAATTCGTTCAACTTTTTTTTTTTAGAAATAAGAAACTAAAACAGATGTGTCTCCAAGTTGACTTGACATTTTTGAAGTAGTTTCTCGAAATAGAAAAAATCTAAAAGAATAGAAAAAATCTAAAGTTAAACTGATAGAGCATAAATAAAACAACAAATTTTGAGGATAAAAGAATATCAAGTAAATATACCATTAAAGACATTAATAAGGAGTCCATATAAGTAATTCTTATATTTCAAAGACTGTAAATGTCTATAGTACATATCACTCTACTAAGTGCAACCTATGAAAGACCCCTATTTTATTTCAGTGAGTCACTAAAATACCTTCATCAAAAATACACTGTTGGGCCACTAAATTCCTTTAATATCTACCCTAGCAATCTCAAGTCTGCTC
This sequence comes from Mandrillus leucophaeus, assembly GCF_000951045.1. Classification (NCBI taxonomy): domain Eukaryota; kingdom Metazoa; phylum Chordata; class Mammalia; order Primates; family Cercopithecidae; genus Mandrillus; species Mandrillus leucophaeus. The sequence goes on from NW_012106897.1 coordinate 1,287,311, forward strand.
CAGTGACTTACAATGTACAAATCATTACACGCCATCCTTTCAAGTGAGTAAACATTCGTTATCTATTATGTAGTGGGCACTACTGAAGTTTCTGTCTCCAAAGAGTTCCATGAATTTGAGGATTTGTGGACAGTATCTGATCTATCATCATTACTTATTAATTTTCACATTCTTATTACCTTAAAGCAAATGGGTCAAATTGAAAAGATGATTCTGTTTTCAAAGGATGCCCCTAAGCAGGTTACTGAAAACATTTCACCACAATTTGGTATATATATATATATTTTTTTTTGGTTTATGCACATATTTCTTAACAGTATTAGGAGCAATTTTCATTCTCAAGTTTCCTATTTTGTACTGAATAAAAATTTAAGGATAACTTAATCATTATATGAACATAATGAGTCTATATACCTTCCCCTTTATGTTTTAGCTTTAAAAATTATTTATTAAATTTTATTTTAAAGTTACATAAATTTTGTTTTTAGAGACAGGGTCTTGCTCTGTTACCCAGGCTGGAGCGCGGTAGCACTCCAGTGAGCACAGCTCACTGTAACCTCAAACTCCTGGGTTCAAGCAGTCTTCTTGCCTCAGCCTCCTTAGTAATTGGGCACGAGCTCAGGCCACCATGCCTGGCTGATTTTTTGTTTTATTTATTTATTTATTTTGTAGTGATAGGGTCTCACTATGTTGTCAAGACTGGTTTCAAACTTCTGGCCTTAAGCAATCCTCTAGCTTCAGCTTCCCAAAATGCTGAGATGACAGATGTGAGCAACTGTGCTGGTCTTATTTTAGCTTTTATCTGATACACATCCCTTATGTCAATTCATGCTGTTCTCTTTTTCTGCTTATTAATTTAACTTTTACCACACTAGTTGGTTTTTGCTAAAAATCACAAAGCTGGACCAAGATAGGGAATTTGTGTCACGTAAAAATGAGAGTGTAATGGGGGATGGTGTGGCCTCATTATGTGAATTAATTGCAATGGCATCTGACTTTTTTTTAACTAGTTCATAGCAAGAAAGATTATAATTCAGAGTGTGTCATAATTGCTGAAGTGAAATTACATGTAATAAACTTCCTTGGCCCACTGTCCCTTAAGAATTTCAGTCCTAGCAGCCAGATCATCTTTGTTCCTGTGGAACTGGTAGGGACACAGCAGAGGCCCTGGGCATTTGGCAAGCTCAGGTAGAGGCTCGTGGTCAGGCCAGCTGTGCTGCTTGGTCTTCTCTAACCTTGGCCTAGTTAATTGGGCTTTCATCTTTTAGTTTCAAGAAGTGAGCCTTGGTCTTACCTGTCCATATTATTTTACATCTGGGGATCCTGCTAGGATCCCAATTCCTTCATGACTAAAGTTTCCCTGTATTCTTGATAATCTTCTCAGGTTTGGACTCCACTTCTGTCTGCAAAGTCCAGGTATCAGGACCAGATGGACTTTAGTTCTTTGTTATCTGACTTTACTGCTTAGTTTATTATATTTTCTTTATCCCCACCTGGTACCAGAGCCACCCAAAGTCTACCAGGAAATATTCTCTAAGAACTGACTCTTGGCTGTTCATATCACTCACTGTTTGAGCAACTCTTGACTTTTCTCTATAGACTGTGGTTAAGGACCCTTCCTCGTTACCTACTATACCTATCCCATTGCCAAGCCTCAAGGACAACATCAACTGCTTTTTCTATATCCATAAGTAAATGACAGAGGAAACCTTGAAAAATATTTGTTTTCTTTAAATTTGGTATATTACTTTATAAAAGAAATGTATACTTGTATCAAACACATTATGTAGTAAAAAGTGAATGGCTCACCTTCTGTATCCTCTCATATTACCCCTTAAAGAAACCAGAGTTAACTGTGTACCAGGAGTAGTTAGCTGTCAACCTCACTGCCATGTTAGAATCGGCAGAATTTAAAAATAAGGATAACTAGGTCGGGTGCAGTGACTCACGCCTATAATCCCAGAACTTTGGGAGGCCGAGGAGGGTGGATCACTTGAGGTCAGGAGTTTGAGAGCAGCCTGACCAACATGGTGAAACCTTGCCTCTACTGAAAATACAAAAAAATAAGCTGAGCATGGTGGTGCGCACCTGTAGTCCCTGCTACTCTGGAGGCCGAGGCAGGAGAATTGCTTGAACCAGGAGGTGGAGGTGGCAATGAGCAGAGATCACGCCACTGCACTCCAGCCTGAGTGACAGAGTGAGACTCGGTCTCAAAAAGTAATAATTAGTCTCTGCTTGGTGGTGTTTAACAACCAGTCGTGTGAGGGTAGGGGAAAGAGGAAGGGTCTAGCTTGTAGCAATTGTTGGTTACTCATAACTGCTCCCATTATGAACAATTTCAAGCAACCAACATGAAATTGTGAAGTTAACTGGCTGACTGAATTTCTGAAAATCTTACAATTGCTTCTTCGGAACCTGGATGAGCTAGCTTTTGTAGACAACTGCCTCCAGCCCCATCTCATCCCATCCCATCCCATCCCACTGTAAATGAATCAGAATCTCTGGGGATCAGTTCAAGGTAAATCTTTCTCATGTAGAGCTCTTGTAAGGCCATATTAGGAACCTGGGTTTGTAACTTGTCTCTGTCACTTAATATCTGTAACTTTGGGAAGCTTATTACACCTTAATTTTCTCCAAGGATAACATGGTGATCTTAATTGTCCCTATTTCACAGGGTCATTACAAGATTAAATGAGTTGATGTAAGGCCTGGCATGTTAGCTATTACTAGTTTGTCAGAGCTCCGTTTCTTCCTTATAACTGGGCTGCTTAAAGAAGACTACTTAAACTTGAATAGTAATTCTTGGTTATTGAGTTATTCAAAGCAGCTTAAGGATCTGTGTTGCAAAAAATTTAAGATGAGCCTAGATTAAGAATTGAGACTGAGGTCAAATAAGAATTCCAGTTAAAATGAGAACTAAAATTCACAGGACATTGAATTTCTTTCCTTGCTCCAGGCTTGGATGAAAAGGTTAGAGAACATTTGTTCAGCTTGAAACGTTTCCTATGGACTTACCCCAATATTGTGAACCTAGTTAAAAAATGCATGCTGCTTTGGCTGTGCACATCACACAAAGGGGCACATTCCTTTAAACAAACTCACCTCCACAGAGTAATAACAGGCTTGGGCTTTGAATACTGAAAGCATAAACCACTGCCTTGAAATGAATTTCTAAAAAAGAGCTTAAGGGTTCAGATCCACTTCTCATATCATTAAAATACCTGCTCTCTTAAGGAAACCTTGTCCACTTTAACTCATAGAAATTTAGAGCTTGAAGGCACCTTAGAGATCATTCCTTATTCACTTAACAGGAAACAAACTGTTGCTAGGTAGGTCTGGGGTTTAATAAGAAAGTTCTGAACAAGCCTCTGGCATTTCCTCAAATGTTTATAGGTTCTCAATTTTTCCCTTTTCAACTGAGCCTTCTAATGGATTTTTCAACTTTTGTGGAAAGTCCTGTTAACCACACTTTGCGAGGTCACTCTAAACAAAGGGAGAGCTATTAAACAAGAAGATAAAGGAACCATAATAGGAGTTATTTCTAAGTAATAGCATTGGATCAGTTTAGAAATAAGTCCCTTTGCAGCAACAAACATGTGGGATTCAACTCCAAACCAAGTTGTGGTCAGTGTTAAGCGATAATGAAAGGTCTAACTTTTACAGATAATCCACATTCCCACAGCTCTTTGCTTCTGGAAAACTGTTTACAGTGGAAGAAGTAAGATACAATTACCGTGGAGGCTGCCCCATAGAGTAGCAATTATGTTCCCAGCTTTGGGCATTTTCCTCTGTGGTTCAGAAATCTGGAATTCATCTTTTAAAAACATGTTTTGAAATTTGACAGATGACATGAGATGTCAAGAAGGAAAGAGAAAGGAGCCCATATTTTTTTGAAGTTCTTTTTTCACACAAGACACAGTAAATAGTGGTTTCCATATGTTTTCCCATGGAGCTTCATGACAACTGTAAAGTTGGGTGTCATAATGTGGTTGAGTCTTAGGATGAACATTTACTGAAATAGTTTTGTGCATCTCTATCTGACTCCAAACCTCTCGGTCAATCTTAGACACACGCTGCTTATGGAAGTCAAAGACTAATGCAGTATTGTTATAAGGGCATTGACCTGTTTAGGTGTCTTTGTGTATTCTTCTAAAGCTCCACTGAGAGGAGCAACACTGTTATGCATCTTTACATCTATGACCAAGGATTGCCCCCTGGTGCATAGAGGAAAACTCTTGCTCTGCAATAACGGGAAAGATTTCAACATTAACATATGATTATATAATTATAGACCCTATCAGACTTTCCATGATTAGATTTTCACATGCCTTTTAATAGGAAATTAAGTAGGACTTAACATACTACTTCATTTTGGCACTTAGTAGTTTTCTTCTCCCACTGAAAACGGTCCAGTAGTCCCATAGAGAGTTGTTTTTGGATAGACATAGAAATTGACCTTTCTAATGTTAAAACTTGAAACTTGCGTTTGTTTTATCTGAGTTCCTTCCTCAGGAAAGAACCTTCAGGCCTCTCAAAGTATCAAAGAACTGAAACTCACCAGATCAGGGTACCAGATGCCTCCTTGTTCCTCATTAGTTCCTGCTTCCTTACACATTGCTACATTTCTTTCCTGCTGCATAAACCCCTAGTTTGAGTCAGAGAGATGGATTTCAGGCTGAGCTCCCATCTCAGCTGTACTATGTGAATAAAGTCTTCTTGCTCGGCAATACTCACTGTCTAAACGATTGGTTTTCTGTGCAACGAGCAGCAGGACTTACACTGAACTCGCCAGTTTTTTTGGTAACACACACAATCCTGGAAGTGGGAGAAGAGTTTGTGTGAGGAGGAGGCATGTTGAAGTAGTTTGTGTTTGGGGGTTCTCGAGTATACATGGAGGTTTAGGTTTACTACAATGGAAATAATTCAATGAGTGTCAAATGCCAATGCCTTAGGAATCAAATGTGCTAATGAAGATTGATATCTGTCATTTAAGTACCACATATCATTTTCTTTATGAAAAAACTCACTGAATCTCAATTTACAATGAACTTTTAGACCAACACTAGTCCATATGTTATCTGAACTATATAGGACTCATATTTAACTTCAAGTATTTTCAGTTAAATATGCTGAAATGTTTCAAGAAGCTAAAAGTGTTCTGAGAAAGTCCTGACTAATTTTATTTTTTCTTCACTAATATTCAGCAGGTGATGTTTTCATGGTACAAGTTTACATAAGAAATCTTATCTATCGTGTTGAACAATTAGTCAGGTTTCAGTTGGGAAGCATACTGCAAGACAACAGTCTGAATGATGTCTGAAAACATTGCATCTTGTGTGAGAAGCAGGTCTGGTGAATTTGCCCTTCTATATACCTAATCTTAAATACATGCTCAAAAAACAGGTAGAAAGTTCCTGCCCAAAGATGTTTCAGTTTTTAAAAAGGCATGAGGTAACCAGTCAAGGGCCTAAAACAAGAAAGACTCAGTTTTTTCCACAGCAAGAACCTAGGTTGTGTGTTTCACAGGTCAGGCTGAAATAGGAAGTCTGTAGAAGGCAGGTCCCAACTCAGAGTTTCAGCTGGGGAGATTTTAGACCCACAGAGAAGCTAGAAAATATACACAGGGAAGGTTCCCACTGACACCCCTTTGAAGCTGTAGGGATTTCTTTACAACATGTGAAGCTGGAAAACCTCTTTCTGTGAAGTGCCAACATAGAATATTGGGACTTACTGAACTCAGATGGAACCAGAACACTTACCTTTTTCTTCCCACTCAGTTCTCCCAGACAGAACCCTTGGCGTTCTAAGTATGGGTTGAAGTGGCTAAATGTAGCCTCTGGATGATGAGAAAACTATAGATTTCCTTTTGGATGACCAAGATGTGGGAAGGAGCTATTGGAGTTATTCAAAACAAAAACAAAACTCCAACAAAAACCCCAAATCAGTAGAAAAGAAATCAACCAGCTGACCTTGAAAACCCCTGTGAAAATCCGCCTAGTCAGACTTTGTGATTCTATTTAATATCTTGTTTCTGCCCTGTCTTAATAGGCTTAGACTCTTTTTACTATCTTTTTTTTCTGTTTTTTTGGCAGATTTCATATTACTAAGCTTTTGTTGTCATTTTATTTGTGTTAATATCTGTTATTGTTTGGGGGTGAACAGCAGGAGTTGCTTTTGGGCTCCCTGAACATGTAGTGATTGATTCTGGTTCTAGATTCTAAAGTGAATTCCAGCAACCATATGGATGTTTAGAGATGAGAGTGAGAAATTAGTCTCTAAGAATGGGAGGAACTGGCTGGTGGGAACAGTCACGGGGAAGAGGTCTTGGGACAGGCAAAGAAGTTGGAGATTAGATTAGGTATATATACCTCAAGGCATGCCTAAGTGATGATAGATTTCCTAGCCTATGGAAAAGTTAAAAGTAGCTACCATGGCCTTCAGGTTCATGGAAGAAAGAAAAAGAAATAACAAAACCCAAGCAGAGCAGAGTAGGCAAACCTGATTAAATTAACCCCTTGGTTTCAATGCTAACCTACTTCTACCCCCACCCCCCAATACCATGATGTTTCAGTGCCTGCAACATGGGGGCATTGAAATATTTGTTGAAATAAAATGCTGCATTTGTGTGAGCGTATTGTTGAAATTGAGCTATAACCTCTGAAAGGAAAACCAAGACCTTGGATAAAGACAGGAAGAGAATATGATGTGACTTCTCCCATTTCTTCTAAACATAACGTGATTTTACTTATCTTCCTTTATAAACATGGAGCCTTTTCTCAGACTGTAACTGTGGATATTCTTTTATTTAAGGTATGATTGGAAATGTAAGCTCTGAAGATGGAAATGTAGTTGGGGAAAGGTTCACAAGGGGTACAAAGGAAGTCCCCAAAGTATTTATACAGCAGTTTATCAGACATGGATGCTAAGTGTTTAGAAACAGGTGGTACCTGCAGCTGACTAAAACGTGTAGTCAATAAATTAAAAACCAGGTGGGAGTGGTACAGAAAGTAGTTTTACAGGTGTTAGAAAAGCAAAAGGCATGCCAGATTTAATGGCACTTGATTTTATTCTAGTTGGGTAATCTCAAGATTTCCTTATTGGTGAAAACATTTAGGCAACCTATATACTGCAATAGTAATATTAAACATTTCTCAATAATTATCTAACAGAGTTGATAAGATCACTGCAGTTATTTCTGTAGCTGTTGTGATAAGAACATTGATTTTTTTCACTATCATAATTTTAGAATATAATAGTTACTTTCTTTTTCCAGGAAAATAAAATACTATTTAAAAATTCAAACCTAAGAACTGTATTGATGAAAGGTATTTATGTGCATTAAAAATTAATTTCAGAGTTTTTTAAAATAGCAAATCTCCTTTGTGTATTTAAAGTGGCATTTCTATTGTACAAATATTCAGAAAGATCTTAATTTGTCCAGAAATGCTACATATATTTGCTTGCAGCTTTTTCAAAGGATTTATATTACAGAGGTAGAATTATAGAGAGGAATGACAACTTAGTAGCTAGGAGATCTTAAACATATTTAACTGCTCTGACCTAATTTGTAAAAGGAGGAAGCTGAGATACACATTTCTAACATAGTTTCCAGTTAATCTACCCTATAGGTCTATAATTCCGCTACATATGAGACAGTTTTCCTAAATAACAAAATTCTCATTGTATTATTGTGCAAGCATATTTCTATTTACTAGAAAATTAGCCAAAGAGCAGAAGCTTATTTACCTGATTGCAACCCATTCTCCCCTTTCTCTGTTTGCTGTCTCTGTAGCAGTCATACTGTTGTGCAATGAGGAGAAACTAGCAGAGCTATTTCAGAATTCTTCCAGGTTTTCTCTTGTTCCAACAGCACAGTTGCAAGTAAGTCGTTTTAAATGCTTCCTCCCACTCCACTCTCCAATTCAGACACCTTCATTTCTCCTAAAAGGAAAAGAACCAGTCAGCTAAAAAAAAAAAAAAAAAAAAAAAAAAAAAAACCCTACTCCCTAACAAA
>NW_012106897.1:1295374-1322496 GCF_000951045.1 Mandrillus leucophaeus
AGCTATTTCAGAATTCTTCCAGGTTTTCTCTTGTTCCAACAGCACAGTTGCAAGTAAGTCGTTTTAAATGCTTCCTCCCACTCCACTCTCCAATTGATCCAGCCACTGCACTCCAGCCTGGGCAACAACCAGTCAGCTAAAAAAAAATAAAAAAAAAAAAAAAAAAAAACCCTACTCCCTAACAAATTATGAGAACCAACATATGTAGCAAAATATTTTGTAATCATTTAACCAATCTAACAAAAGAATTAAAGTGTATGCATGACCAGAGCATGCTGTGCTCTTTATTTTCCCACTTACGGTGCCCACAAGTATGGGTGTTCATTCTTATTATTGACTGTTCTTACTAGCTATGCAATATGTTTACTTCTCTAGTTTTCAGAGGAGGAAATTTTTTTAGCACAATTTTAGTCCAACACGTACTCCTCTACAATTCATGTGGTTTGTCAAAAAAGTTAAGATTGCTGGAAAAAAGAATGAATGCCAACACGAAAACATGGTTTTCAGTGTCTGGAGTACTGGCCCTCCTCTTTGTCCATCTGGCAAAGCCACGTTTTCTTCAGCACTCTGCTCCAAAGGTTTGGTCCCAGGTGGCTGGTTACTTTTTAGTGTTTTAAAATGTACTTTTGCACACCTACATCTAGGGATTCAGTATATATTACATTCAAAGATTATCTCACCCCACTTTAATTTTTTGATTTTCATCTCTGTCTCCTACACTTGTCTGAATTTGTAGGGGGATTCAGTACCATGAGTGGGTGAATAAGTGAATTCTTTCCCATGAATGCAAGGGAAGGAAATAACTATGAGAAGGAATTTGCAGAGATTTTTTTTTTCCCCCAAGAATGAATGAGGACATGGTACTAACAAGAGAGACAGAGAAGGAATAGAAAGAGGACAAAAGGAAATCCAGGAAAGAAGATTGATAGAGAAGTTAGAGAAAGGGTTTATATTAGAATGTACGTCAAGTTAATAGGGTCAAATACCCATTTTCAGATGAGATCAGGTGTGTTAAGGGCCATAGATGAAAAGTGTATTTTCAATCAATAAGTATTCTATAAAAAGTAGTTTAGTACAATAATTAAGAAATACGTGTTCATTGTAATTGATAAAACAATGCAAAGAGATGTATTTAAAAGATATTTTTTCCTCGTTCCTCTATTCCCAGTTGTTCCAAACTAATATTAAATGTATGTTGGATGTTAAAACTTCTATGACTTTCTCAGCGCTTATGCAAGCAAACATATATACATATAGAGGTACTGTTTGCTCTTTTACAAAAATTTAATTGTACTATACCCATTCATGGGCAGATTAGCAATACATCATGGACATCCTGCAGAAGACTAGATAGTGATCTAAGTCTTTTCCTTCCCTTCCTTTTCCCTTTATTTTTCTCATCCCTTTCTTTTCTTTTCTTTTGTTCAAGGTTTACATCTGTAGAATGGATACTCCACAATCTATTTCTGTATCAATGATAATCATTTGTTTCTACAGGTTTTTTCTCTTTTTGTCTCTGCAAAAATGTTGCAATAGTCATCCCATTATACTTAGGTGCTTTTGTATCTATGGGGTGGATTCTCCAAAGTGAAATTGCTTGGCCAAAAGGCATGTATATTCTGAATGTTAACAATGACCAGATCTCTTAATGTTAGCTTATTATGAGAAGCTTAGGCAACTTGTAGCTCCAGAAATAAAATTGGAGCGCCCATTTTCCTGCATCTTCATCAGTTCCAAATGTCATAAATCTTTTTGGTTTTGCTGATGTGGGTGAAAAATGCTACTTTATTTTTATGTCTCTGTACTAATGAGGCTAAGCATCTTTTCATATTTATTGACCAACTGAATTTTATCTTCTGTAAAAAACCATTTCGTCCATTTTTCTTTCATTGTTTCATTTTTTTTCCTAATTGGAGGCATTCTTTTTGCTTACTATATGTCGTGAACTTTTGTCATATGCAAATGTTTTCATAGTTAATCATTTTTATTTTGACTTTGTTTATAGTGAATTTGCCATACAGCGTTTTAATTTTATGATGTCAAAATATGTCTCTTAAAATTTATGGCTTGAGACAATTCTTTTCCGCATAGGAAGTTTTTCTCTGCCTCAAGATTGTGAAAACATCTTAATTTTCTAATTTTTATAAACCTATAAAATACTTTTACATTTAAATTTTATCCATCTGGGATGCATTTTGGCATATGGCGTGAGGTAGATGATCTAGCTTGTTTTCTTCTGTACAGATAGCCAACTATGTCAGGATCATTTATTAAAAACCAATTATTTCCCACTGAATCAAAATGCCATTTTTGTGGATTTATTTCTGAATTCTATTTTGTTCCATAAATCTACTTGTCTGTTTTTGTGTTGGTGCCAGAGTGTTTTGATTAAAGTGACTTTGTAGTAAATTTAAGTATCTCATAAGGTATATAATCCCCTTACCACTTTTCTTTGTTCATAATTTTCTATCATATACACTTTTTATTTTTATGTTTTTGACAAGAGAAAAGAATACAAGTTTATTTAGTGAAAGTTTTGCAAGACATGGGAGCTTTCATAAAGCAAAGAAGACCCAAAGAAATGATGTATGGTCAATTTTTAAAAATATTACTATTTCCCTTTTTTTAAAATGTCAATTTTTAATTTCAAAGGACACATGTGCAGATTGCTACGTGGATGTATTGTGTGATACTGAGGGTACAAATGAGCCCGTCAGCCAGGTACTTAGCATAGTACTCAATAGGTAGTTTTCAAGCCCTTGCCTCCCTCCCCTGTAGCCCCCCTCTAGTAGGTCACATGGTCTGTTCCCATCTTTATGTCCATGTGTACTCACTTATAAGTGAGAACATGCAGTATTTGGTTTTCTGTTTCTTTATCAATTTGTTTAGGATAATGGTCTCCAGCTGCATCCAAGAAAGGATAATTTCATTCTATTTTTATGGTTGAATAGTATTCCATAGATAGAAAATTTTTAAATCTCATCAACTTTAATACAATTTTATTCATTTTTCTTAAAAACAACAGAATCATCATTGAAATTGTATTAAACTAAGAAAGTAATATTGGTTGAATTGAATTTTTGACAAAGCTACTATTTTTGTTTGTTTGTTTTCCCGAGATGGAGTCTTGCTCTGTCACCCATGCTAGAGTGCGGTGGTGCAATCTCGGCTCACTATAACATTTGTCTCCTGAGTTTAAGCAGTTCTCCTGCCTCAGCCTCTGGAGTGGCTGGGATCACAGGTGTGTACCACCACACCCACTTATTTTTTGTATTTTTAGTAGAGATGGGGTTTCACCATGTTGGCCAGGCTGGTCTCCAACTCCTGACCTTGTGATCCACCTGTCTCGGCCTCCCAAAGTGCTAGGATTACAGGCATGAGCCACTGCGCCTGGCCGCTTCTACTTGTTATAAGCATTGTTTGGACATTTGTGCATTCATTAGAATATTTTTGTTTTCTTAAATGACTTTCTAATATTAATTCCCCTCAATTTTTAAATTGTTTTAATTTTTATTATAGTTTTAATTTTTATTATGAAGGACATTATACATATAAATCATAATTTTTAATTTTTGTCATTCTGGTGGGTTAATAGTGATATCGATTTATGATCTTAGCTTGCATTTCCTTGCTTACTATTGGGGCTGGGAAGTTTTCATAACTTTTTTGGCCAGATTATAATCTTTTATTGGTGAAATGATTGTTCAAGTCTATTGTATTGTCTTTTCAATATTGATTGGTAGTAGCTCTGTAGTCTGCGTATGAGTCTTTTGCTGGTTATAAGTGTTGCAGATACTGTCTCCAATTCTGTAACTTGTTTCTTGTTCTTTTTTTGTCAATATAGGTATTTCAATGGAGAGTCTTGATTTCATTATAATCTAGCTTATGATGCTCTTAATTTTGTTTTGTTTCTTTTTGTTTTTGTTTTGAGACAGAGTTTTGCTCTGTCACCCAGGCTGGAGCGCAGTGGCACGATCTCTGCTCCCTGCAACCTCCGCCTCCTGGTTAAGTGATTCTCCTGTCTCAACCTCCCAAGTAGCTGAGACTACAAGCATGTGCCACCACACCCAGCTAATTTTTGTATTTTTTAGTAGAGACAGGGTTTCACCATGTTGGCCAGGCTGGTCTCGAACTCCTGACCTCAAGTGATTCACCTGCCTCGGCCTCCCAAGGTGCTGGGATTACAGGTGTGAGCCACCGTGCCCAGCCTCGTTCTTTTTTGTTATCAGCAGAGCTTTTTATGTTCTGTTGAATCTACTTCAAGGTCCTGAAGAATTATGCAAACATTCTCGTCCAGGAACTTTGTTGTTTCTCATTGAAATCTTCAATCCACCTAAAATTTTAAAAATATTATGTAGGGACCTAGTTTCTTTTTTTGTTGTTGTTTTTCTAATTATCTATCTGGTTGACCTAGAATCACTTATTGAAGGCCTCTCCTTTCCCCCATGCTCTGGACTTGTTACTTGGTTGTGTTGGTCTACTTGTCTAAACTTCAGGCAATGACATACCATTTTAGTTGTTGTACCTGTGTATCTAGCTGAGTATTAATAACTCCACTTTGTTCTTCTTCTTGGTCTTTTGCCTTTTATATGGTGTTTAGATTTACAATTTCTACTGGGGGAAAACCCCCCACACAAAAAACCAAACTGTAGAAGCTTCCCTCTCTTTGCTGAGGGAACATTTGGAAGAAAACTTGGTTCTGCCTTTCAGTCTTTTCTCAAAATAGAGGGCACAATGTCCTTTAAAAATATGACTCAGGGCTGGGCATGGTGGCTCATGCCTGTAATCCTAGCACTTTGGGAGACTGAGGCGGGTGGATTGCCTGAGCTCAGGAGTTTGAGACCAGCCTGGGCAACACGGTGAAACCCCGTCTCTATTAAAATACAAAAAATTGGCCTGGCGTGGCAGCATGCGCCTGTAGTCCCAGCTAGTCGGGAGGCTGAGGCAGGAGAATTACCTGAACCTGAGAGGCGGAGGTTTTGCGGTGAGCGGAAATTGCACCGTTACACTCCAACCTGGGCGACAGAGTAAGACTCTGTATCGAAGAAAAAAAAAAAAAAAAAAAAAAACCCTCAGATCGTGTGATATACTTGACTTTATACCTTCTTTGATATTTACCATTCACTTTCCCTCTCCATTTCCTTACTTTTGTTGGCTTGGTAAAATTTTTCTTTTCTTTTTATTTCATCGTCAGTTTGAAGGTTCTATTATACTTTTACATTTTCAAAAAATGTATAAACCCATGTAACCACTATCACAATATAGTGAACATTTCCATCACCCCAAAAACCTCTTCATGTTTCTTTGCATTTGAGCTCCTGATTCCTGGGCCTTAGGCAACCACTAATTTGTTATCTGTCACTATAAATTAGTTTTGTATACTATAACGTTTTATATAAATCCTTTGGCGTACAGTCTTTTGGTTCTAGTTTATTTTGCTTAGCGTAATTTTGATATGAGGTTATCTTGTTACATGTATCAATAGTTCTTTCTCTTTAATTGTGGAGTGGTATCCCATTGTAAGTATACACTACAAATGGTTTATTCTTTAATCTTGACGAACATTAGAATTTCTCCATCTTTTGGCTATTATGAATAAAGCTTCATAAACATTTATGTCAAACTTTTTTTTTTAGAGAGGGAGTCTCACTCTGTCTCCCAGGCTGGAGTACAGTGGCGCAATCTCGGCTCACTGCAAACTCCGCCTCCCGGGTTCACGCCATTCTCCTGCCTTAGCCTCCCGAGTAGCTGGGACCACAGGCGCCCGACACCATGCCCGGCTAATTTTTTGTATTTTTAGTAGAGATAGGGTTTCACCGTGTTAGCCAGGATGGTCTCAACCACCTGATCTCGTGATTCGCCCACCTTGGCCTCCCAAAGTGCTGGGATTACAGGCGTGAGCCACCGCGCCCGGCCCACATACTTATAAACAACCAGATCTTGTGAGAATTCTATCTTGAGACAGCACTGGGGGATGGTGCTAAACCATTGGAAACTATCCCCAGGATTCCCTCACCTCCCACCAGGCCCCGCCTCCAACCAGAGATTTGGACAGAGACACAAATTCAAAGTATATCAGTGGATGTTCCGTTTGGAATTGATTTTTGTATACAATGTGAAGTAAACATCAAAATTCATTTTAATCCCACACCCATATGAGTACTCTTTGTTGAAAAAATGATTTTTTCCCCGATTACATGACCCTGGTCCTTTGTGAACGATTACATGACCCTGGTCCTTTGTGAACAAACAAACAAAAAAACAACCAATGAAACAAACGCAAACTGAGCACATATATGTGGGATTCTCTGTTGTGTTCCATTTATTTATATGTCTATATACAACTTCGACGCTGTCTTGACAACTGTAGCTTTACATAGTAAGTCTTGAAATTAGGTTTTGTATGTTGTTACTATGAGATTAAAGTACATACAGATAGATCATGGTAATGTTGGAATCATTTTGTTGGCCCCCTCAGGAATATATGTGGTTCACCTCACAATCAGTTCAGTCATGGACATTGTTACTGGTCACTGAGAGACTGAAATGTGTGGGTGGGCTAGTTCTGTTGGTGGCATTTAGTGCCTGGATACAGATAGTCATACATTCAATTTCTTTTATTGCAGCCATTATCCCACTGGATTTTTGAATTTGGGAACTAAAATTCATATCTAAAAATGTTGTTTCTCAGTATCTAAAGGGATTAGATAGGATTTCTGTTGTGGTAAATGCATTGACTTTGTAGCTATATTCTTCAACACCATCCAGAAAGATGGTGATACTAGGCAACATTTTGCCTACAAGCCTTATATAGATTTAAGTGTTCTCAACAATGACAGACCTTACTGCAAACTGCCTTGCACACATTATTTTTTCTGATTTGAAAAAAGCAGATTGCTAAAATTAAATTTTGAAGACTAAATTATTTCTGTTTGTAGAACACCTAGTTATCAATATCATTTTTGATGTGTGGGCTCTTGCTCACGTTTTCTCAAATAAGTATGGTTGCCAATTTATACTGACTTCTGGTTCCCCTCTGTGTTGTGGCATTTATGGTTGGTTGCTTTCCAGATCTAAGATCCAGACAAAATGAGGCACTTATATGTAACTCTCATACATTGTAAGTAATTGGGGGAAAGAATTACCATACATTATTTGTTTACTAATTTCTGCCTATCTTCATTAGCCTGGCTTCTTAATTTTCATTAAATTCATCCTGACTTCATTAGGACTCTATTTGCTTACTGAGATGCCTTATAATTTATATGAAGATGGTTTTCTATAATCTGTTATTTGTTAGAATGGTCTGTCTCCTTTAAATTAATTGCCATCTCACTGTTATGAGCACCATCTGTGGAGTCAGGAGGTCTGGGTTTTTGATCCTGTTCTGCTTCTAACTAACCGTGTAACCTTGTAAAAAACACTTCCTCTTTCTGGGATTCAGTTTCCTCATTTGTTTGATGAGGAGCTTGGTCTTGATCATCCTTGAGATCCTTCATAGCTTCAATATCTCAGGATTATAAATGAATTAAAGTTCTTCATTGGAAATGAATTTCAGTCTCAATGAACTCCTGAAATGGATTATATGTGGCTGTTTGGTTTTTATACCAAATTTGTTCTGATTGGGTATATCATACAAATTATGTCAAACAGGTTAAAGATTCCAAGGTCAGTACAAGTATAACAGCCAGCTTCATAGATGGCAAATGATGCCTATGTTGTATCAATAAAGGAAGAAGAAATTCCTGCACTTGTATTAAAACACTGCCTTTATATTTATTGCCTACCTAGAGTAAAACAAACTATTTTGTCACATTACTGTTTCCCAGATGAGAATGTTTTGCAATGTACTTTCTGAAACTGAGGAAATTATTTTTCTGGTTTCTGACAAGTCTTTCAATAGTCTTCTGTTGATTCAAGAAATCATTGCCTTAGAGCCAATAACCCTCATATCCACTGGAAATCTTCATCTTACATTTTAGAACTCCTTTGGAGTAAGTTTTATGTAGGCGGAGTAACTGAATCGTCACGCATGCTGCCAGTTTCGCAAGCAAAATTGTCCATAATAGAGAAAAAAGTGTTTATAGCCTCCCAGTGTCTACCCTTTACATAAGAAGCTTTCAAATAAAACGTTTCCATGAGCCTCCTGGGAGTTTGGATCCTTTTTATAGAATGTCACAACTGAGAATAATTGAAACCACACCTTCTTTGGTGAGGCAAGCACCCATTTTCAATTTGCTAGCATGAACCCTTGGTTCCCTTTCTGTGTGACTTTCACTTTAAACATCCTATATTTAAAAAGGAAAGAAAAGAAAAACTCATTCCTCTACAGCTACAGTCCCATTTCTCTCCTCTCCTTGGGAACAAAATTTTTTGAAAATAATTTTTTTCACATTTTGTATTCTCTCCCCAACTCACTCTATTTGGACTTCTGTCCCCTCAACGAAACTGAGGTGATTACTCTCAAAATCATTAACTGACCCCTGGGTTGCCAACACAGTGTTCTTGACTGCTCAGCATCATTCAACCTTGGAGTATTCCTGGGCCTATTCTTTTTTTTTTTTTTTTCCGTCTATGTGTTCTCTCCTGGTAATTTCATCCAGTTTTGTGTTTTTGAGTACAACACACATGCCAATGACTCTCAAGTCTGTATTTTGAGTCCTGATAGTTCCCCAGAGTTCCAGACTTACATATCCAATACTTACTGGAAATTTCTACATAGATGCCTACTTGGCAATTTCAACTTAACAAAGCCAAAATAGAAATTTTATTCCTGCACCTCCGAACTCCCATGATTAGTCTTTCTCATTCTAGTAAATGACATCACTCTCCTTCTAGTTTCTCAAGTTAAAAATCTAGGAGTTATTCCTAAGCTTGTGCTTTTTCTTGTTACATCTTGTTCCTCAATGAGTTCTGTTGATTATACTTCAAATATACTGACTGCCAGGTGCAGTGGCTCATATCTGTAATCCCAGCACTTTGGGAGGCTGAGGTGGGCAGATCACTTGAGGTCAGGAGTTTGAGACTGGCCTGGCCAACATGGTGAAACCCTGTCTCTACTAAAAATATAAAAATTAACCAGGTGTGATAGTGCACACTTGTACTCCCAGCTACTTGGAAGGCTGCAGCAAGAGGATTGCTTGAGTTTGGGAGGCGGAGGTTTCAGTGAGCAGAGATTGTGCCACTGCATTCTAGCCTGGGTGACAGAGCAAGACTCTGTCTCCGAACAAAACAAAAAACAAAAAACCAAATATACTGACTATATTTGTCTTCATTTCCTTCTCTACCCTCCTAGTCCAACTTTCCATGATTTTCATTTGACCTACTGCAATAGCCTCCTTGTCTCCTTTTATTTTTGTCCTCCGACTTGGTCAACTGTCTTTGGTTATCTGATCTTCTGCTCAACACTGAACCAGGAACTAAATTTCCCAAACTCTTGCCCTTCTAGATAGATTCAGCCAAAAAAGGGCATTGGAGGAAGACTGCTTCCTGTGATGTCTTGTATACCAGTTGCATTTTTTTTCCGTGGCTCCAGCACCTGCTACCATTCCCACCTTCTGTAGACCTAAGTCTATTAGAAAGCCCTTGCCAAGATAATGCCAAATGGATGACTCTAGCTTCTTGACCCTGCTCACATATTACATCCTTCCTCTTAGAAGTATTAGTTGCTATTGTGAGTCTCAGGTTGCTTCATTATACCCTGTGAACTCTTAAATCTTCGATTATGTATCTGATTCCTAGTATTAATTCTCCTTTGTTTAAAAGATGCAAAGTTATATCTCTATTTTTTTAATTTAACTTTTACTTAAAGTTCAAGGGTACATGTACAGATTTGTTACACAGGTAAACTTATGGAGATTTGGCATACAGATTATTTCGCCACCCAGGTACTAAGCATAGTACCCCATAGGTCTTTTTTCTGAACTTCTCCCTCTTTGCACTCTCCACCCTCAAATAGGCACCAGTGTCTGTTTTTTCCATCTTTGTGTCCATGAGTTCTCATCATTTAGCTCCCCCTTATAAGTAAGAACATGTAGTATTTGTTTTTCTGTTCCTGCATTAGTTTGCTTACAACAATGGCCTCTAGCTCCGTCCGTGTTGCCACAAAGGACATGATCATATTCTTTTTATGGCTGCATAGTATTCCATGGTGTATATGTACACATTTTATTTTTGAGACAGAGTCAAGTTCTGTTGCCCAGGCTGGAATGCAGTGGCGTGATCTCGGCTCACTGCAACCTTCGCCTCCCAGGTTCACGCAATTCTTCTGCCTCAGCCTCCTGCATACCTGGAACTACCCTCATCCCCCACCACACCTGGCTAACTTTTATATTTTTGGTAGAGGTGGGGTTTCACCATGTTGGCCAGGCTGGTCTCAAACGCCTGACCTCAAGCAATCTGCCCGCCTCAGCCTCCCAAAGTGCTGGGATTACAGGTATGAGCTACTGCACCTGGCCATGGACATATTTTCTTTATCCACGCTACCATTGAAGAGTATTTAGATTGATTCCATGTCTTTGCTATTGTGAATAGTGCTGCAGTGAACATATGTGTACATGTATCTTTATGGTAGAACAATTTATATTCATTTGGGCATATGACCAATAATGGGATTGCTGGGCCAAATGGTAGTTAGGATTTTAGTTCTTTGAGGAATTGCCACACTGCTTTCCACAATGGCTTAACTAATTTACACTCCTGCCAGCAATGTATAAGTGTTTCCTTGTCCCTGACCTCACTGTCTGTTATTTTTTGACTTTTCAGTAATAGCCATTGTGACTGGTGTGAGATGGTATGTCATCATGGTTTTGACTTGCATTTCTCTGATGATTAGTGATGAGCATTTTTTTCATATGCTTGTTGGCTGCATGTATGTCTTTTTAAGAAGTTTCTGTTCATGTCTTTTGCCCACTTTTTAATGGGGTTGCTTGTTTTTGCTTGTGAATTTATGTTCCTTATAGATTCTGGATATTAGACCTTTCTCAGATGAATAATTTGCAAGTATTTTCTCCCGTTCCATAGATTACCTATTTACTCTGTTGATAGTTTCTTTTGTGGTGCAGAAGCTCTTTCGTTTAATTAGATCCCATTTGTCAATTTTTTCTTTAGTTGCAACTGCTTTTGCCATCTTCATCATGAAATGTTTGCCAGTTCCTATGTCCAGAATGGTATTTACTAGGTTATCTTCCAGAGTTTTTATAGGTTTAGGTTTTACATATAAGTCTGTAATCCATCTTGAATGGCTTTTTGTATAAAAGAGTGGTGTAAGGAAGAGATCCAGTTTCAATCTTCTGCATATGGCTGGCAATTTTTTTTTTTAAGTTCTGGGATACATGTGCAGAATGTGCAGATTTGTTACATAGTTGTACATGTGCAATGGTGGTTTGCTGCACCTACTGACCCGTCCTCTAGGTTCCCTCCCCTCGCACCCTACCCTGCAACAGGCCCTGGTGTGTGTTGTTCCCTTCTCTGTGTTTATATGTTCCGATTGTTTAACTCCCACTTATGAGTGAGAATATGTGGTGATTTGTTTTTTGTTCCTGTATTAGTTTTCTGAGGATGATGGCTTTCAGCTTCATCCATGTCCTTGCAAAGGACGTGATCTCATTCCTTTTTATGGCTGCTAGCCATTCATCCCAGAAATCAACCACACAATCAGACATAAAGCAATTCTCAGCAAATTAAAAAAAAAAAAAAAAAAAAGGCTGGCAGGGTGACTCACACCTGTAATCCCAGCACTTTGGGAGGCTGAGGCAGGCAGATCACCTCAGGTCGGGAGTTCGAGACCAGCCTGACCAACATGGAGAAACCCCATCTCTACTAAAATAAATAAATAAATAAATAAATAAATAAAAATAAATACAAAATTAGCTGGGCATGGTGTCACATAGCTGTAATCCCAGCTACTCAAGAGGCTGAGGCAGCAGAATCCCTTGAACCTGGGAGGCAGAGGTTGCAGTGAGCCAAGATGGTGCCAGTGCACTCCAGCCTGGGACACAAGAGTGAAATTTCGTCTCAAAAACAAAAACAAAAACAAAATATTCTCAGACCACAGCACAATAAAAATAGAAATCAATACTAAGAAAATCACTCAACATCATCCAAGGACATGAAAATTAACCTGCTCTTAAATGACTTTTGGGTAAATAATGAAATTAAGGAATAAATCAGGAAGTCACTTTGAAACTATTGAGAACAAAGATACAACATACCAGAGTCTCTGGGATACAGCTAAGGCAGTATTAGGAGGGAAATTTATAGCACTAAAAGCTCACATCAAAAGTTAGATCTCAAATTAACAACGTAACATCACGCCTAGGAGAACTAGAGAAGCAAGTGCAATCCATCCCCAAAGCTAGCAGAAGAGAAGAAATTTCTATATCATTACTTGATCTTGATTGATATATCCCTACACAATATATTTTCCACATAGCAGCCAAAGAAATATATTTAAGAAAAAAGTTACTTGGATCCTGTTAGCTCCACCTCCCCTTTCCTTTCCTAAACTTAGTTAAATATTTTTACAAAGCTCTTATCTCAATGAGAATAAAATCTAAGCTGCTTATATTGGTTTACAAAGCCCCACATGATCTAGTTCCATTTTTGTCACTCTTGCCTCATTTACACCATGTTCCCTTTTACCAATTTGTAAATCATATGGGAAGTAGATTATACTCCAGCCGTGCTAGCCTTTGCTTTTTCTTGAAACAAACTAAGCTTGTTTTAGCGTCAGGACTTTTACACAAATTCTTTCCTTTACCTGGAATACTCTTCTCTCTGATCTACTGGAGCTCTTCTTATTCAGATCTGTTTTTTTTGAGAGAGTCTCGTTCTGTTCCCTAGACTGGAGCACAGTGGCGTGATCTTGGCTCATTGTAACCTCCACCTCCCAGACTCAAGCGATTCTCCTGCCTCAGGTGCCCAGGTAGTGGGGATTACAGGCAAGCGCTACCATGACTGGCTAATTTTTGTATTTTTAGTAGAGACGGGATTTCACCATGTTTGCCCCGGTCTCAAATTCCTGGCCTCAGGTGTTCTGCCTGCCTCGGCCTCCCAGACTGCTCGGATTTCAGACATGATCCACCGTGCCCCGCCTAGTTCTCAATTTTTAATATCAACTCTCCTATAAAACCTTTCTTTACTCCATTCTAAAGTGATTACTCTTTATCCTCACACAATAATCTATATTCTTTTCCTATCATTTGTTAATACATCATTTAAATTCCTTTCTCTGTCAATTTAATGATGTTTTCAAGGTTTTTTTTGTTGTTGTTGTTGTCTGTATCCCCTGGGAAGAGATCTTGGTATTCTTGTTTTAGTTCCTAGAATAATGTTTAGTACACAGAAACTATTAATATGTATTTGAGTGAATGCAAATCAGAGCTCTAGTTAGGTAAGAGTTGGATGAATAAGGACCAAAATTTCCCTAACTCCTAAATTAAGTAGTAAATAATTGCTTAGTGTTTTTAGAAGATAAACTAAATGTTGGCTGGGCATGGTGACTCACACCTGTAATGCTAGCACTTTGGGAGGCCAAGGAGGGGGGGGATCATGAGGTCAAGAGATTGAGACCATCCTAGCCAACATGGTGAAATTCTGTCTATACTAAATATACTAAAAATACAAAAATTAGCTGGGTGTGGTGGCACACGCCTGTAGTCCCAGCTACCTGGGAGGCTGAGGCAGGAGAATCGCTTGAACCTGGGAGGTAGAGGTTGTAGTGAGCCGAGATTGTGCCACTGCACTTCAGCCTGGTGACAGAGTGAGACTCTGTCTCAGAAAAGGTAAACTAAAAGTCAAAATATTGAAGTACTAAGTACAATGTATAAGAATATTTTAGCCTAATATGAAAGGAGATAAAATACTAGGGTCAAATTTACATCTGTTTGCATGCTGAGCCATGAGCATACTCTTAGGCTCTTCATACCTGAGTGGAAAGGAGGTTAAACAGAGTGACTGCCACTTTCATATGAGAATTCTACTTCTGGTAATGGCCGATAAAATAATTCAGTCCAACCCTACCACTGAGAATAGTTAGAAAACTTGGAAAGAAAAGGAAAACATCTGCTTGAAATCATTGGTAAGCTCGCAGGGCAGTAAAGAATTACGGGGTCAAGATTTAGAATAAGAAGACATCCAGACGGGGAAGCTCAGCACTCGGATCAGTTTCCCAGCCAAGGATATCTGTTGATTCCAAGGGAGGCAGTAGAGAGCCTGAGAAACATAGCAGAACTTTTGATAGCTCTGTGGGACCGAAGGGACAAAACTGTCATCAAAGTAAGGGTGAATAAGAAGTAGTCTGAAAATGTATTTATATGTAGGATCTATAAAGAGCTACAAATCAGTAACGACAGTGAAATAGAAAGCAAAATACTTAAACAGTTATATCACCAAAGAGGATGTTCAAAATGAGTAATATTACCCAACCACCAGAAAGGGTAAAATCAAGGAGAATGAGAATGCCAAGTGTTGGTGAGGACATGGAGGGAATGGAACTCCCATATGGTTGGTGGATCTGTAAATTGATATAACTTTGGGACAAAGCTTACCATTATCTTTCAAAATTGAAGTCAGGCAACTCCAAAAGGTAGATATGCATGTGCCTGTATATGAAGAGATAGGCACAGAAATATTTATACCAGTATTATGTGTTACTTCAAATATTTCTTCTGCTTCTTTCACTGAGGATTCCAGTTATGTGTATGTTAAACCTTTTTATATTGTTTCATAGTCCTTGGATATTCTCTTGTTGTTTTTTCGTTATATTGATATATCTGAAAGCTAACTGATTCTTTCACTGGCCATATCCAGTGACTCATGAGTCCATTGAACGCATCCTTCATTTCTGTTAGTGTTTTTGACATGTAGCATTTCCTTTGGATTCTTTACTAGTTTCCATCCCTCTGATTATATTACCTTTTTGTTATTTCATATTGTCTACTTTTTCTATCAGAGCCCTTAAATAGCTATTTTAAATTCTCTATGTGATAATTTTAACATCCGTGTCGTATCTCTAGTTCCGGTAATTGCTTTGTTTCTACAGATTGTTTTTTTCTTACCATTTTTTGTGCCTTGTAATTTTATTTATTTTTGAGATGGCGTCTTGCTCTGTCACCAGGCTGGAGTGCAGTGGCACGATCTCGGCTCACGGCAAGCTCTGCCTCCTAGGTTACTGCCATTCTCCTGCCTCAGCCTCCCAAGTAGCTGGGACTACAGATGCCCGCCGCCACACCCAGCAATTTTTTTTTTTTTTTCCAGTAGAGATGGGGTTTCACCGTGTTAGTCAGGATGGTTTCTCTCTTCTGAACTCGTGATCTGCCCGCCTCAACCTCCCAAAGTGCTGGGATTACAGGCGTGAGCCACCGCACCCGGCTGTAATTTTTTACTGAATGTTGGACATTTTAGGCATTTAGTGTGAGATTTGTGTTAATCTTTGTAGAAGTTGGGCTATGTTTAATGTTTGCTGTGGCTATAGGTGCTAGAGGCTTCAATTGCCTCTAGTTTTTGTTTTTGTCTCCTTTCTTGACTTCAGGCTTTCCTAATTACTCCTGCTCAAAAAGAGTCAGTTTCTTGCAGATTCTTCAACTGTAATCCACTGTTACGCTAGTGCCCTGTTGGTGTGGTGGTAAAATGTGGGGGTGGGGAAACATTGTAACATCTTCCAATTAAATCCCAGATTTGTAGTGGGCCTGTGTCTCGGGACTGTGAACTTCATAAGTATTTCTGCAGTGATAGGGCCTTTCTACCTCTTTACCCTCTATTCCTTTCTCTGGATGCAGCATTCACAATCTGCTTCGTTGAGGCTGTGATCCCTGTTGAGTACACCCCTGCCAAATCAGGTAAGACAGGAGGAGGAAGGCTGTACAGGGAAGAGTGTGTAGGAATGCCTTTTCTCCAGCTGGGAGAAGGCTCTGGCAATGTTCTTTCCCCTGGACAGAAGGCTTTTGCTGTGGAAAGGTCTCTGGGTGTACTTCTCAGTGATTACTCTTTCCCTCCTCCCTACCAGAACCACAAGGGGACCATTCTGAAATCTTCACCGTGAGAACCTAGTGAGATTTCTGGAGGAAACTGTGGGAGGCCTAAAATATTCCTTTTTTTTTTGTTGTTGAGACAGAGTCTCGCTCTGTTGCCCAGGCTGGAGTGCGGTGGCCGGATCTCAGCTCATTGCAAGCTCCGCCTCCCGGGTTCACGCCATTCTCCTGCCTCAGCCTCCCGAGTAGCTGGGACTACAGATGCCCGCCACCTCGCCCGGCTAGGTTTTTGTATTTTTTAGTAGAGACGGGGTTTCACCGTGTTAGCCAGGATGGTCTCGATCTCCTGACCTTGTGATCTGCCCATCTCGGCCTCCCAAAGTGCTGGGATTACAGGCTTGGGCCACCACGCCCGGCCTAAAATATTTCTTACTCCCAGGTTAATCCACACTCAGTCTCCACTAATTTGTCAAAATTGCCATTTGGTTGCACTTACCAATGTGGATTCTATTCTAAATAAGCAAATCTCAATTGTGCTTTTTTGGGTGCTCTTCTGTCTCCAAATCTTGGGCTGGTATTTTGCTCTGGAACCTCTGTGTTCTGCTGGATCTAAGAAAAGTTGTTGAGTTTTGGTGTGTCCAGCTTTTTTCTTTTCTTTTTCTTTTTTTGAGACCGGGTCTCTGTCATCTAGGCTAAAGTGCAGTGGTACCATCACAACTCACTGTGGCCTTGACCTCTGGGGCTCAAGCAGTCCTTCCACCTCAGCCTTCCAAGTAGCTGGGACCACAGGCATGCGCCACCACACCCAGCTAATTTTTTTGTATTTTTTGCAGAGACAGAGTTTTGCCATGTTGCCCAGGTTGGTCTCAAACTCCTGAATTCAAGCAATCCTCCCTCCTTGGCTTCCCAAAGTGTTGGGATTACAGGCGTGAGCCACCATGCCAGGCCTTCACTTTTGCTTGTGTAAAGATGAAAGTGACAGCTTTCAAGCTCTTTACCCGTTGAAGCTGAAAGCAGACCTCCATATAGTATTTGTAATAGCCTGAACTTAATGAATCTAAATGTGCTTCACAATAGAGGCAATAACTAGAATGGAATAATATACAGCAATAAAAATAAGCACATAAAGGATTGATCTCACAATAATAATATTAAACTGCAAAAACAAAAGAAAAAAATCACAAAAGGAAAACTATGGAAGAATATTAGAAGCGTGGATATAAGTTACCTTTCTGGAGGAAGAAGGAGGTAGCTATTGTGGAAGACCATGAAGAATATTTCGTTTCTTAATGTTGGTAGTGATTATGTAGGTTTTCACTTTGTGATATTTCCTGAAGCACGATTTTCTGTTAGTGTGTTATATTCATGAGAAAAAATTGTTTGCAAGAAGTGACTGCCATACTTTGGGTCATATACATTTTCTAAAATAGAGATCACTAGGAAGATAATCTTTTCTACCATATATAGCAAAGTTTTGGTTAAACACTGAACTTTCTCATTGAATACTTGGTATTTACACATAAAATCAAAGCCTACACCTTAGAAAATCAGTAGTGCTTCCATTAACAGGACACTATACATATTCTGAGTCCCTGGGAGAACCAGCTCAGATTCCCTGGTCATGCACTAGAATGGAGTAGTAGTGTTTGACAAGCTTGTCCTGCCCGATGACCCACAGAAGTGACTGGTTTCTTCCCAACTAGCCCATTGAGAAAGGCTTTTTGGTCAGAGGCAGATCCCTGGGCCCTGAACCCACAGAATTTATGATCATGAGTGAATATTGTGGTTCTCATAGAGAACGATGCATCGTTCAATGTAGGGAAAATGTTTAGCAGAGATTCATGCAGAAGGAGAGGGCGGTGTTGTTCAGTGCTAGAAAAGTTGTAGAAAGAACAATCCATATTTAGGTAGAAAATGAAAAGATTGGAGATCAAAAGGGACCTCAGAAGTCCTGTCTCAGAAAAAGTCCGCCCTGTTTACTATAGGAGCTTACATGGCTGCAGGGAAACCTCAAATCCTTTTTGGAGAGGTAGGGTGGAGTTACAGTGAGGTATGGGGACGTGCAAGACAATGCTCAGACCTCAGGATTTTGATTCAAAATAGGAAAGGTAACGAAGAACAAATTGCTTTGATTAAAATATTATATTTGGCAAATGAATCAACTGTGTAAGTGGTAGGCCATTTAAGGAGAAATAGTTTCCTAATGTATTAGCCATAGACGAGTTACTTATGTGTAATCCAGAGTCGTCATTAGGTTTCATTCACAAAGCTATTTTGGACACCTTGGAGCTATCTAAAGTCCTCCTGGTACTTGAACTACATAGTTCTTTCTGACTTGTGGTGATGGAACCCCTGAAGAATTTGGGAGCCTTTTCAATTCAGCCCATAGCATATGACACAGTTGACTTTAAAAAGGGAGATTATCCAGGTGGGCCTAATATAATCACATGAACCTTTAAGGACAAACTTCTCTGGCTGGTAGCAAAAGAGGAAGTCAGATTGGACGTGTGAGTGGGATTGGAGGTGTGTGCTGTTGTTGGCTTGAAGATGGAGAGGCCATGAGCCAAGGAATATGGGCAGCCTCTAGGAGATGAGGGTGGACTTTGGTTGACAGCCAGCAAGGAAAGGGACCTCAGACCCACAGCTGCAAGGAAATGAGGTCTGCAAACAACATGAATGATTTTGAGAGTGAATTCTTCTTCTGAGCCTTCAGATAAGAGTCCAGCCCAAACAACAATGTGATTTCTACCTCTGCAGAAAACTCAGTTGAGTCCATGTGGGCTTTTGACTCTTGACATAATAAATGTTGTTTTAAGACACTAAGTTTGTGGCAATTTTAAATATAGCAGTAGGAAATGACTATGGAAATGCATAGAGTAAGTAGCCTCTTCTCCAGAGTTGATACTAAGGATTCAGAACCCTATAAGAGCTGCTGACACAATCAGATTTGGGGACAGACTGTGACTAACAGTAGAAACAGATTCTGACGGTTGCTGAGAGCTAAGAAACAATTCAAGAATTTTCTGTGCTGTTAATGGGCACCTGAAGCCACCTTTGAGCCTAGCTAAAGGCTGCTTCCCGGTGGTGCCAGAATAAACATATGGACAGGAGCTGTCAGTGAAGCAATGGATATTGGCTGTAGAAAACTTTTTAATTGGAAACTTCTAGCCTCTTACATTATTATTCCTAGAAACAGGGGATTGCCACAGATTAAATATAACTCCTGACAACCAAGCTGCAGTTTAGGGCAAAATTGAGGAGTGAGTGGGGGAATTTGAGTGTCTCTTAGGAATGAGAGAAGAAGCTCTGTCACAGGAACTAGGCCCACACAGTAAGGCTGAAACATAAGCCTGTAGTTTGGGGGAATAGAGATCCTTAAGGGTTTACTTGGGACAAGCTGGATAATATCCAGGTTGCAGCCTGAGTAAGGGTGAGGCTAAAGCTCCTACATATGGCAAAGCTCATTCATCAACTATGGGGTAGGGTTGAGACCAGCAGCTTGGAAATATCCAATATTCACCCTTGGGCGGGGGCTTGAACATGTGGGAGCTGACCTGAGGTGGTTAGAGGCCCAGAAATCCTGAATAAAATCATATATTACTGCAGAATTTTAAAATCACACCTAATAGTCATATTCTCAGCTTTATAGGGAAAGATTTGGGTCTGGAAAAAGAATACATATGTGCTTATTTCCTTAAATCTTTCATCTCATTTCTAAATCAGTATTTTCCCAGAATTTTGTGTATTTCTGTCACTTAGTAAAATATAGAATGAGTAACTGCTTAAATAAAAAGTGAAGGTTATATACTGTATTGTGAAATAGAATGTGGCTTTTTATTTATACTCCATTTAAAATTACGTAGCAGTAACTCATGCAGTAAACATGTGAGGGAAATAACCTGCTAAGAACTGCTTCGTCTCAGCTTCTATAATTCTTTCCCTTTGACTGGAGTCATCGGCACCCTCAGTACAGTGATCCAGGGCTCAGCACCTGGGCACAGCCTGACCAAGTTGGGTTTAAGGGCTGCTGGGTCAGCATCAAGTCACTGTTGCTGCTCAGCTGGCCCTGTTCTTGGTCGCCCAGAATCTGTACCTAGACTCTGCACCAGCCCACCTCACTGGACACAAGTTAGGTCCTGTGTCCTCCCCATCCAGCTGCAATCATTCAACCCAGCCTGTGTTCTTCCTGGGACTCTGGCCAGGCTGTGGTGACTGATCTTTACTCTGAATCTCTCTAGTCCTCAGTATCTGTAGTTATTCAACACCTAGCATGAGTTGACTTCTCTCTCTCTCTCTCTCTCTCTCTCTCTCTCTGTCTCTCTGTGTGTGTGTGTGTGTGTGTGTGTGTGTATCTAAACCCATTGACATTTTAGAGCTATGAGAGATCTAAGCAAGCGTATGTAACCTAATCTCCTCATTTTCAGAATATAAAATAAGAGACGAACTATTTGGCTAAAATCATATCAAGGAAGAGCCAGGACTAGAATTGTATCAAACCAATCTCCTGGCCTTCTGCTATTCTTGTTGCACAGTGATGCCGTAGTGATTTTGCAAGTGTCAGTTCCCCAAGGGTCAAGAACCTATCTTTGTTTCCTTTCAGGATACCTGTCTCTATCGTAGATAGTCCATGTTGATATCGTTGATGAGAAAGCTCACAGATGGGTATCTTAACCATTAAAGGTCATAATGGTTATGACTACCCTTCTTTACAACAGTGAAGATTGATATCAGTTACACAAATTACTGTTACCTTTACTGACTTGGTATAGATACTGTCCATGCTTCAGCTTTTCTGCAAGTAAAATGGGAACCAATCCTATAGTAAAATCCCATAGAAGTAGTGAGTTTGACAGAAGAATAGCACTAGCCAAAATATATTCTTTAAACATAGCAGAGATACCTAAAATATTACATATTGTTCAATTTTATCTTCAATTTTATTGAGAAGAAAGGCATACTTGAAAGACTAATATAAGTACTAGAGATTTGCAAATGGGTAGAATTTTTTGTTAGACTGACTCTGAGGCATTTTGACCATACATTTACTGATGAATATCGTACAAAACAATGTGCATGTCAAATGTTTCCTTAACATGTCAGTAATGTAAAACATACACTGTTACTTGCTATAGTCTTGTAATGAGAATTAATAATTTAAGTAAAACTATATTTAATTGTCATATTTCAAATTGCTGGTATTCGTTGATTAGAAAAGTTATTTCGTGGGTACAATTGTTCAAGATAGAAAAGTAATCATTGACATGCATATTTACTTAAAGGCATTTGTGTTACCTGGGCCTGAACTGAATTTTCTGGTAAGTCATTAGTGACGGTTCTACATGAAGGAACAGAATTTCGATCAAGTCTTATTTTTCCTTTTACCTTTTAAAGATGACTACTATTGTAACACAGGCTACTATAGGAAACACATTAAGGAGTTGTTCAACATACTTTACCGAATTTGGCAAACTACATTCAGATGTTAACATACTTATTTGTGATATTTCTGCTGATTCGTCAGTTGGGTCATAGAAGAAAAGACTGAAAGAAAATTGCAGTAAGCAGTAATCAAAATGTAAAAAGCATGGGACCAGGTATAGTGGCTCATGCCTGTAATCCCAGCACGTCGGGAGGCCGAGGCAGGTGGATCATGAGGTCAGGAGTTCGAGACCAGCCTGGCTAATATGATGAAACCAAATTTCTACTAAAAATGTAAAAATTAGCTGGGTATGGTGGCGGATGCTTGTAATTCCAGCTACTTGGGAGGCTGAGGCAGGAGAATCACTTGAACCCAGAAGGCGGAGGTGGCAGAGAGCCGAGATTGCACCATTGCATTCCAGCCTGGGCAACAGAGCAAGACTCTGTCTTAAAATTCTGGTGTTTGATAGGAGTAGAATATAATCTGTGGAATGTCCTACAAGGTCCTAGTTGTGTCTAATGTAGAGTTTGGAGTCACAGGCTTGAGGAGCATGGAGGAGATTCTGGCACAGATTTCTCAGCAATTCAGACAATGAGTGAGCAGTCATTGGAAGTAGTGATGGCCACTCCCCAGCTCAGCCCCCAACAAGAAAATCTCATCCACTGGCGAGTTTAGCAGTGATGCCGGGCAGGAGGTTTTCTCTGTACTGATGTTCAATCTATTCTAAACCAATGCAATTTTAAATTTTTTCTGGAATTAGCATAATCACTGTATCATTTTTTATGGTATGTTAACTTGTACGTAAGAAAGCACAAAAATAAGACAACACACTTAAATGTGATGGTATTTGATTTGAAAATATCTGGTGGGTACGTAGGAAATGAGTAAAGTTGTTGTGGGGGACTAGAGAATAAGATATAAGGAGACATGGGAGTAAGTATTTCTTGATACACTTTTTATAGAGTTTGGTTTTTAAAGATTTAAAAATTACATGATTGTAAATAAATTACTCTCAGAAAACAACTCTTATTTAAAAATAGGCATTGTTAAAAATAAGCACATGACTTCCTCGGGGAAAAACAATTGAAATGTGCAGTTCTCAGCAGTTGACTTTCAATACCCTCTTTTCTTCCTTCTTCGCCACTCAAAGCTGGGGCAGAAAATATGGACAAAGACTCTGAGATCTGACAGAGCCCCGTCTCTTAACAGCTAGGTCATTTAAAGTTAACTTCTGAGTAGAATTAAACATCCTGCAGGGAGCATCAGCAGTCTCTTAGAAAGTATATGTCCTTTCAGATCTGTGGCCAGTAAACATAGCCAGAGTCAGGTTGCTTCCCAGACCAGACTATGTAGGCAGAATCTTCTCTTAACCTTGGCCAGGGAGGGTATGAAGCAGCTTTTCCCTGAAGCCATGCAGGGCTTGCTATTATGTGCAGCATGATGCCAGGAAAACAAAACCTGAAGCATAAACATGTTTTGAAAATAGACTGTGATCGTACATAATGAACCATAAAAGAACATGGATTTCATTTTAAGGAGGACAAACATTTTTAAGTTTTCTTTTTTTAGGTTGCCCATGTGAGAAATTTCTTGTTTAATTTATAAATTTGGTAGAGCAATAAAATGACATAACATACCAAATTATAAAGTAAACTCTCCTGTTCGAGATGAAAAGAAAAGTCTGTGGACTGAAAGTGACCCATTTAAAGGATGTTGTTGCTTGAACTAGTTCCTGGAAATCTTCCAAGGCTCCTTTTGGGCCCTCTCTTGGCAAAAATATTGCTGGGATTTTTCTCTCAAGTTGTCTTCCTACCATAGAAAGCCCTTCTTCTCATCCTTAATTCCTTTCCAATAAGGTGAATGTTTACTTCTGCTTCTCATGGTTGACCTCCCTTTTTTCCACTCTCATTGCATTTATGGACAGTTTCCCACTGCTTCATACTTTGCTGATACCTAATCATTCCATGTTTGTGAGTTTTGCTTCCCAAGTTAAGTCTGTATTCTTACAAACAGGGGCTTGACTCTTAAAGTTTTTGTTTTCCTTACACTAGAGGTTCTCAAACAGCAGATTCATCTACTCAACTTAAATTCTTAAAATTTGACACAAATTTTTAGAAGTCCAAAAACATACTTTAAAAAGAAAGCCATGGAGACACTAAGATTGTTTGATGGGATGGCAGGTGGAGCATGACATAGATAAAATGGCAAGCCACAACTTTGCAGTACCTAGCACACCTAACTGGGCACAAACTGGAATGAGATGTTCAGTTGGTAACTTGTTTGTGATAGTCCTGGTTGTTTTACTTTCCAAATATAATTTATTAATTCTCTTGGGAAAAAAAAAACTTCTGTTAACTTAGTTTCTTCCTTCAAAATGAAAAAAGAAGAAACAAAAATTTCCAACTAAATCTTACTTGAAAGACTTTGTGGAGGAGGCCAATATAGTCTACGATGCTAAATAGAATAATTGATAACAGATGGCCAGCTAAGCGCTACCAGCTGTAATCATAAAGACAAAGAGAACTTTCATGGTCAAGGTTAGGGTCTTGAGCATACTTTAGATGTGAATGGAAGCTTTGTGAGGCTATGAAATAAGAATACAGTGGAATACTACACCAACAGAATGATCCCAAATGCTGAGAAAACTAAAAACTATGCTCATTTTACTGATTTAAAAAAGTACCTTATATTCCTTATAATAAATCCTTCCTTTATTTTCTACTTCTTATTTATAGATGAAAGAATTTATACAATTAGGGAGAAGATTATTTACTAATTATAAGATGATTGATGGCCAGAGTTAAAGCAAAATTATCTGGGGAAGCATAATTTGTTCTTAAAGTAATGACATGGTGTATAGATTAGTTATTCTTGTAATGTTTCTTTGGAAAGAGTAAATTACTTTATAAGTTTATTTTGATGCAATATTTACTTCTGAAAGCCATGTTAGGGATGATGAAGTTAAAGATTAAAATTGATAGATACTCTATTTACCAAATTATATAATCAGAATTGGAAGAAATTTTTTAAAAGTACTTTAAGGACATTTAAAAAATGCACCTGATGGTACCTAGTGTACCATCAGAAAGATGTTTACTCCATGTTTTCAGGTAGTCAGAGTAGAAATATCTATAAAGGCTTTGAAGTTTTCCAGTATTTGACAAGAGCTGTGGTTTCAGTGTTACTAGTATTTATGCTGCAACTATCCTGAATTTGATATTTCTTCGTCCCACCCTTAGTATTGATGTGGGAGAAAGTCAAAAGGAAAAATGGCTGTGCTTATCTTCCTACTAAAGATAGTGTTCTTTCTCCTTCAGTTTATTGAAACTCTTTTTTTACAGTATAATATATATAACCACAATATACATTGTGGTTCCTTGAAATGTCATAATATTAAATAATAGCAAATAGTCACAAAGAGCTTGTGTCAGGTGGTGGTATCAGTACTTTAAATATGCTAACTCATAGGATCCTCAAGCCAACTCTCTGAAATAGGCACTATCATAATCTCCATTTTACAGATGAGGCACTAAGGCAGAGAGAGAGTAAAGAACTGGCCCAGGTTGGCAGCACTAGCAAGGATGTGGCAGGATGCAAACCCAGGCAGTCCTGCTCCACAGTTAACTATGTTGCCTCCTACTCAAGGTTTCCTCTATCTCTAAATTCCCCTGTCTAGTCATTTTTTTTTTTTTTCCAGTTCTTCTGTTGCTTAGGGTCTTGGTATTGCTTCAAACTGTTGATTCTTTTTGGATACCCCATTGGCTTCTGTGACTGGGAAGTCTCCTGGTTCTCCTGTTTGTCTGTTTTCTTGAGTGGATTTTATTATGCTGCTTACATTTTTGTGCCCTATTTTTGTATATTAAACCTCTGTCCTCATTCTTACTTTTTTTCTACTCTCATTCCTTCGGAAATCTCTTCATCAATCACAGCTTTATTTTTATTTTTTATTATTATTTTTGAGATGGAGTCTTGCTCTGTCGCCCAGGCTGGAGTGCAGTGGCACGATCTTGGCTCACTGCAGGCTCTGCCTCTCGGGTTCACGCCATTCTCCTGCCTCAGCCTCCCGGGTAGCTGGGACTACAGGCACCTGCCACCATGCCCGGCTAATTTTTTTTGTATTTTTAGTAGAGATGGGGTTTCACAATATTAGCCAGGATGGTGTCGATCTCCTGACCTCGTGATCCGCCCACCTCGGCCTCCCAGTCACAGCTTTATTTTCATGGTTCTCACGTATCAGTCACCATTTCCAACCTCTGCCTGGGCTATTTGCTGCATGTGTCTTTTCTGGAATGTTTCATAGATACTTTAAAGACCACAGGGCCCCGAACCAATTGTCCCCACCATGTCTTGCTGTCTCCCAGATCTGCTCTCACCCTGTCTGTATCTCACTTCACTTAATGGTACCCCCTTCCTTCCACCCACTTGGAATAGGCACTATTGAATCTCTCCTCAAAGTTCTGTTCCCCCATGACTTCCTGGAGACAGTCCTAAGGAATTCTAGAGAGCAATACCAGTTTTAGAAAGGGGTAGGGATGTGCATGTTCTTGGCATGTTAGTAGAATGGTGAGTAACCTGGAGAGAGAAAAGATAAAGCAAGGAAAGAAGGGATTGGAAGAGGTTGATTAAAGTTTGTATTTGGTGTTATTTGGTGACATTTGAAGGGAAGTGTTGGTTCTGAGAGGCCAACATGTATCGTTGGCTCTTCATCAATAGGCTTCGTATCTTTAAGGCCACCTAACCTTGGTAAATATGTTGAAGTGAGACAGGATGTTCAGTTTTCATCCTCACAGCTCCAAGACCTCAGCATTATCAGTACTTCTAGACACATCACGATCTCAGAGATGAACTGACACCAGTCACAACACCATCGGTCAGTCATGGAAACTAGAAGCAGAAATTAAGGCTGGGGGAGGAGGGCATTCCTTTCTGGTGATTATGCCCCCTATTCAGGACACTACCCCAAGAATAGAATCACTTGGGAAGCCAGTCCAGTCATCAGAGTACCTTGTGAGCCTGAAGAGAGAGGAAGGAGAAGAAGGTAGCCTGGCAGTGAGGAGGGTGATTTCCTGCAACTCCCTTCCCTACAAGAGCTGATGAGTTGCCACTTCTTTTGGAACAGTCTGGTGAACAGCACCAACCTCTCCTGCACCATGTCAAACACACCTGCCAGAGGCTCCTTTTGACTTCTGGTCCATACCTTCATCCTGGTCATCTCCTTTGAGGCACACACGCTTAGGTAGGTTAATATTATTGGTAAGCTAGGGACAAGGAGACAGTTTTTTAGGATACGGGAAGTACTCCATTTCCTCTTATTGTAAGACCAAGTCTTTCCTCAATTTAGGGAGGTGGGATTTAGGCAAATAAATGAAGTCTTATTGAGTCAGAATAGGCAAGAACTTTATCTTGAACAGAGAATCTATACTCTTCGATTAGGTCCATGAACGACCTTAGCAGAGGCCTCTAGCTGAGGGTACAGCGCAGATTTTGCAGGTGTCAGATGTAACAGTGCAGTCTAGGGAGAGCCATAAGTATCTGGGGAGTTGAATAAGCGGGGAAAGAAATAGGAGGATAAACCGTATAAGCTAGACAGGAAGGGAGAGATTTTCTTTTCCTCCTACTTGGCTGAGACAAAGGAAAAAGGAATGACCCAGGGGAACAGTCCTGTGAAATCCTCTTTAGACACTTAGATACTGGGCAAGATTTGAAAGTTTCCTGGGCTTTTCTTTTTTATT
>NW_012106897.1:1323921-1358905 GCF_000951045.1 Mandrillus leucophaeus
CTGCTTTAAAATTCATATGGAACCAAAAAAGAGCCCGCATCTCCAAGACAATCCTAAGTCAAAAGAACAAAGCTGGAGGCATCACGCTACCTGACTTCCTGGGCTTTTCTACTTCAAGATGGTTGCTTTTTATTTTGGTTGAACTGGAGTAAGAAAATGTGTTTTCTGAAAATGCTCAACCTATCAGTTCTTTGCCTGTTACTTCATTTTATTTTTTAAGGATGCTGACTTGTTAGAAAATTGAACAAGTCTCCTCACCTCACCGAACAGACAAAAAATGTAGATATCATAGGTTGGTGCCCTCTCAGTGGTTTTTGCTGCCCTTGAATGCTTTAGGGGCTTACGTCACGAAGGTGGAAGACAGGTCATACCTCTGTGATGGAAAATATTTTGATGTGTTATTTCTTTTTGCTTTATTTTCTCTTTGTTTTGGTTTCTTCACTATGGTTATTTTACACATAGCCTGTTTTCTAAATTAAGACTTGGCAATTTGTCAAGGAAAAGAAACCATAAACTGCTAAAGAAAAGGGAGAGGGGAGGAAATAGAACTAGTAAAACATAGAAATCTGAACATATGGTGACCATATTTTCTGTGAGAAAAATCAGTACACATGGTCTGGGAACTGTCTATCTGGGACAATAACACCAAATATTTCACATGAATAGTGTCCCTGACAACTTGGCACGTGCAGTTTCTAGTCCCATACAGACTTTAGAATAAGGAATCTCTGTGGACACCTCCCATTGCCAGCTGCAGAGGGCATAACTGCATCCCTGGAAAGGATTCAGCTCTTCAGCTTTGCTCACAAGGGAATATTAGCAGAGAAGGTACACATGTCCCCATTCTTGTGAAAGCATCAGCCGACTTTGAATATCAAAGTCTACCAATATTCAGATGTTTGAATGGACTGGAGTTTCTAACGTAAACTCTTCAGGAGAGCACCCACAGGGTCACAAAGAGCTCAAAACTGCATATCCGATTTCATACCAACCTTACTATGCATTAAAAAGTTAATTAAAATCCGGCTTGATTCTTACTTGAATCACTTTTATTTGAAAGAGATTAACACAGAGCTATATACTTAAATAGGTAAATAGGGAGGAGAGGGGATTTTTAGGACTGTGAAACTACCGTTTGATGCTATAATGGTGGATACATTTGTCCAGACCCATAGATTGTACAACACCAAGAATGAACCCTAATGAAACTGTGGACTTCGGGTGATGATGATGTGTCAATGTAGGTTCATCAGTTGTAACAAATGTAGCACCCTGGTGGGGATGTTGATAATGGGGGAAGCTATACATGTGTGGGGGCAGCAGAAATGTGGGAAATCTCTGTACTTTCAATTTGGCTGTGAGCCTAAAACTGCTCTAAAAAATGAAAGTCTTTATTACAAATAAAAGTATATGTTTTTCTACAAACAGAGTTCTTCACTACTATATGTTCTTAGCTCCTTTCATGCTTGTATGTGTTTGTGTACCTTTTATATTCCAGTGGTTGGGAACATTTTTGTGACAATAAAAATTTCCAAAAGAATTGTCCTGTAGAAGTGTTCTTCCTCTATTTTATTTTGCATGACAACTTCAACTTTTACCCTGTCAATATTGGAAAAGACTAGAGTGATACTGAATGATTAAGAATTGTGTTTTAGATTGTCTGTCTCTATATGAATGCCACATGCTCGTATTTGACATGATTACAAGCTATTCAATACATAAAAACATAGAACACTATGAAGATGGGAGGCTTAGGTTTCGTGAATATGAAGAAAAACTTTTTTTGGTGTGTCTTCTTTTAAACTTTCATCTGGAGTTTATTTCTGAAACAATATTTTAGCTTTGATGTTTTAATAGGCCTGGAAGTCATTTTGGAAGTGCTAGTTTCCTCATCCATTTTCCTGAATCCATCAGAACACTAATGAAAATTAAAAGGCAACATTGGTCTCTTGGGATGAAAAAGGCCCCTTTTGTTCATTGATTCCTGTCTTTCATTCTTCAGTCCCTCTCTATAGGGAAGCTAACATCCTATCTCTGCCAGTTCAAGTTATTAGAAGGCAAAAAGAAACATTAGTGGTAATAAGACTTACAAATGGTTCCAAGCTGAAGCCAGAAATTATAAATGACATTTTGGTCTCCAGGGTGAGGAATTCATTTTACTTTTAACTCAAGCCCCAAAGAACTAAAATAATAGGAAGAGAAAAATGTAATTCCCATACAATAAGCTGCCCTTGTGCTTAAATAAGAAATTCTACATGCTCCCTTCACCTCCACCCCACTACGCATGTCTCCAGATTTCTGCATCATGGAAATTCCTGCTGAAATTTGGGCTTCCAACCTCCAATACAACCACAAGCTGTACTTCCTGCCGGAAAGTAAATTGGTAGGTTGCAGTGTTCCGAATCCATTTATTACCAAGTAAATGGATTTGGTGAGTCCTGTTTTGTTAAGTAGCAATGTCTGGCCATGTCTCAAGAGAACACTGTTTACTACATTCTAACAGCTGTGCTTAAAAGTAAACAACGGTTTCTTCCTAATAAAGAGCTTCCAAAATGCTTTTCCCAGGTGTCAGTACATATTGTACTCACTTTAGACATTCTCCATAAAAGTGCTAGGACACAGAATCTCTTGCTTTTGTTTCTCCTTTGCTGCCCTTTGTGTTGCAGTCTCATGAAGTTCCTGATGTAAAAATGGGCCTTCTCATCGACTCACGGTGGACTTACACATACAAAGAACTTTGAGAATCTTGGATAAATGTCATTAAGTCCAAACTAGTAATGTGGCTAAAGAGCTGAATGCACCTGTGTAGGACCATGCTGAAGAGGGTTCTAGAGTCAGGCTGCCTTTGTGTGCATCTTGGCTTTGTCAGTAACATTACCTGTGCATCTTGGGGAAAGTTATTTAACTTCACTTTTTCAAATTCCTCAGCTGTAAACTGGGAGCATGAGTGGTACTTACCTAATAAGAATAGCAAAAGTACCACGTGAGATATGCACGTAAGATTTTTAGAATAGTTTTTTTGTCAGTGTTAGTTTAAAAATGCCCATCTTCCCTCTTGCTGCTACCTCTCCTTCCTTTTTTCTCTTCCTTACCCATGTTTTCTGGGTCTTTATACTCCTGACTATGCAGATCCAATGTATTCATGATAACAATGCTGTATTCTCTGGACCTACCCTTTTTCTTGTGCACAATTGAAAACCTTGTCACGTGGGTCCTCCATGTAGGACACATGAAGTCATTTATATTAAGATGTTTAATGACTGAAAATGTCTATGCATGTTATTTTGACAGAACACAAGGTCTTAATTCAAAAGGTGTGAGCTCCAAGACAGGATATAGCCCCACTGGTGGTTAGCACCAGCATATTTTTGACATCTTTCAAGTCATAAATAGAAGAGTGATCAATGTTACCTGATTAAAGGGCTACTAATTGGTTTCCTTGCCCATTTAAAACTTACCATCGTCATCTAAATAAGAACCTTTATTTGCACACCTTTGGCATTTTGCAGAGATTATCTCAATCCTAAAAATATCTGCAAGGTAGGTGCTACTATTGACCTTTTACAGATAAAAGAACTAAATCTCAGAGAAACAATTTTCTGAAAGGCATGTGAGAAGTAAGAATTTGAGATTTGAGCCTGGGTTGTGATCCAGGTCAGTCTGTCTCTGAAAGCAGTACTGTAATCACTGTACATGGCCATATAGAAATAGGATCAGCCACCTGGTTTATGTCATTCCTTCTTCTGGTGTCAGCCAGGGGACAGCAGGCTCAGTGTCTGCCACTTCCTGTGATTACCTCAGTTCCTAGCACAGTGCCTTAACGTAGCAGGGTCCCGCTACATGTTTGTGGGAGTAGTAAGTGGATGTGTGAATCCCTATCTCAACTTTGTACCTTCCTCAAGGAATGCATTGTGACCGGTGACTGTTGGCTGAATTTACCTGTTGAAATGGCTTTAGAAGTATTAGGGATGTAAACTACCACCTCCACTCTGCACAAATCATTTTAGCACATTAACTCAAAAAGAAAAACAGATAATCTGAATTATATCATATGCACCTTACTCAGAGCTGCCTGCTGTTGAAAACAGTATCTAACATTTATATTATTAATTTGGTCAACAAGAACTAATTTTTTTTTTTTTTAACTCTAGGATTTAAATGATCTCACTTAGGCGGTCCCCACTGTTAAAATTAACTGACCTCTATGAGATCCTTAACTTTTTTCTTTTTTCTATTACCTACCTAACGACAGATGCTCCAACCTACCTATTTCAGTATTACTGTCTTCTGAGTGTAGTCTTACTTGCATCAATTTCATCATAGTGCGGGGAAATGTATTTCTCGTTGCACAGTAAGGCTTTGCAAGTTGAATGGTGAAACCTTGTAACTGCTTGCTGTGCTGAAAATGAGTCTCATGGTGTCCTATATTTTACTGTCCTATGAACCAAACTACTGAGGAATAATGAAAGTAACAATAACTAGAAGCGTAGACCCAATATCACTACAAATTCCTGCTCCAAAGATTAGCTTTCTATTTTTAAATAAAGGGATGCCATGTGGTGCATAAGTAAGAAATTCTTTTTGATACTTTGGACTTTCTATTTTTTAAGTCAAAAACATGGTATTGATGATAATAAAATACAGTACATAGCTGAGATTTTCAAAGGGGAGTGCTGCTGTGTCTCTCTTGAGTGAGTGACTTCTAACTTCAAAATAACAAAAATAACCACTAACTAAAACTCAAGGGCACAGAATGAAGATTTTATAACCTAGCATAATTATAAAAAATAAAGCTCGTATCTGGGATTCAAACGAATTGCAAAAGCAAAACAAAGCCAACGTTATCTATTAGAATTCAAAAATAGTTTTGTCACTCTGAGTTAAAATTGCACAAGAAGCAACTGATACGTGCAATTGCTTGGGGATATGCAGAAACACCCAACCAAATTAAAAAATTGTTAATTACATTGTTATAAATTTGTATGATATTTTGTTTCTTAGGTTTCTTTTCTTTCAGGAACTTGGTTGTGTTCCCAATGAAACAGTTCTAAAGCCTTTTGAGCAAGTTAACCTGGTGTGTATATATATATGTGTGTATATATATATATCACATACTAAAATTGCTTCAAAAAAGGTGATTAAAGTCAAATAGATCTACAACCAGCCAGTAAAAGTTGACACACTAAAACTATATTTTCTTTTTTCTGAGATACTTAGAGAGAAAAATTTGCCATAACTTATGTTTTACTCAAGAATAAAGAAAAAAATGCTTACTTTCCTTGTCTTTGCTTTTGTGCATTGCTGATTGTGCTGATACACAAATTACTTTCCATATATTGATTTTCTGTTGAAATAAGAATCTGCAAGATGCTCCAAAATGAATGGGCAGGGTCTTAATATCTATAAATAGGGCTGGTACCAATTCAGAGAAACTTCAGTTTTCAAGCTGCAAGTGTTACATGGGAGGAAGTGGGTCCACACTGTAGCCTGGGGATTGATGGTGCCTGAGGTTTTATAAGCACTCTGGACAGTGACT
This sequence comes from Mandrillus leucophaeus, assembly GCF_000951045.1. NCBI lineage: Eukaryota > Metazoa > Chordata > Mammalia > Primates > Cercopithecidae > Mandrillus > Mandrillus leucophaeus. Next base: position 1,329,458 of record NW_012106897.1, read on the forward strand.
CTGCTGACCTAGGCATCCCTGAGGTGAGGACACACCATCCAGGGGCAATGGATCTGTCACCAATGTGACCACTTAGGCCATCTAGATGCTGAGTTTTGTCCATTTTAATACAACATAGCCAAAAGGAAACTACAATGTAAAGAATATGATATCATCAGAATAAAACCTAGGTTGAGCCTAGGTAGTATAATCTCCAAAGAGGAGGATTCAGCATCATGTGCCCTAACTTTTCTTGGTAATATTACAGCCCTCTCACTTCCATTTCTATTACCATGATGCATATAGTCTTGGTTTTCTCATAGTACAGCAGAGGTATTCTAAACATTTCAAAAACAATTTTAATGCTAAAGGTAAACAAGCATCTATAAAATACAGATGTTATAGACAGAAAATTACAATCTGTATGTACAGTATTAGCATTTTCTTGTAATAGTAACCTGATTTTCACTCCTAAAAGAGCATCTTAGACAGGTGTCTTATTTCCTAGCTTTCCAATTGCATCTCACTTCTTGTTTCTAGAAAATGCCTTTATTCACAAGGTTAAGAAAGATGTTTTCACTCTGCTCTTCTCCTGAGGTCATCCAATTCTTTCTAACTTTTAATCTGAGGATAAAAATTCTTCTGGGCCTTTGCCCAGTGTTTTAACTGGCTAAAACACAGAGGAAATAGAATCTCTTAGTGGAAGCAAGGAAGGCACCAGGATTGGTTGATCCAGTAACTCAAAGACGTCAAAAAAGGATTTAGTTTTTTTCCATCTCTTTGTCTGCCATTCACATTGCAAACTTCGTACTAAAGCCAGATCCCTGAAAATAATAAAAATGCTGCCAGTAACAAATGAAGCTACTGGCTTTCTCAACCATTCTGGCAGAAGAGAAAGCATTTCTTTCTATGACTCTTACTACAGAGAAGCCTCTGGAATTGTTCCCTGATGTCTCATTGACCTGATTTGAATCACATGCTCACTCCTGAACTGATGTCTGTTTCCTGGGAAATGCCATGAGCTGTTGGTCTGTGCCTGGTTTCTTGATGCTTATGTGGGTAAAGAAATTTTCATGATTGGCATGGACTACTTAGTTTCTCTCCGGGAATGGAGTCAATCCCCTTTCATGATGAACAATGAGAAGTGGTAGAATCAATATTGGATGGTCAATCAAATGTGTATCTTCCCATAAAAAATTAATTTCCCACAAAGCCCAATTGAAAGGCTCTATCTTTTCAAATGACAACCGTCTGGAATTTCTTCACAAGGGGCCCAGTAGGCATTATAAATAATGATGAAGATGGTGTGGAAACATCTTCAGTCTTAGGCCTATCTTGGAACTCTGAGATCCTCTATTGTATCTGCAGGAGAATGAAAACGCTCTCATGTTTACACACACATTTACCTGTGGGATAGATCTCAAGCTATATATGTGTTTAGCTTCAGTTAATTACAGATATGGGGAGTGGTTCTGTTGTACCCCCTACCCCTTTATCAGGTCTCTTGCTTCCCATGTTCATACAGCTCTGGAGTTTAGGAGTTCTTTGGGACAAAGGGATTTTTATATAGAAGTGAGTTTGACAGAGATAAAGCAAAGGCATGGGGCTTCAATGGATGTCACTTATGCTGGCTGTCAATAACTAGTGATCAGTGCTAGCTGCTGTCAAAGATAGATCCTCACTGAACACCGGTGGGGGGAAGACAGTTGGTGTAGCTGGGTGTTTTTTTTTTTTTTGGTTCAGACGTCACTCACATGAGTAGAGACTGAGTAGTTTATAAGCTCTAACTCTGTATCCATTGTGCTCCTGGGTGTTAGCAATGGCCTGGACTGCTGGGTGAATGGCTTCAATCTATACAGTTTCTTCACAGTGGGACCTCTTGTCCCAAGCTCCACCAGTTATCATATGTTTATTTTTGAATCCTCAGCACAGCCCAGTGAATCCCTTTTAGGCTTTTGCTCATCAGTTGTTCCTCCAAATCAATTGATTATTCCTTGAGGTGTTTCTTTCTTACCTTAAGAAAAGACTCCTAACTTTCGGTTATACGTGTGTATTGACGAAGCAACTTATTTAACCTGTTTCAGAAAATCTAGCCATTTTCTGTGCCTTTAGTTTCAAGTTAGTCCCACTATTCCTCTTTGAAAATTACATGCTCTCAGAGCCCTGAAAACTGAAATATTTTTTATAAGATGAAATAGTAAATCAACATGGTACCATGCCATGGGTCATTTATTTTACATTATGGCTTTGAGCCAACTAGGTAGTAGATTAGATGACTCTTGGAGAATCTTTTTTAACTTTGCTGAGGTAAACATCTTATATAAACTTTCTTTGAGTTTTAGAGGATTTTTGGAAATCAAAAACGTTCTATGCCTAATTTAAAGAATAGTCTAATTTTATTTGACATATCCTAGTTTCTAAGACATTATTGATGCACTTTTAATTAACAATATTTTATATATGCAACATACCAATAATTACTAGTGTTTCAAGGTTTCTAGAGATTATAGAGTATTTTCTTATTTTTATCTCAATTATCTTCAGCCTGTGATGGCAGGTGTTATTATGTCTATTTTATAGAAAGTTTAAACAAGAAACTGAAGGTCATGGAAGGTGGTAGAGCTGTTTCTTGAACAAAGATAATCCAAATTCTAAACCCACACTCTTTCTAGGACCAAGCTACTGGTATTTACCACTGGGAAAGGCCCCATATTAAAATCTACGATTTCCCTTAGCCTCTACGAACACTTTCTCTTATTGCCTTGGAAAGAATCTACAGAAACTAAGAAAACATTTAGATAAATTTGAATAAAGTGAAAATAAAGATATTGCCATCTCAATAGTAAGAGAGAATGCTAAATGGGATTTTGCTTTTTGGAAAAGATTCCCACTGTTACAAAATATACAACCTGTTGACTCACGAAGTTATCTATCTCATTTTTGTTAAACAACATTACTTTTTAAAAAAAATTTAGGCTAATTAATTTCTAAGAGAATTCAAATGTTAATCTTTTCCAAAAACATGACAGTGGAGACTGAGACATGCCCAGAAATCATGTTTTACCAGCTATCTGGGCATCCCTGAATGTAATCATGTTGATATATAAAATCAGCCATCACAGATGTGTTGTATTATTGTTTCCAATTACTTATTTCTTCCCCTGTAGGATATCAAGTATCATCACCCTTGCCATGATTCCAAGTAGATGTTTCTTATTTGTCCTATACTCAGGATGGACTATGACATTCTTTGGCCAGTAGAATGGGGTAGGTGTGATGTATGCCCTTCCAATCAGCAACTTAAATGTTCTTTGTGGTTTGATTCAGCCTTTTGCTCTTGCTGTCTGCTAGGAGAACAGGATATGTAGATGGAGCTACCCATTAAACCAACATCCCAAGAATGAGAAGACACATGGAGCAGACCCAGGCAGAGTCTCAGCAGACCTGCAGACCCGCAGATCCTTAGGTGAAAAATAAATGCTTGTTGAGTAAGCCTCTGGAGTTTTCAGGGCTACAAAATTAAAAAAAAAATCATTACTATACAAAATTTGACTAACAATATCTGATTTCTCAGCTGGACTGCCCTACAGGGTCAGAAACTGGGAAGGGCTTGAAATGCAAGAGGCACTTGTGGAAGACTGTTGACCAAAAGACCAAAGATGACAATGGGACTGATGAACATTTCACATATAGGAATTCTTGGGGCCTCAGGGGCTTCCAACCTGAACCTCAAGGGCAAGTGCAGATCAAAGGGACAATGATTAGGTTAGATCCAGTCTGAACATATACTTTGAAATGGCAGAGATTATTTTTGGTTTTGAATGCATGAGTAGCCAGGTTCTCACAAAGGCAGGTACAAATATGATCCACACATTAGTGGACTTTGGTCTACAAATCAAATGGCTTAAGTTAACTCAGATACTGAGATCAAGTTAACAAGATTCTGTTAAGATACTTGATAACTCAAGCTAAGATACTTGATAATTTAAGTATCTAATACTTGTTAACTCTATCATCTCAAATACTTAAGTCAGATCAAGATAACCCAGATACTTGAACAGATCATTAATCTCTCTCCTCATCTTCATTTTTATTACCCATAAATTGGAGGAGCAAAAAGCTGGATAAAAGTTGGATTACCCATTCTCAAAAGTCTCCTTTTTTGGTGCAATTATTCCCTGATTATCTTTACATTTTTTTTCTTTAGCTTTTTGCATTCCTACATAGTTTAGATGTGCCCGTAGAAAGAACCAAGTCATTACACAGAAGGCTCCTGCACAAAAACACCATTTCAACTAAAGAACCTTAGGTTGCACAGTAAACAGAACCATCAACAGCTCAAGCGTGTTTATTTGGTCTTTGCCAAGACAGGAGTGCATCTGGACCATTAAGCATCTTGGCTGTAAGCTGCCTTCTCAGCTTTCTCCTTTGCCATTTGGTCCCTGCATGCAACTCTCAACCCTCAACTCTATGGCTGCTTTGCCCTAGCCCTGGCAAGGTCAAATAGTGACCTGCCCTTCACTGCTGCTTGCAGCTACTTCCACTCAGAAAGGGAGCTAAAAAGACTGTGTGTTTGACTTCTTTGTGTTACTGGTGAACAGGGCAGTTGGTCCCTCAGTGTCCAGAGGCCTCCAGTTGTACATGGAGACTCAGAGAACCATGGAGCTGGAATCTAGCTTACCCAGTTCAATCAACTTAGAGATGAGATTTAGCCTAGCGTGGTGGCCAGCATTTTGAGACGCTGAGGCAGGCGGATTGCTTGAGCTCAGGAATTTGAGACTAGCCTTTGAAACAATCAATAGAAAAATTAGCCAGGCATGGTGGTACATGCCTATAGTCCCAGCTACTTGAGAGGCTGAGGTGGGAGGATGGCTTGAGCCTGGAAGGGTGGAGGTTGCAGTGAGCTGAGATTATGCCAGTGCACTCCAACCTGGGTGACAAAGTCAGATCCTGTCTCAAAAGTAAACAACCCCTGCCACCCCAGAGATTTAGACTTACTCAACCCAGTCCCAAAGCTGACTAGTGGTGTTAAGTGAAGCTTGAGGAATCTGAAGAAAAATAGACTATATAATAAGACGCAAGAGTGATCCCTAAATTGTATTAGATTAGAAGCAAAATGTTGGATAGTTTGGCTCCAGTTTCCTCAATTCTTACCCTTATCTGTCCTTAAACATGTAATTTTGGTCAGATCATTAGCCAGCAATTCATATTTAAAAGGACCATTGCATATAATTAGCTCTTAGCCACAATTAAAACAGACAGAAAAAAACAAAAACAAACAAAAAAGCTGCTGGTTTTATGAGGATCACAGGGAAACTTACAAATCATGAACCCCCTAAACTTTAGCTACTGTTGTTATAAATTATGTATTATAATTCTTGCTTTTATAGTCTTTAAAATATTCAGACAAAAGACTCTAAAGGGACAAAGTAATTAAGATTGTCAGTCATGACAGAAAAAAGTTTAAATCAATGTTCTATATGTGTTGTCTTTCATATTACATTATCCTTAGTTCTTATTCTTTCTGTTGCAGACACAGGAAATGAGTTAAAAGACACAGTGACAGTGGGATAAAAGGAGCCAAAAGCCTAGTCTTTTTTCAACATGTTATGCGTTTTCATGTATTACCTCATTTAAATTTTTTTTGTTGTTGATTTTTATTTTTTGTTTTTGTTTTGTTTTGTTTTGTTTTTGAGATGGAGTCTCACTCTCTCACCCAGGTTGGAGTGCAGTGGCCCGATCTCAGCTCACTGCAAGCTCCGCCTCCCGGGTTCACGCCATTCTCCTGTCTCAGCCTCCCAAGTAGCTGGGACTACAGGTGCCCACCACCACGCTTGACTAATTTTTTGTACTTTTAGTAGAGATGGGGTTTCACCGTGTTAGCCAGGATGGTCTGATCTCCTGACCTTGTGATCCTGCCACCTCGGCCTCTCAAAGTGCTGAGATTACAGGTGAGAGCCACGGCGCCCAGCCGCCTCATTCATATTTCTAATAAACTCCTCTAAAGAAAAAAGTAAGGAAACTGAGGCTCAGAGAGAATAAGTTTCCCAAGATCACACACAACTCGGACTTAAATGTAGATCTTTTTAACTCCAAAACCTGCCCTCAGGATAGGCTGGTTTATTTTCTTTTTTTTTTTCGTTTTTAAGTTCTGGGATACATGTGCAGAACATGCAGGTTTGTTACATAGGTATACACATGCCTTGTTGGTTTGCTGCACCTAAAAACCCATCATCTAGGTTTTAAGCCCCGTATGCATTAACTATTTGTCCTGATGCTCTCCCTTGCTTGCTCCCGCCACCCCCGGCCCCGGCGGACAGGCTCTGATGTGTGTTGTTACCCTCCCTGTCTGCATGTGTTCTCATTGTTCAGCTCCCACTTATGAGTGAGAACATATGGTGTTTGGTTTTCTGTTCCTGCGTTTTCTGAGGAGGATGGCTTTGTTTTATCATCCATGGCCCTGCAAACGACATGATCTCATTCCTTTTTATGGCTGCATAGTATTTCATGATATATATGTACCACATTTTTTTATTTGATTTATCATTGATGGGCATTTGGGTTGGTTCCAAATCTTTGCTATTGTGAATAGCGCTGCAATAAACATACGTGTGTATGTGTCTTTATAGTAGAATGGTTTACAATCCTTTGGGTATATGCCCAGTAATGGGATTGCTAGGTCAAATGGTATTTCTGCTTCTAGATCCTTGAGGAATGGCCACACTGTCTTTCACAATGGTTGAACTAATTTAAATTCCCACCAACAGTACAAAAGTGTTCCTAGTTGATTTATTTTCTTACGTTGTGCATGTATTTTAAAAGTCAGTGGTATGATATCTTACATTGCCAAAGGAGCTTTGCAGATGTGAGCAAGTTAAGGACATTGGGATGGGAAGATTATTTTTGATTATCTGGGTGGATCAAGTATAATCACACGGGTCTTTGAGAAGGAAGCAGGAGGCCTCCATCAGAATGGGAGATGGAACAATGGAAACAGGAGTAGGAGAGTGGGAGAAAGAGGGAGAAAGGAGGCCTCACTGCTGGATTTGAAGATGAAGTAAAGCTCCATGAGCCCAGGAATGCCAGGTGGCTTCTAGAAGCTGGGAAAGGCAAGGAAATGGATTATTTCCTGGAGTCTTCAGAAAGAACTCAGCCCTACAGCCACCTTGATTATAAGTCTTCTGACCTCTACAACTGTTAGCTAATAAATTTGTGTTGTTTTAACCTACTAGGTTGGTATTAATTTGTTACAGCAGCATACAAGATGCAAAAATTATGATATGAAAACCAGAAAACATAAAAAAGGATAGACTTGACTACATAAAAAATTTGTTTCTGATATGATTTCCATTTCACACACCTGCTGAAGGGCAAGTGAAAACTATGGAAGGTCATATGAAAGGCAAAAAAAGGTTAATGATAATGATATATAAAGCATACTAAAATCAATATAAAAACCCAATTCAATAGAAAATGAGCAAAAAATAAATAGGCAGTATCAGAAGAAATACAAATAAACAGACAAATGTGTTTTGCCAAGAAATGAAAATTAAAACATTAAAATAACCCTTTTTAAATCTGGCAAACTAGTGATGATTTGTTAAATACCCAGTGCTGGGCAGAGTGTAGAACACGATTGTCATGAACCCTAGGCGAAGTATAATTTGGTTAAAGCTTTTTGGAAAGCAGTTTGACAATTATTATTTGAACGGTAAGTATACATACCCTTTGATGTAGCAATTTCATTTCTAGGATTTCATTCTTTAGGAATATGACTCCAGTGCACAAAGGTATACATCTAAGAGTGCTCATAGAAGCATTGTTTGTACAGAAGAAATGCAAATACTTATAGTGGGTATTAATAGGAGATTGATTGAATGGCATTTGCTATATCCAAATCATGGACTACTAGGCTGCCTTTTAAAACATTGAGGTGGGTAAGAACAAACATTTGTTATATAATATATCAATAAGCAACCAAACCAGATTATAAAATTATATGCACAAGTGATTCTTAGTGGGACATAGTGGAGAGTATTTTTCTCTGGGTAACAAATGACCAATCTAATTACCTGTGGAAGAAAGAATATAGCAATTATTTTTGCAGAGTAGACAACAAATAACTACTTGTTGAGTGAATAAAGGACTAAATAGAGACATATTGATATGTCTGGGTAGCTAAGCATACAAAGGCTGTATAAATTTTTCATAGGATCTGGCAATCTTATTTATCTGATGCTACCTTAGGAAAGAAGTGCTCATATATCTCTGGCCATTTCTTTCTCTCTACGTGCAATTCCTCAAGCTGTCCTCAGTGTCTTGACACCATGGAATCTTTATATCATAGGTGCTATAAACATAACTTATTAGGGAACTCAAGAACAGTGTTTTATGTTGATTAGGAATGAATTATTTCAAGAAGAAATTCCAGAGGAAATAGTCTCTGGAGTGCAATATTCTGAATTATGTCAACCAAGTGGCAGCAACTAAATCAAGTAAGATCTTGAAAGGTGTTTAAAGACTTATCATTTTGAATGTGATTCTGTTTGATTATACAGCACTATTTAAAAATATCAATCTTGACAGGTTTTAAAAAAAATTTTGGCCATTAGTTACATCGTAAATGTCAGTGAGCTTGAACATTCATATAATCAATTTCAAATAGGCAAATAGAACCAGGTGATTACTGAAGTTTGCTTATGTCTGCAGATTGCTTAAAAAGATCAGGACTTACAGTTGAGGCTTTCAAACTATTATTTATTCACATGTTCCTGAGAGTTCCTTTTTTGTCACATTTGTTGGGACAAGGCAGAGACACCTGGTCCATTCAATTTCTCTGCCTAGGGACATTGGAACTGGATTCAGGAATGGTCATTTCTTCACTTCATACAAGTAGAACTGTCACACATGAAGACGGGGTGGTGGTAGATAGAGAGGTAGAGAAAGCCTGTCGGTAGGGGAAAGAGAAAGAGAATGAGGGGGGAAGGAAATGGAGGATCAGAACGATGAAGAGGAGGAGACAGACACAAGGAAGAGAAGAAGGAAGAAGAGCTGGAGAGGGAGAGGAAGAAAATGTGGAGGGAAGGAAGAGGAGGAGAGGAGGTGGAGAAAGCAGATAAATGCAGAAAGGAGCACAGACAGAATACAGTAGATAAAAACTGCCTAAGTTTCTGAGGGATTCATAGTTCCACTTCCTTCCTGGGTCAAGATTATATTTGTATAACCAGTTCTCCCTTTTCCTTAAGCTACCTTGGTGTGATTTCTACTGCCTACAAGCAAAGAGTACTAATTAGCACAAGAGAGGAAGTAGAAGTGCCTTTATCCAGTATTATTTCAAATAAGCCAGTGAATCAAATATTGGACTCTGGAGCTGAATAACTGTGAGTCTGCCACCCTTAGGCTCAGCATATTTTGGTTATTTTATTCTAACTCTGGGGTTTCCACTGGAAGCAGGGGGCAGTTGGTTGCATTTGAGGAATCACATTATCACACAGGTAGTCTGTCTTTTCCTTCTTTCCCTTCTGACCACAAATATACACACACAGTATATTGGAAATAGAAGGAACCTTGGAAATCATCTGGTGCAGCCCCCTAGTTTAACAGATAAGAAAACAGAGGCTCTAAGAGATAGAGGTTTATTCAAGGTTATGTGATAAATTAGTAGCAAAACCATGACCAGAACCTTCCAACATCAGACTCCTCCCTGTGTTCTGCCTGCCTAAGTGAACATCTGTGTTGGGCCACAGCCAAGGAAAAAACAGTGCTGTGGGGAGATGGTGATAAATGTTACGAAAAACAGCAATTTTCATCAACTCTCATCTTCTTGGGAGATGGCTTAGAGTTCTTTTCCTTGCAGAACTTTCAGCCTTGCTCCCACAGCTGAAATAGTGTTCAACTTCTCAGCCTGTATTTCCAGGGTCAGTATACTAAATAAGATGAAAGCCCTGAGCTTAATTGGAACTTCTTTTGTAAAACAGGATGGGAAGGGTCACTGAAATGTCAAAACATTTTCCAGTGATCTGGGCAACTTACCTTTCCCTAAAGCAATTGCCAAATTTTTCAGCATGACATTTGCATTGTGGAAGAGCTTGCAGGGAATTAGAAATCACACCAGGCCAAGCTTTCATCCTCTGCAATGATGGAAATACAGAATTCCCACTAAGGTTTTGCACACATTTTTGTTCTTTAAATTGTTTTTTGGCTATCGACATGGCTTCCAAGCTATTTCATGAACTATACTTTTCCTATGTAGAATTTGCTGCCAATAAATAATCCCAGAATTTAAATTTCAACAATTTAATGGGACAAATTTATTAATTTTAAAGAAGTCAAATAAATGTTTACTCTCAAACTTAAGCAACAAGTCCATATTCATGGAGATGTCTTAATATTGATTTATACATACTATTCATTTTGTTATTTTCAATTAATAGTAGCTAGTATGTACTTTTAATTACTCATGACATTTTGTGTATTCAAAAAGGATGATACATTTAGCTGGAGTCTTTTATTTTGGTATTTGAAAATTCAGGGCTGTGCTATTTTGAGATTTGAAGTTTAGCCTGTGCTATTGTTTGAATGTGTCTCCTAAAGTTCATGTGCTGAAAACTTAATTCTCAATGCAACAGTGTTGAGATGTGATTCTTTTAAGAGATGATTCACTCATGAAGGCTCTGCCCTGATGAATGGATTGATGCCATTATTGCCAGAGTGGATTAGATGGGAGTGTTTTCCTAGTAAAAGGAAAAGTTCAACCCCCTTCCTCTCTTACTCTTTGATACTCTCTTGCTTCTCTGCCTTCTGCCATGGAATGACATGGCAAGAAGACCCTCCTCAGATGCTGGCACCTTGATTTGGGACTTCCTGACCTCCAGAACTGTAAGAAATAAATTTATTTTCCTTATAAATTACCCAGGCTGTGGTATTCTGTTACAGCAGCACAAAACAGACTAAGACATCTTAATAATTTTTTATGATTAAAGTATATTTACAGCATTTACAAGGTGTTAGAAAACAGAATTAAAATATTTACCTACCATTAATTGAATATTCTTGTTACTTGACATACATTCTCCCATTTTCTTATCAGAGCAACCCCATAAGATAGGCATTATCCCCCATGATTACCTTCTTTTTACAATTGAGACAACAGAGTCCCAGAAAGATTGAGAAATTTCAGACCACACAACTTACTCTTCAGGTGGGTTGGAAAGTAATCCCAAAGTGTTGTTGACTAAGGCTTGTGCCTTTTTCTCTGCCAAGATGCAGCCAGCAACCACTCAGCTGCATTTTATTCATTAATTAACTTATTTACCAAACATTTTTCAAGTCTCACATACATTTACCCGACAGGCTCTGGCAGTGCAGAGATGAATAAAATCCAGACCCTTCTCTGGAGATGGAAGGTAAAGATGGTTATATGTGGAAACAGATGATTACCAAACAATGTGGCCACCACTGTCCCAGAACTATGTATACAAAGCCAACCATTATAAGAAACATGTTAGTTATAATAAATTTTACTTATTTCTCCACTGAAGTCATTTTATTGGCATTCTTCAAGTTCCTTTATGTAAGTCAAAAAGGAGAGCTATTCATTTAATAGCTTCAGTACTTCAGATTACAATAATTCAGGCTAGGCAGCTGCCAAGTTGTCCCACACTAGTTAGTTTTTACCTTATTTGTTTACTCTAGTGATTTCTGGGCTAGGGACGTTGTAAATGATAAAGCAAGCCAAGCTGACATTCCAACCAAGAGATGACTTATATCCAGAGTATAAGTCAAGAGATCTTTCTTCTCTTCCAAAAAGCCAGGGAAGCAGTACTTTTGCTACATCAGTATTCTACCGTATGGGTTAGTCTTGCAAACATTTTTCTCTGAAACCCCTTAAGAAAGGTATGATTTTGAAAGCAAACATTTTCTTCAGGTTATAGTTTTTTCAAGAAACATTTGTTTAGTTATTTTCAGGTAGTCAATAAGGCACTCCATTTCTAGCTTTCAAGTGCTGCTAAAAGCATTGGTATATTCAAGGGATAAACATTTATTTGAAGAAAACCTGTTTTATTATAAATCATTTCAACATCTATACATGGGAGATAAGAGCTACTTATCACAGGACTTTAAATAGGCTCAAATGAGATAATGTAGGCAAAATATTTTGCAAACTCAGATAAATATTGTAGCTCTTATAATAGTAAACTTATGTGCTCCAAAACATATAGTTATAAATTACAAAGTATGTGATTTTGTGGTTTTGGTAGACTAAAAAATTTCATTTTTGAAATATATTCTAGTTGATTAGACATCTCAGTGGTATGAATGACTTCCTCTAGCATATTTGTTTGATAAGTTCAGGTGTCAAACTTTTTCATAGCAGGGCATACTTGCCCTGCTGTTTTAAACCACATCCATTGCAATGAACGAGTGTTTTACCTAATAATTCTGATTCACTATAAGTAGAAGATATCTTGATAAATGCATATTTGGCCTTTCTTAGAACCCCAGTGTATTTCAGACCCCGACAACAAAAACAAGTTAAAGCTTTTAACACAGCCCCGTTAAATGTCTAAAAGCTTTTTAAAACCAAGTCTTTAATTTTCTGCAAAGCTAAACCCCTGGCTGTGAGAATGACATTGATCAGCAGTGTTATTGTCCCTGAACTGTCATACTGTACTTCAATCCCATTACAATTTGGTACAGAAAGTAATCAGAATCAAATGATTAAATCTGAGCTTTGGCTGCTGTCAAAGTTTCAAGTGGCCACATAAAAGGAGACAAGCCTATGTTGTCAGCACCTAGAACTACAGCATAAATGTGTTGAAGGAGTGGGTAATTAATGATCTTGTGTAGATTAGAGCACTGAGTACAGAGTGGTTCATGATGGGTCTTTATTTCTGGATAGAGCTGGCTGGTATTAGCAAAAGTTTCTACTGGAGCTGGGCATTGCCTCTGGGAATATGTCCATACTTCCTCTTAATTCCAGTTACTATTTCCAAAGGCTATAAAACAAGAGTCAATTTTGTGTGGGCCTCCTGGGAAAAGAAAGAAAAACACCCACTGGGCAATTGGTATTATAAAATTATCATACAAACTATATTTGAGAATGATATGAGAAAAATAGGAGGCAGAGGAAACCTGTTCTTCCGTTTCCAGATAAATGGCAGAGTCTGACAATAAAATTTTATTGTTGATGAAGTTAGAGTGCTTTGATATAATAGTTTCAAGAGAGGTATAGAATGCCACAGATGAATTCTTCAAACCCCAGGCACCATCTATGAAAATATATGGGGGGCAGGCATTGATAGAAGGCAGAGAGGACACTGGTCTTGAACTCAAAGTTAGGTTCGAGGATGAGCACTACTACCACTCATCCAGCAAAAGTGATTTTGCTTCCAAACTTTTTTTGAGATTTTCATTTTGTTATCACATTATTTGTAAATTTCACATATCTTTTTTCTCTCAATATTCTTAGGTTTATAACCTTCTGTTTCTGTTTCATGGATTAAGTTTACTGCATTACCTCTCTGAGGATTTCGGTTATTGCTCATTCAAAGTTCCTACCTGCTTACTACATTGTTTGTTTCCCTTGAAGTTTTTTGTTTTTGTTTTTGCTTTTTATATCTCTTAGATTCTCTTTCACATTGGATACTTTTCTCAAATGACTTGCGATTCTTGGCTTCTATTCGTTTTAAAGAATGAGGCAATAAAATGTTAGTCAATTACTGTGTATAAATGAAAAAGCCATATCAATGAATAGCCTATCAAAAATGCCCTCTCCGCCCACCCCCAGTTGCTAGCATGTGTAAGTCTTTCCTTGGTTTAGTCAGTTTACTCTTTGAAAGGTATAAGCCTTTATACCAGCATTCTGGAGAAGTGAGCAGGAATTTCACCATTTACTTAATGCCTGTATTTTCAATATAGCACATCAACCCTCAGCTGTGCCTAAGGGTTGAGTCCAGAATCTTTTGATTCAGTCTTTTCAGAGAGTAAACCTCTGAGTTCTGTTGGCTTTGGAGAGATTTCTGAGGTTCTCAATGCAGTTTTTTGTTTTGTTTTGTTTTGTTTTAGATAGTCTTGCCCTGTCACCCAGATTGGAGTGCAGTGCCCCAATATGGGCTCACTGCAAGCTCTGCCTCCCGTGTTCAGGTGATTCTCATGCCTCAGCCTCTGGAGTAGCTGGAACTACAGGCACCTGCCACCACACCCAGCTAAGTTTTTGTGTTTTTAGTAGAGATGGGTTTTCACCATGTTGGCCAGGCTGGTCTTGAACTCCTGACCTCAAGTGATCCGCCCGCCTCGGCCTCCCGAAGTGCTGGGATTACAGGTATGAGCCACTGCACCTGGCCTCTCAATGCATTTTGTTCCAATTTTCAATCAATTCCTTATTTTAATACCAATTTGTTATCCCACTCTGTTATAGGAGGTGTCCCCAATTCCTGAGCTTTTCTGTGGATCAGATTGATTTTCCTCCATGGCTGGCAGTAAGGTTACCTTTCTCAGGTCTACTTGTTAGTCACTTCTTATCCACTAGCTTTGTAGTTTGCCAAGTTGTTTTGCTGTTGTCTTCTCTGTTCTTTTTCTTTGGGGGTTTATGCCCTTAAAAATCTGCTATCATCTAGTGGGGTTTGGGGAAGGAAATAACAAACATACATGTTCCATCTGCCATGTGTAACTGGTTTCCGTGTTTATAGTGTTGCATTTTAAAAAATCTGGTTGTAAAAGTAATGTATATTATTGTAGGCAATTTTTAATTAAATTATAAATTATAATAAAAATAATTCAGAAGCCCATTTTCTTAGGGCAATTAACATTTTGTTATTTCCTGAAGTCATCTTTTTTGGCTAGAATTAAGTTTTACATAGTTGAGATGATTTTGTTTCTCATTTCTTTTATTTTTTAATCAACACTATATGGGTTTTCCATGTTATTAAAACAATTTGTAAACACTATTTTTATAAACTCCATTATGTTGATTTCAGCATACTGCCATTTATTTAGCTATGTGTCTATTATTGGACATTTGGAATGTTTACCTTTTTTATCTTCTTAAATGAAAAAAAAAAAGGTAATGAAAATCTGTATATAAAGCCTTTTTATTTCGCATTTTGAAATATTTCCTGACAGAGCAGGAGCATCGTCATCTCGGGCAAACACCATCACCAGTTCCAGCTCCCTTTCTAGCCTCATGCATTTCAAGGAAATCACTTCTCTCCTAACTACAAGCAAACAGAAACAGCAGAAAGTAAAACACAGATAAGACAGCTCGGGCACAGAGGGAAATAGAAGGAAAGTCTCTTAGGTCACTGTCAAACTTCACTGTCATACAATGGGCCCCATTAAAACAGTGGGCCTTAATAAGCACATTCCTTTCCTTTCAGGTGCACTAAGATAGGGAAGCTAAAAGCAGATTCAAGGGACATGCCTGCAGCTGCAGAAAGATGTATGGAAACAGACACAAAACTCTCCCTCCTAGATAAGCACAACAGAGAGACACAGAAGGAGTCCCAGCCTCTGATAAACTCTCCCACCCCGAACCCCTAAAAACTCTTAGTCTGTAAGCGAGTGTGGCTCTGACCTAACTTGTCCAGAAGTTCCTCTCAGGTTTATTTAAAATAAACCTGTCCTTGTTGACTGTAAAGCCACCCTTAGTGTTTCTCTCCTCTTTCTTTAATTCTTACATTTTCAAAGACTAAACTCCAGGAAGTGAAATTACTGAGCCCAAAAGTATGAACTCTATTAAGGCCATTAATATATATTAAAGCAAGTATTATATATTTTAACATTTTTTGGAAATGAACTCAGCAGCAGAGTAGTTACTTAGCTATTCCTAATTATGTAGCATTCTCTTGTCTCCTGCCATATCATGGAGAAGCCAAATGGTGGCTAATGGCCATTGTCTGGCTTTACCTCTTCCCCTGTTCTCATGGCCAGGTCTACCTCTGACATTTGCAGGACCTTAGATAAAAAAATAAATGCAGACTCCAGTCTATAGATCTCCCACCTCCATTTGTTAAACCTGGCTCTGGCCTGGAGCACGTAGGTACAAATGGTCCCAACAGTTCGTCCAAGTGAATCTATACCTTACCTACCCACATCTTGAACATTTCTCAGGGCTTGGGGTGTCCACAATGTAGTCTACCTTTGGGAGAAAAGACTTGAGCCAGGGAATTTTAAGATTTCAGTCCTCAGAATACCGTTTGGTCTTGGAAGGTGGTGGTCATGAGCTCTAGGTAGGCCCTTCTTGTCTCATGGAGTCTGCCTTAGGGGGAGGGGTACAGCAATAGACAGACTATTGTCGTTCCTCCAAAGTGCAGGACTCATGTTGGGGACCCTTGTAGCCTACATCTAAAGGCAGCATTACTTACAGCCTTTGCTAAGCTGTACTTTGAAAATGGAATAATGGGACTAATCAGCCATGAGAATGAAGCAGCAGTCTGCCTTTCCTCCAAACATGGTCCAATTTAGCATGGGATGATAGGCAATGGATGTGGGGAGGAAAAGGAACAGAGTAGTATCTTGTTCTTTTTCTCAAGCAAAAATAGATTGATAATCTAACACCACTATATCCAGTTCTCTATGTGAGTGAGAAATAGACTCCACTAAATATAGCATTGTAGTAGGTTGGTGATATGGTTTGGCTGTGTTCTCACCCAAATCTCATCTTGTAATTGTAACTCCCACAATTCTTATGTGTCATGGGAGAAACCTGGTGGGAGGTAATAGAATCATGCGGGTGGGTCTTTCCTGTGCTGTTCTCATGATAGTTCCGTGTGTTATCCCTCATGATAGTTCCATAAGGAATAAACAATCAAGAGATCTGATGGCTTTCAAAAAGGGAGTTTCCCTGCACAAGTTCTCTCTCTTTGCTGCCTCCATTCATGTAAGATGTGACTTGCCCCTCTTTGCCTTCTGCCATGGTTGTGAGGTCTCCCCAGCCACACAGAACTGTAAGTCCATTAAACATCTTTTTCTTTCTAGTCTCAGGTATGTCTTTATCAGCAGCCTGAAAATGAACTAATACAGTTGGCCACCCAAAGATATTAAATCCCAGTACCTGGGACTTGTAAATGGTACTTTATTTAGAGAAAGAATCTTTGCTGGTGCAAGTAAGTTAAGGATTCTTAGATGGGGAGATTATCTTGGATTATCTGGGTGGTTCCCAAATGCCATCATAAATTTTCTTAAAAGAGGCAAAAAGAGATAATACAGACACATAGAGGAGAAGGTGATATGAAGACAGAGCAGAGAGAGAGGTGCAACCATAAGCTAGGAAATGCTAATAGCTGCTGGAAGCTGCAACAGCCACAGAACATTCTCCGTAGAGCCTCCAGACAGTGTAGCCCTGCTGACACTTTGATTATGGACTTCTGCCTCCATAACTGTGAGGGAATAACTTTCTGTTGTTTTAAGCCACCCAGTTTATAGCAGCCACGGGAAACTAATGCAAGAACTATTAAATGAAAACTGGTTATCACCTTCCTTCAACCCCTAATACATGGATTTCAAAAAACAGTGGAATTCTTAGGTCATGTTTTGTCTGGTCAAGGATTTTTGCAGAGCAACAGGTAAAAAATTTTAATATCTTGAGTATGTATCACTCAGGACAAGGATACCATAATTCCTGGGATTGTTGCATATTACCAGATATCAGTCCCTAATTTCTATTCCCCTAAGCAACATAATGTAAAGAAAAGACTCTAGAGTTTTGAAATTAGACCTTGGCTTAACTCTTAGCTCTACCGCTTACTAGTTTTGTGATCTTGGGCATATTATCTAACTTCTTACCTTGCAACATGGAAACAAACTTATCCTTGTCCCATTGTCACAGACACTTTATTAGGAACCACGTATTCTTCATGAAGATCTCCACTGATCAAGTCTAAACTTCATATATGTGTTCCTTTAATGCAGTCCAGAGCCTCATAAACTCTAGGAACTCAGTAAAGATTGTAGGATGAAAAATATGTTTTTCAATTTTTGGATTATTTGATTCATATTAAAATTTGATAGCTTAACATAGTTCTTTAAACCAAGGGAATAACTCTTTAATGGTAGAAACTTATACATTATAGATAGCTAGTAAGGATAATTTTTAGATAGTATAGCATTTTGTGTGTATCTTTCAGGAACAATCTATCCATAAACCGGCCCTTTTATGATTATTTCTGTTTCATTAGGTACACACACACACACACAGGGGAGAGGACAAAAGGAGTGCAGTTATTAAAATAATAAAGGATTTATCCTTTTATGTTATTATTGCAGTCTGGAAGGGTTTACATTTAGAGCAAGTTTCATTTCCCTTTCTGTGAGAGAGAAATAAATTGAAAACCATGAGGGATAAACAATCCCTATTATAGATCTTAAAGAGTGGAGTCGTGAACACTAAAATTTCCATGAACGGCAGCAGACAATCCCCAGCTTATCAAATGGGATGGAGGCCAACATTCACAGCTACTTTTCGGGACTTTGCAGAAGCAGCCTGTCTAAGGCATCAGTCTTAATCTCTATTTATTTCGGGGGATATGCTCCTTTTGGCTTAGTTTGGAATTAAAATACTTATCACTAAACATTTTCAAATGCTCACTTTTACACTTAATCTGTTTCTTAACATTTTGTCACTGCTTTTGGAGGATCTGTAGGAGGTGGGGTTGAATTGCAAAATGATCACAGTGATAATAGCTCTTGCTACTATAGAAGAATTATGAGTGATAAGAAATGAATTCCCTGATGTGTGGACCAGATGTGTTGCCGCTGGGAGGTCAAACAGCTGATTTCCTTTGTTTCTTTGTTGTTCTGTGACAAAGGGAAGATGATAAACAGGTAGATTCAGAAATAGAAAGCATCAAGAAACTGGAACTTGGTGTTCAAGTGGCTAGACGGTTATACAAAGTGGAATACCTCTTTTAAGAAATGAAATTTTGGCTGAGACAATAGGAGTGGAACAGAGTCAGTGGTGTTCTGATAGATGTCTAGCAGCCACTCTTTGGAAAAAGAGACTTTTTTTTTTTTTCTTTCTGGAATTATTTGCTGATAATGTTTGTTCAGTAAATACTCCCAGGATGGCTGATTTTAAGCTTCCAGTGTAATGTCAACTGGCTCACAGAATTTCTGAAACTTTAACATTTGGCTCTGGCAGCTGGTACAAGCTGGTTTCGGCCCACCATTGGAAGGGTACATGCTGAAATGGGCTGTTGTTTTTTCCTGCTGGAATCCTCCAGTACAAATGAAAGTGGTTTAGTGGAATAGGTAAAGTCTACTAGCATAGCATCTTGGGGCATATTTGGAAATTGGGAGGTCAGGAAACTGTGGCACTATTTCTGATCTGTCTTTGACCTCACACCTGAGTTGTAGGTAGTAGCATTTTGGGCATGTGTCGGTGTGGGTGCAAGGTTATT
Source organism: Mandrillus leucophaeus (assembly GCF_000951045.1). NCBI lineage: Eukaryota > Metazoa > Chordata > Mammalia > Primates > Cercopithecidae > Mandrillus > Mandrillus leucophaeus. The sequence continues at coordinate 1,348,834 of NW_012106897.1, forward strand.
ATTGTGAATTTCGTGGACCATCTAAATGGCTCTGAGTACTAACCAGGATGGCATCGTGAGGCATGTGTCTTTTGTGGACAGTGACCAAGTATATTTTGTTCTGTCCTTCTAGAACCAGGTACAAGCTTCTTTTTTGCCTCTAGGGACACCAGGAAATGCTCATATTTGCCCCATTGTTGTTAAGCATTTGTTCAAGGGTAACATAAGAGTGCGTCTAGCTGCTGTGGGGCTATAGACTCATACCTATACTGGTTTCTGCATCTAGATCTACTTACAGGACGCATTCCCCCTTATGCTACTTTTGCTTCTGAGAAAGGACATTTATATGGCAATTGGTGAACAAATGAGGAAATGTGACTGCCAGATACACTGAAATTCTGAGTTTCTCAATTACTCCGGGTGGCAGAGAAAGGTCTTAACACATCTTCAAGGGGCACCATATTTCTTGGGGTAATTCCTCCATTCCTTGGAGGTGCCAGAAATTAACCACATGTGTTAGCTACTATAATTGACTATAGCTGAGACTCACTGGAGAAACGGGGTAAGAAAGAGGTCATTAGAGCTGTTATTTTCCTCTATTGAATGGTCTACACTGCTATTTTTGAGTTCTCAATTTTGATAGTGAACAGCTGAACTGGGTTAGAGTTGGTAATGCTAAGGAAAGGGGTGAACAAGCGCTTTAGTTTCCACAAGACCTTCACAAACATTAAACATACAGCCAAGCCTACTTTGCTTATTAAACATGTCTTTTATTGGGCCAAATAAAATGTTCAATTAGTTGATCTCCCAAAATATCTAGGAATTCTAGGATGTCTTTATTCTGGACAACTGCCCTTAGAACTGACATCAACTCTTGAAAGACATTTCTCAGGCTTGACCTGGATGAAAAGCTGCCACAGAGAATTAAGATCTCAGACCAGAAGGGTGCGGTAAGGTTAAAAAAAAAAATGCTACCTAGTCATGTTAGTATTTGTCCAGGAAAACAATACAGGAGCCCCTTCATTAATTTCCGAAAGATTTTTAGTACATACTGCTGGCCAGATAGCACTGAAAGACATTGAACATTGCTAAGAGTATCTGGGAGGACATCTCCCTCCCATGATCTTCTGAGAATGAAGGAATGTGGGGGTCCAGCTCTGAGATATCTATGACTTGTGGAGCCGAATGACGTTCGTCTCTTTGAAGTCTTCGTGATCTCAGGTTTTAGGCTTTAAAGGGAAGAATACCTGGCTTGACTGAAATGTAGGCACCAGGAGATATTGTGGTTGCCATGTGATTTGAGGGCAAGCTCCATGTCTAACACCTCCTTGAAGGTAGGGTGTTGTATTTAGTATACATGTAGTCATCTGTGGAGCGATTGATGGAAAAATTATTACCCAGCGAAATATAGCATAGACCTTGAGGAAGTCTGAGAGGTAAATGACAGATGATCCCACGCTGTTGACTTTGTTTTTTATGGGACTATGTGAGGAGATTCCAGGGGGTGGTTCATTCTCCCCAGAGGAAGGAATTCTTTCATCAGAGTATACTCATAGGAGATGGCCTTGATAGGCAGTTGAGACCCGGACTAGGGCCTGGTTCTCTAAGTTGCCTAATCCCTCAGAGTCCATTAGTGCCTTCTAGTAGAGGCATGATACCTCTCTTGTTAATTCCATGGCTGAGAGCTGAAATGCAGTGGAGCTGCAGCGCAGGGGTCAGCCCATCTGCCCCTCCTTCCAGGTGGAGTTTCTGTTGGGAGGATAGGTACCTGGAGAGTGACCTGTCACCAAATGCATGTATAGCCACTTGGCCTGGTTGATCCTACTTACTGGGGCCAACTTGATATGGATGCAACTGCATGTAGTTTAGGTTAAGAATATGTTAATGTGTTCAACCGGGCCTCTATCTGCATCAAAACTTTAGTTGAAAAAAACTGGGGAGAAAGTGGGAGAATGAAACAATGGGAAGCTTAGAATTTCATGAGCATTCCACAATTAACACTTCCTTGAAGACTTCTTTAAATAGGGTTGTAAGAGTTAGTGTGTTTCTTACCATCCAGCTTCCCGGTGATGGGACACCGGCAGCTTGATCAACCAGAAGTCTCCATTAATTCATCCCACTTTTATGGAAAATAATCTGTTTTTCTGCACAGGGATAAGGCTAAGTGCAAACTGATGGGCTTCAGGGAAGTCTGTGTCCCCTGACAGGTGTGGGGCTAAGATTTGATGTGTTTGGATGACCCAGGAACATAGAGTTTAGTGTCTATACAAAGAGAAACACATTAAGAGGAAAGAGTTCAGCGGAATCACAGCATGGTTGTCTGGGATGGGGAGAAGTAACCACAGTGGCTCTGGGGAGAATATTTGCAAATGCAGAGCTAGTATCTCTCATGGTTACCAGCAGCTAGACTAACCAGTGTCAGGGGTGGGCATTTGACTTACGTGAACAGAGAGCACAATGTGCTGTGTCGTCTTATGGAAGCTGTGCTACTCTGTGGCAGCAGTGACAGGAAGGCTCTGGTTTGTAGTTCTGATGGGGGGACACTGGAAGGCCGAATTCAGAAGTTGTGCCCTGGAGGCTGTTGAATTACAAATGTGAAATATCAAGCCCAAACCAGCTGTCATCTTAAGGTAGTTGATTTAGGGATGGAGAGAGGGAGTCAAGTAGGGAGCTAATATGGAAGTAGAGAAACCAGGAAGGTGAGGCTTTGTGTAGTGGAGTAAAGGAACAAAAATGTCTTTGGAATTGTCCTGGAAAGGGCCAGATAGTAGAGGATTTTGGCTTTGAGGCTGTACAGTCTCTGTCCCAAGTTGTGGCATAAAAGCAGCCATAGACAATATGCAAATAAATGGCCATGGCCATGTTACAATAAAACATTACAAAAATAGGAGGGGGATTGGATTGATCCCACAGGTCACAATTTGCTGAACCCTGTTTTGACACAGTTTGCCAAAGTGCAAACAGCTGGAGGGGGGCTTCTAAATAGGTCCTTCATTGGTTTGCATGGCCATGTTGGTTTATATAAAGGGCACTGAGAAGGATCTGTTGGGTGGCATGTCATGCCTGTTTCTTTTCTTTACTTTTCTTTTCTTTTTTTGAGATGGAGTCTCACTCTCTTTCCCAGGCTGGAGTGCAGTGGTGTGATCTTGGCTCACTGCAACCTCCACCCACTGGGTTCAAGTGATTCTCCTGCCTCAGCTTCCTGAGTAGCTAGGATTACAGGTGCGTGCCAGCATGCCTGGCTAATTTTTGTATTTTTAGTAGAGATGGGGTTTCACCATGTTGGTCAGGCTGTCTCAAACTCCTGACCTCGTGATCCACCTGCCTTGGCCTCCCAAAGTGCTGGGACTACAGGCATGAGCCACTGTGTCCAGCCCATGCCTGTTTCTTTATTGACGTTAGTTTAGGTTTTAGTACTTTTCATGACACTAATGAGAGCAGAAGATTTTAAGAAATGACAACTGATGGTGAATGTTAAATATAAAATTCTTTCTGTATTTAAATTCTCTTACGAGAAGTATGACAACTTGTGTAAGAGGGTAAAATACATTTAAAATAACTTCCTTTGTTTTAATTTTAGAAGAAATAACCGATTTTTTTTTCCTTTAGACATTTTCCTCTTTTCTAAAATGTGGGAAATAAACCATATGCACTTCTGATGAAAAGGAACATATTAGTTTTTATCTTTGTTTTTTGGGATTTTTACTAGCAGTAGCTATTAGGTACATTCTTGACAATGATACAGACACAGGCTACCAACTCCTACAATTTCTAACAGAAAATGTCTTCCCACATCCCTTCAGCCAAAGGGCAAAATTGTCATATTTTGGATGTATGACACCTTTCAAATATTTGGATCAGGGTTAGACAATTGACTAAAGTGACTGTATGAGTTTTCCAGGACTGCTGTAAGGAAGGACTGTAAACTACATGGCTTAAGACAAATAACAGAAATGTATTTCTTCTCTGTTCTGGAGACTAGAGGTGCACAGGTAAGGTGCTGGCAGGGAGTCTTTAAGGGAGGATCCTTCCTTACATCTTCCCCAAGCATTCTTTGGCTTGTGGATGTGTGACTCCGGTCTCTGCCTCTGTCTTCCCACAGCCATCTTCCCTCTGTGCCTGTGTCTAAATTTCTGGCTTCTTGTAAGGATACCCATCATAATGGATTAAGAGTCCACCCTAATGACCTCATCTTAACTCAATTACATCAGCAAAGTCCCTATTTCCAAATAAGGTCGCATTCACAGGTATTGGGGGTTAGGACTTCACTATATGTTTTTGTGGCACAGAATTCATTCAATAATACTGACCAAAGATTTATGAATCAAGACTAGACATAAAATAATGAATTGAGTTAACCACATTCCTTGTCTTGGGAATCTGAATTGAAAACAAAAAAGGAATTGTCTTTTTGAAGGGATGTTATAGATCAGGACTGTGGCTTATCCAAAGTCATGTGCAAACTGAAATTATAAGGGAGCAGAAAAGCTATGAAGAGGTGGAGAGAGGAAAGAGAGATATACACAGAAACAGAGATGAAGAAAGGCAAATGAAAAGAGAAAGAAGAGTTTGCACAGTACCTCAGTTCTTCAACTGAGCATCCTTACATTCAACTTCCTTTTCCCCCAGATGAGATAACTGCAGTGGCTTTTTATTACTTGAAAACAAAAGAACAAAACCCTAACAAATGGTTCCTGGTCCAGAAGTCCAGTTGTCTCTGATACTCTTGAAGTAGAGAGGTGAGAAAAGGGAAAAGAAGCAATCAGGGAACAGAAACTGCCAGCTCCGTTATTTCCTATTTTGTTTCTCTTTTGCTGCTAGTCTTGGCTCTTTGCCATGCATTCTCATAGGCAGCATTTCTTGGTAAAATCACATTGACCTTCAAATCTAGCTAGTGCAAAGGCTGTAGAAAAGTGCTTATTAATACTACATTTCTTTATTAACTCATACATCTTTCATTCTCCTGGGCTTAGCTAGACCAATAGATAAAGTACACACACACACACACACACACACACACACATGCACATTCCGTCTTTTTTGCTTCTCAGATTTACTCTCCAGACTTGACTAAAATTTCCCTTTCAATTTGTATAATATGAATTCTGTCAGGCCAATAAAAGACAAGGTGGTATAAAAACCAAACTTTACACGTCTCCTAATAAACATGCCAACAACTTTTATATGGAAAGCATTGTCTCAGATGTGCCCTAGACTTGCTATTTAGAGTGGAGAACCCAGCTTCAGGCTCAGGACATACTCTTCCCTACAACTGGAGACTGGTGTCACTCCTAAAGTATCTGCAGACATAAATTATTAAGTTCGATATTAATATCAGTGGTAATGTTAATATTTTCAACACTCTTATGTAATATTCCATAGAGATAGCAAAATAAATTGCAAGTAGCCTCAGCATGTGGTTAAATATTGAATATCTAATAGCCAAGAATGTGGCTTTAATATTATATTAAAGTTTTCTATATCAAACTCCAGAAAACCTAAACAAAATACGAATAATTTTAGTTCTCTTTAACACATTTGCTTTTTAGCACCTTTAAACCTACTCATAAGTGGGAAACATCTTTTTATCTTAAGAGTTTTCGGGATGGAAATTTTCACCCTTGTTCTCTGAAGATAATATCTTTATTCTGGTTTGTGACATTCATCTTAAAGTAGTAGGGCCAAGTTGAATTGTAAAATGTGTTTGCTACTTTTGACTTTGCCAAGGAGTTTCTAACCAAATGCTTTTATCTCTCAGTATTTAACAATAGCTACTTCAGATGGAAGAGTGTTCCATTTCATTGAGAAGAGTTTTACCAATTGCCAGAGTTTCTTTTATGTGAACCTTGACATATCTCACTAGCTTGGTTGTAAAAATTTTTACAATCATGTTATCTGTCAGCATCTGAGAGTGATGCATGAACATTGTCAAGGAGAGGATACATCTTGGAGAACAAAGTATATTATGCCGTTGCCTGGCACATTTAAAGCAGAAGTGCTTTATTTTAACTAAAGAAAGAGAGTTTATGTGTTTGATAAATTTGAATTATGTGACAAAAATTCTAACACTGTGAGTAGTTGTCTCTCATACTCTTGAAAAATTTACTTTAATTAGACATTATCAATTAAGAAAAAAAAAACAAATACAGAATCATCCAGAAGCATATGACTGAAATCAATTGAAAATGAGTATGCCAGTATTTGTCTTTCTTTTTATAATTTTTTTATTCCTTATAAATCTAGGTTTTCATGTATTGTTATGTTACCATTTATTAACTTCAACTTTAACCTTGTGTTTAAAAGTAAACCAGTTGCACAATAAAGCCCATACTTTTCTTTCAGTTTTACTTAAAAGAGATGGGAAATAAAAACTAGGTTGTGGTAATTACCATTGAAGAAACGCTTTTTGTAGTTTTATTTTTTTGTGCAGATTTGATGTATTATGAAGGAAGGGATAATTGCTGCATAATTAAATTTGCTCTCTCAGGTGCCACTGTCAATTTATTTTGTCTTATATTTTTAAAAGTTGGTAGATAACATATCCTGTGGTTTGCTTTTGGAAAACCAAGCTTGGATCATAAATCTAGTACTAAACCTTTCATTGCAGAACTCAAGCACTCTAAGCTTTTTTGTTATTTTCCTTTCATTTTGGGGAAAAAACTGAAATCTCTAATAAACAGATGAGCCCAGATTCTGAAGGCAGACTGTCTTATTTCAAATCTTGGCTCTACCACTTATTAGCTTTATGACCATGGGTAAAGGTATATAATCTGTCTCCATTTTGGTTTCCTCATGTGTAAAATGAAATAATAATGTTATGTTTCCCATAGGGTTAAAAGAATGCCTGGTATAAGTTGGTGTTATGTAAGTGTTTACTCTTTCTGTATTTCATGATGAATAGACAACCTGTTTCTCATGGCAAATGTTTGATCATGTACAGTTACCTGGTAAGCTCATCTGTCATCTGTTCCCCACGGAGACACTATGTTGCACAACACAGAATATAACGTGAATGACACCACCTGGGACAGAGCATTGTACTCTGCATGAATGATGTCTTCTGGTGTTGTGTAATTTTTAGGCCCCGATCCATCTGCTCCTGTTTTATACCTAACATAGCAGACCATGAAGCATTTGGCAGAACTTCCTAATTATAGTCAGAAGAAGAATTTACTGTGCATTCTAGAAAAGGAGAGAGAAAAAAAATCTTCCATTGTAGAAGAAAATAAGTGAAATAAACATATTTATAGTGATGTGACCAAATTGGTCTGAGCAATTTAGCCCATTTAATATTCTGTAATTCATCCAAAATAGAGATATTATTCTGGGGAGACCTCAGGACTATAGTATGTGCTGCTCAGGTGAGGTAAAGCATGCATAGGAATTGGTATTATTAAATGTTTTGGTTCCATTATCACTGCAATGATTCCAATGGGTGTTCCCCAATGGATGTTGCTTTCAGAAGTGTGTCTTTTACAGACTAAAAAGGCATAAGATATTTTCTTTTTCTATAATTTAGGACTTTGACTATGTGCTCCAGAGTAATGAAGTCAGTCATGGTATTAGCATTTCAGAGCTCACCCATAGACACCAGTACTCAAGGGACATTGATACTCAGTCGGACTAAATTCAAAGAAACACTTTGAACTTTAAGTATGGGAATTGGTGTTTATTTTTCTGTTTCAAAATGATAACCACCTGCTGCCTTGCCAGAGTCTTGTTTCTTCCAGTCAAAATAATATAGCTCCTAAAAATTCATTTTCTCAACTAAGAAGCAGAATGTTAGGAGAAAATGTTCTTTTCTATTTCTTTAGTTTCTATTTGTTCCTCAAGTTGATCACCAAATCCTGAGGGTAAAGAAATTTACTTCAATCATCATATATATAGCATGAGGCCCATTTGGAATCTTCTAGTCCATAATCCAATCACATCATCCTCCCTTTCTGGCTGAAAAAAGACTGTTGTCAACTGTACAGAGAAGACATCTGAAATTTCCTTTTTATAACTTCACATTAATAATGATCATTTGCAGAAATAGACAATGCTCAAAAGATGAAGTGTTTCTCCATATTTCCTCAAATAATTATGAAATTACTATGTGCAAATGTTTATAAAGACTTTAATTAGCACCTTAAGATTTCACATAGAGATCTGTAAATATATGATAGGTTGAAATTTGAAAAGTATTTTTTTTGAAATGCTTCCCATGCAGAATATTTTTAATTAAGGTCTAACACCTCATTCTGACTACATTAATTCTAGGAGCTTCTGTAACCCTGTATCTTAGTTTTGACTATTGCTTTCTGCCTACAGTCTTCTTACTGACCATTTTTCCAGTAACCTTATTCTTCATTTGCTTATCATTTCTGTCACTGACTGACCATGGCTTATCTTTGTGATTCTGATTTCTTTTTTCTTGCCATTCATTTCAGCAACACTTTAAAATACCAAATGTCCTCAACTTTCTGCCATATATTCCCATTAAATCAATTATTTAATTTTGTTTTACAACCTAAATATTCAACATTTTTTGCTCTCAGATTGCTGGAGAAAGTCGTGCTGATTAGGTGCTCCAAAAAATGTATGGCTTGTAATGTTTTATGGGTTCTCAGCCTACCCTGCTAGCTAGTTGCTATGGTTGATACTCATATTCCTCATAGCTGCCATTCCAAAAATTGTTTCTCTATCTTCAGACCTGGAAACCCATCCACAGATCTTTCTTTCATCCTCACTAAGATGAGGAAAACTGTCTGTAAAAGCAAACACAAAGTCCAATTTATTTCCCAACTCCTATTCCCTCAGGTATTTACCATCGTACATTTTCTCTGTATTTTTACCTGTCATCTTATTCTTTGTTCTCATACATTCTTAATTTTTATTATACTTCAAGTTCTGGGATACATGTGCAGAACACGCAGGTTTGTTACATAGGTATATGTGTACCATGGTGGTTTGCTGCACCCATCAACCTATCATCTACAATAGGTATTTCTCCAATGCTATCCCTCTCCTATCCCCCACCCACTGACAGGCCTTGGTGTGTGACATTCCCCTCCCTGTGTCCCTGTGTTCTCATTGTTCAACTCCCACTTATGAGTGAGAACATGCAGTGTTTGGTTTTCTGTTCTTGTGTTAGTTTGCTGAGAATGATGGTTTATAGCTTCATCCATGTCCCTGCAAATGACATGAAGTCATTCTTTTTTATGGCTGTATAGTATCCCATTGTGTATATGTGCCACATTTTCTTTATCCAGTCTATCATTGATGGGCATTTGGATTGGTTCCAAGTCTTTGCTATTGTGAACAGTGCCACCATAAATATGTGTGTGCATATGTCTTTATAGTAGAATGGTTTATAATCCTTTGGGTATATACCCAGTAATGGGATTGCTGGGTCAAATGGTATTTCTGGTTCTAGATCCTTGAGGAGTTGCCACACTGTCTTCCACAATGGTTGAACTAATTTACACTCCCACCAACAGTGTAAAAGTGTTCCTATTTCTCCACATCATCTCTAGTATCTGTTGTTTCCTGACTTTTTAATGATAGCCATTCTAACTGGCACGAGATGGCATCTCATTGTGGTTTTGATTTGCATTTCTCTAATGACCAGTGATAATGAGTTTTTTTTCCTGTGTGTGTTAGCCACATAAATGTCTTCTTTTAAGAAGTGTGTGTTCATATCCTTTGCCCACTTTTTTATGGGGTTGTTTTTTCTTTGTAGATTTGTTTAAGTTCTTTGTAGATTCTAGATATTAGCCCTTTGTCAGATGGATAGATTGCAAAAATTTTCTCCCATTCTGTATGTTGCCTGTTCATGCAGTTGACATTTTCTTTTGCTATGCAGAAGCTATTTAGTTCAATTAGGTCCCATTTGTCAATTTTGGCTTTTGTTGCCATTGCTTTTGGTATTTTAGTCATGAAGTCTTTGCTCATGCCTATGTCCTGAATGGTAGTGCTTAGGTTTTCTTCTAGGGTTTTTATGGTTTTAGATTTTCCATTTAAGTCTTTAATCCATCTTGAGTTAATTTTTGTATAAAGTGTAAGGAAGGGGTTCAGTTTCAGTTTTCTGCATATAGCTATCCAGTTTTCC
>NW_012106897.1:1358955-1395181 GCF_000951045.1 Mandrillus leucophaeus
CAAATGGTATTTCTGGTTCTAGATCCTTGAGGAGTTGCCACACTGTCTTCCACAATGGTTGAACTAATTTACACTCCCACCAACAGTATAAAAGCATTACTGTTTCTCCACATGCTCTCCAGCATCTGTTGTTTCCTGACTTTTTAATGATCGCCATCCTAACTGGTGCATCTCATTGTGGTTTTGATTTGCATTTCTCTAATGACCAGTGATGATCTTTTTTTCATATGTTTGTCAGCCACATAAATGTCTTCTTTTGAGAAGTGTCTGTTCATATCCTTCACTCACTTTTTGATGTTTTTTTTTTTTTTCTTGTAAATTTAAGTTCCGTGTAGATTCTGGATATTAGCCCTTTGTCAGATGGATAGATTGCAAAAATTTTCTCCCATTCTCTAGGTTGCCTGTTCACTCTGATGGTAGTTTCTTTTGCTGTGCAGAAGTTATTTAGTTTAATTAGATCACATTTGTGAATTTTGGCTTTTGTTGCCATTGCTTTTAGTGTGTTAGTCATGAAATCTTTGCCTATCCCTATGTCCTGAATGGTATTGCCTAGGTTTTCTTCTAGGGTTTTTATGGTTTTAGGTCTTACGTTTAACTGTTTAATCCATCTCGAGTTAATTTTTGTATAAGGTATAAGGAAGGGGTCCAATCTCAGTTTTCTGCATATGGCTAGCCATTTCCTAACACCATTGATTAAATAGGGAATCCATTTCCCCTTGCTTGTTTTTGTCAGGTTTGTCAAAGATCAGACGGCTGTAGATGTGTGATGTTATTTCTGAGGCCTCTATTCTATTCCATTGTTCTATATATCCGTTTTGGTATGAGTACCATGCTGTTTTGGTTACTGTAGCCTTGTAGTATAGTTTGAGGGCAGGTAGCATGATGCCTCCAAATTTGTTCTTTCTGCGTAGGACTGTCTTGGCTATGCAGGCTCTTTTTTGGTTCCATATGAAATTTAAAGTAGTTTTTGAACTGCATGGTGGTTGGAAGTGCTCCTTGCAATGTTTGCTTTGCAAATATTTACTCATTGATTTAACATACTACCACTATCAACTGCTGTCACTAACTGATTCGCCAAAACTTGGTTAAATAATTATCTTAAGGGAACAACAGATACCATGGTCTACTTGAGGGTAGAGTTTGTGAGGAAGGAGAAGATTAAAAAATTACCTATTGGGCACTATGCATATTACTTGAGTGATGAAATAATCTGTACACCATACCCCTGTGCTACACAATTTGGCTCTGTAACAAACCTGAACAGGTACTCTGAACCTAAAATAAAAGTTAAAACTATCTTGTTTTTACTAATCTATTTTAAGTGTATGTATAGTTCACATTTATTTCAGTGTTTAATATTAGAAGCATATTGAGTCTCTATAAAGTTTGGTGATGTTTTCGTGATCAGAAATACGCTGGAAGAATGTAACTCTTTTTGATATCGATTAGCCTATGGTAAAATTGGTTTTGTTATACATACTTTCACTTAAAGTTGTAGTTTTCAAGAGCCTCCTGAGGATGTTAAGTGAGGACTTACTGTATGTTTAAGTGCTTATTGTCTATCTCTACAAACAAGAATATAAACCCTTTAAGAACAGGGACTGTCTCTGACTGGTGCCTCACATTATCCCCTGTATGTCTTGGCTGGTACACAGTTGGCACTCGTAATTATTCGTTGAGTAACTATGTAATCACCTAATTTAATAGCCCCTTCTCAAACCTCATTCTGCTTTAATTTTCAGACACTCTGACAATGATTTTGTTTAATATTAATGTTATTGATTCAGTATATTCTTTGCTATCATCTTTGTTGTCTTTCATTTTCCACCACCATATCCACTCAGTCACCAATTTCTTGTCTGCAAACTTTCATACATATTTTCTACTCCATTTTCATGTCAGCATTTGTAACTGGAAAATTCCAGCACCACCAGAGAGTGTCCTAGCCTCCTCCCATGCCTCTTGTCTGATCCATCCTGCATTGACTTACCAGTATTATCTTCACTGGAAGCAAAGATCTGTCACACAACTTCCAGTGGCATCTGTTGCTTATCCTCTAGAATTGTAGGCATTCTATGGTTTGGCTCCAATTACTTTTTATTGCCTTATACCTTATTTTCTACATAATTTTTATGCTGCAGTTAAACATTTTCAAAACACACTCTTCAGATTTCATAGATATAAACAACAATATAAGTAAATAAGTAAATACAAATATAAATGCATTCCTTATCCAGTTCTTCTGGAATTTCTTCTACCCTTAGCTGTCTAACCTATTGGTCAAGACTTAATTTAAATACTGCCTCTTTCCTTGAGCTCTGTTGGAACATCCCAAATGGAAGCGACCTCTTTCTCCTTTAAATTCTCACATCGCTTGCATTCCTTTTGTGTCATGCTTCATGTTACATATTTTTATTAAGCATTTTGTATTTTTCTCTTGCTTACTAAATTGTGTATTTTTTTGAACACAGGAATATGATTATTATATCTTTTTATGTCCTTAGTGCTTAGCAAATCATCCTTCTTCAGACTTGAGACATAATTTACATGCAATGAAATCCATTTTAAGTGTAGTTTGATGAATTTTGGTAATTGTATACAGTTATCACATCACAATCAAGAGAGAATATTTCTATTACTGTAAAAAGTTTCCATATGCATTTTTGAAATTTATCCACTTCCCTGGGATTAGATGATTACAGATCTTTCTGGAAATATGGTTTTGCCTTTTCCAGCATTTATACAAATAGAAACATACAGTTTATAGTTTTTTGTATTTGACTGATTTCATTTTGCATAATGTTTTTGAAATTCATCTGTGGTGTTTTATGTTTTGATTAATGTCATGTGGTAATAGTGTCTTTTGTTGCTGAGTATAAATATACCACAATTTATTCACAAGCTAATGGATATTTTGGTTGTTTCCACTTTTTATCTATTGCAAATATAACTGCCCTGAACATCCATGTACAAGTTTTGGTATGAACACCTGCTTTTATTTCTGCTGAATATCTGGGAATGCAATAGCTAAGTCATATAGTGGATGTGTGTAAACCTTTAAGAAATCTAAGACTGGGCTTGGGATCAGTGGCTTACACCTGTAATCCCAGCACTTTGGGAATCTGAGGCGGGCGGATCACTTGAGGTCAGGAGTTCGAGACCAACCTGGCCAACATGGCGAAACCCTGTCTCTACTAAAAATACTAAAATTAGCTGGGCATCGTGGCATGTGCCTGTAGTCCCAGCTACTCGGGAGGCTGAGGCACAAAAATTGCTTGAACCTGGGAGGTGGAGGTTGCAGTGAGTTGAGATCGCACCACTGCACTCCAGCCTGGGTGACAGAGTGAGACTCTGTCTCAAAAAATAACAAAACAAAAGAAACCTTAGAAACCTTAAGACCATTTTAAGAAGTTACGGAGAAAGCTTAACAAAGTATGGTGCCTCTAGGGGCCAAATAGATGCATGTGCATTTTTGACATGTAGAATCAGAAGAAGGTACCAAGGAGAAGCAGGAGGCTAAGGGTAGATAGTACAATAAAACTTCATCACCCCTTGTTCATTCTGGACCCAAGCCAAGCTCTGGAACCCATTGACTATAAGGCAGCCTCACTCCTAGGAGGAATGTAAACACAACTCGCTAGAAATTGTAAAGTGTAATGATTTTCCCAGTCCTTCCCACCAAAATCTACACCACTGACTCAGGTGACTGCACATTGAGAAGACGTAAATACCCAGACATTTCAAGAACTACTGGACACAGGTAGGAGTTGAATTTGACACTTGGGGAACCAATGCATCCTCATGGCTCCCCTGCTAATGTGGTAGCTTATGGGGGAGGGCAGGCAATAAATGGAGTTCTGACTAACACCCAGTTTCCAGTGGATTCATTGAGTCCATGAAGCCACTCTCCAGTCATTTCCTAAAAGTGCAATCAGAATGGACACACTTAGTAGTTGGAATAATCCATTCACTGGGACTTTGGCCTGTTGGGTAAGAGATAATATAGTGAGACAGGCCAAAGAGAAGCCTTTGAAACTGACCCACCCATACTGGTGAATACAGGCATGGAAAAAGATGTAGTAGTGAGAGTACGGCAGAGATTAGCGGGACTGTGGTCTCCATCATTTTCTTATCTCCTTTAATTTGCCAGTCTGCCCCCACCCGCAGATATTAATAAATCCTGAAGAATAACTGCAGAGGACTATGAGCTCAACCATATAGTAACCCCAGTTGCAGCTATTGTGCCAAATATACAGCCTCAGCTACATGATACTGGGGCATTAAATTGTTGAATGAATTTTTTATATTTTGATAAGAAAAGGATCAAAAATAGTTAATGTTTACATGGAATGGACAAAAATATTTGCTAACAGGTTTGCTCTACCTAAGGCTATATTAACTAATTTTTCCACTCATAATAGGGTATGAAGAGATCTGGATAATTTGGGTAGCCCACAGAACTTCACATTAATTTACTAGATCAATGACATGAGACTAATTGGGCAGTATGAGAGCAAGGGGTGGCTAATGTGATAGAAACCTACATCTGAACCCAATCTATCCTCCTTTCTTGGTCTCAACACAGGTCTTCCTCTCCTCTTTTTAGGGCTAATTCATTTACTTACTCAGGAATCTTGTGCTATTGATTATGCTTTCTTTGCTTATATAGTAAACATCTGCCTCTCAAGTATATCTTTCTAATAAATTTTTGAAGCTCTCTATTAAATCAAGAGCCAGAAATTCTCTCTGTACCCCAAGTCCCAACTAGTTATTGCACTTTTCTTCATAGCATTTTGAAAGGGTTTTCTATACTTGTTACCATTCCTTTATCCTACCTCATCCCATAATCAATTTTTAAAAATTTAGTGTCAATCCCCATTATGTAATGAGAAAAAAAAGCCATTTTAAGGTCAATAATTACCTCCATGTTGCCAAATTGTATATTTTTTAGTCAATCTCACTTGGTTTTTCAGCAGCATTTGATAATATATACCAACTCTGCAATCCTCTTGAGCTCCAGATTCGTATAACCAATAGGCTACTTGACATTTTTACTTGGATGATTCAAAGTCACCTTGAACTCAAATTATTTAGACTCAAAGTCATACTCTAGCTGGCACATCTAGTCTTTTCTTCTAGTGGTCCCTGTCTTAGTAGCTCCAGAAACTTAGGAGTTAATGTTCCCATTTCCACCTTTCTCATTCCCAGTATCTCATCTAGCCCCTAGGGAGATTCTTTTATCCTCCTGGTGCTTTTCAAATTTGTCCCTTTTTCTTCTCTACTGTACCTCCCCTGGTTCAAGCCACCTTGTCTCTCACCTAGATGATTGTAATAGCTTCCTAGGGGACGTTCTTTTATTCCCAGTTGTACTCTTCCAGTTTTGACTCTGCAGTCAGTGCTTTTTTTTTCCTCTACACAGAACCCTGATCAAGTCACCCCTTCCATAGAACACTTTCATAAAATAAGAACTGAAATATTTAATGTGGGCAAACGTGCCCTACATGATCGGCCCTCACTTTTCTTCATGTTCCACACGAATCTTCAATTCCCTCATCTTGCATTTTCCACATAGGTAACTCTTGCCATTCAATCACCAGCTACACAGGGAAGCCTTCTCTGGCCACCTCAGTCACATCTCCCTAAAAAATTCTTTCAGTACATGTATAGCATTCTATTTATTTATTTATTTATTTATTTTGATAAATTTGACTACAGGTTACTCTCTGGCAAACACAGGATAAGCACTTTAAATAACACAGCACTCTTAATAATCCTATACAAGGAATAATTTTAAGGTGTCCATTTTACCTATCAGCAAACCGGGTACAGTGAGGTGAAGTAACTTGCTCAGAGTCACACCCCCAGTCCATGGCAGTCGGGATCAACCCCAGGCATCTAACTCAGAGTCCAGACTTTTAACTATCTCACTTATGCTGCCTCTGTCTCTCAGTGAGGTTTATCATTGCTAAAATGTGCATTTGTGAGATTGTTCATGAATGTCTATTCCCTCACTGCAACAAAGATAGTCTGTTTTGCTCATTACTATGGTGCATATTACAACCAGTAATGAAAGCATGAAAACAATGGAGTAAATTAAATACCAGACCATGTATTGACATGACTGCATTTTAAATGTTGAGTTCCCCTCACATGTGTGCTCTACCTTGGAATTTCATATTGCTAGGTTAAATTAGCATTGGGCAGAAGAGTTTGAAATAAGCAATGAATATTTTCATAGCCTTATAACTTAATAAATTAGCTTAGCAAACTATCACAAGAACAGAAAACCAAACACCGCATGTTCTCACTCATAGGTGGGAACTGAACAATGAGATCACTTGGACTCGGGAAGGGGAACATCACACACCGGGGCCTATCATGGGGAGGGGGGTGGGGGGAGGGATTGCATTGGGAGTTATACCTGATGTAAATGACGAGTTGTTGGGTGCTGACGAGTTGATGGGTGCAGCACAGCAACATGGCACAAGTATACATATGTAACAAACCTGCACGTTATGCACATGTACCCTAGAACTTAAAGTATAATAATAATAATTTTTTTAAAAAAAGAGTCTGGAGTAGAGAGATCAGCATTTCAGAAATGTTATGAAAAGTATTCACTTTTTATTCATATTGAAAGTTTCATGAACCAGAAATCATTTTTCCTTCCTCCAATTAATTATGAATTCAGACTGCTTGTCAAGCTAAAGCCAAGGGATAGTGAGAGAAGATAGCATTTTCGTGATTATAGAATAACACTTGCTCATTACATGAAATTTAAAAATGTAGAAGATTGTTAAGAAGAAATTAAGAATCAACCACTGGTTAATTTACCAGGGAAAGAAAAAAACAAACATAATATTTTGGTGTATAAATCCTTTAACACCTGTATACATAAATAATATTTACATATACATATTTGCCAAATAGAAATGCACATATATATGTGTGTATGAGTGTGCATCCTTTCAAAATCAGCATGTTATTTTAAATGAACAGTTGTAACTTAACCTTACATTAGAAGCATATTTCCCCATTGTTTTTCAAAAACATGATATTTAATGATGAAATAATATTAATCTTATGGATAAGCTATAATTTACGTTACCATTTTTCTTTTCTTAATTTTAGTGTTTTCTTTTACATAATAGTTCAATGTTCTTTTATGTATAAATCACTGTCCACCTGTCTAAAATTTTCCTCATGATAGAGTTCCCCCAAGTGGAAAGTGGATCAGAAAGAATAAACTTTAAAGTCTGTTGATTCATATTGCCTGATTGCTTTCCAGAAAAGTTATAGGTAATTGAACACTCATAACAGAAGTATTCAAGGAGGCCTAGCTTATTATATCTCTGCCAGCATTAAATATTGATTGTGGAAACAAAATCTTTGATGGTCAAAAACTTTGGTAACTCTGTGTTAATGTTTGGGAAATGGACCTTCTGTGTTTCTTTTTTTTTCTTTTTCTTTCTTTTTTTTTTTGTTGAGACGGTCTCACTCTGTCACCCAGGCTAGAGCGCAGTGGCGTGATCTCAGCTCACTGCAACCTCTGTCTCCTGGGTTCAAGAGATTCCTGTGCCTCAGCCTCTGAATAGCTGGGATTACAGGTGCACACCACCACACTCGGCTAATTTTTTGTATTTTTAGTAGAGACGGGGTTTTGCCATGTTGCCCAGGCTGGTCTCAAACTCCTGAGCTCAGGCAATCTGCCCACCTCGGCTTCCCAAAGTGCTAGGAATATACGCATGAGCTAATGTGCCCGGCCAAATGGACATTCTTATACTTTGTCAATGTGTGTAAAAAATGCTACAAACTTCCTGTAAGGGAAATTTGAAAATTTCTGCTAAAACTTAAAATTGTCTCCTTTTTGATAGCAATTTAAGTTGCAGGAGTGACACCTGAAGATATATTGATGCTTGATATCAAAGTTGTATATAGAAAAATATTCATGGCCACCTTATTGATAATAATAAAAGGTTGTAAGCAAAACAACTGTTCCTCTAAAAGAGGTTGATCATATAAACATGGCATGGCCATATCACAGACTACTGGATCAATTAGAGCTCTGTGTGTTGAAAATAACAAATATAACTAAAAATGGCTTATGCTATAAGAAAATAGATTGATAACTTGAAAGTTCAGAGGGTAGAGTGGAATTTAGAGTGGCCTTAATTCTTTGTCTGTCACTGTCCCCGAAGACCGAGTTTCTTTGCTCTTCCGTTGGTAGTGTCTGTTACAACACAAGTCTGGTTCCACTTGTGACTGCAAGATGTAGATTGACTTAAGTTACATAACCCTTATTATGTTGAAGAAGACTCTTCTATTCTTAATCTTCTTTAAAATATTAGCAATAGGCTGGCATGGTGGCTCATTCCTGTAATTCCAGCACTTTGAAAGGCCAAAGCGGGAGGATCACTTGAGTTCAGCAGTTCGAGACCAGCCTAAACAACATAGTGAGACCTTATCTCTACAAATAAAAATAATAATAATATATTTAATATTGTCAAATATTTTTCTGGCATTTATTGAAATCATATTTTTAACACACAATCTCTTAATGTAATATTCTACATATTAATATTCATCAGATGAATACTAAAATCAACATTGCATTTCTGGTGAGAAGAAATCTTGTTTGCGTAGGTAAATAATTTGATATACTAAAGTTCTTATGCAATTTTTAAGAAAAGTACACAAACTTATGCAAATAGGAAATTAGTGTATTTACATAGTGTTCAGATATTTTATCAATATAGAAGTTTTGTTATCTGCTTTTACTTCAAAGATAGGACCAACTGTTACAGAGAATAGAAATTTAAACACTCTTTAAATGACAAAAATTAGAAGGGAAATAATGAAGCAAAACTTTCATGTCTCAGGCTTATGAAAAAGCAGAAGGGGTCATTGTGTAACATTGCTTCCAGAAGGCTCAGTGTCATGCTAGAAAGAGCCTGGGAACTAAGGTTAGAGACACCTACAGAGACCAAGCCTTGACCCCACAACTAACAGTCTTTTTGAGCTTACAAGTATTTTATCTAAGATTTTTGCACTTATTAGTAAAACTGGTTTTTAGGTTTCTTTTGCGTGTGTGTATGCTCACAGGACTTTATGTTAAACTTTTATTAGCACATTTTTCTCTTTATTGAATATTTAAATTCATCGTTTTACTCATTCACTTAGCAGTCTTATTTGTACATAAATCCTTGATGAGATTTCCAAGTCCTTCGTTGGTTACTAGTTTATTTTTTTTATTTTTTATTTTTTTAGAAAAAAACCTTCCTCTTAATTTTGGTAATTTTTATTACACAATTGTAATGTGGTCATGTATACTAGATTAGTTATTTTCAAAGTATAGTCCAATACATTTTTAGGACACTGCAAGGTCAAAATTATTTTCATAGTAAAATGAAGATATTTGCCTTTTCATTCTCATTTTCTTCTGAGTACATGGTATTTTCCAGAAAATAAATAATGCATAATGATATTACTACTCTGACAGCTAGTGAAAACTGTGTTCGTGTATTCTTGTGTTTTAAATATTTCTTAGTTTTAATTTTTAATGTGGTAAATATTGATAGAGATATCTCACCTACACAGAAGCACTTTGGGCTTTTGAAATACATTTTAAGTGTTAAAAGGAGTCCTGAGAGAAAAAGTTTGAGAATGAAAGCCCTATCTAGACATTGTCCATTTTTTTAAAGTGCAAAGTTTTTACATAATGACTATAGAAATATTTCTTTACTGTTAGTGTTCTCTCTGTAGGTATCTATATCTCCCTTATTTATGTTTCACACATTTAAAAATTAGATATGCCAGAAGTCTGTCCATTTAATTGGTTTTACTTTTTGCCTTACCATAGCCATAACCCTAATCGTATTCTGAATTATTTAATTTTTAGCGTTTTTGTATCTTTTCTAAGAATCTCAAGTTTAATAGTTCATTAAATTTTATTCTTTATTGTTTAACATGAAAACATTTAAAGCTATACTTGAGGGCAAAAGATTTTGGCCTAAACGTGTGAAACAAACCAACCTAATGTTCACGTGCTACAGCAATAGAAATAGAAATGTCTTAGACATAAAAAGCCTCAGAAACAATATCCACTTGTTTTTCTTTGAAAAAGTATTTGAAGGGTGGGCGCGGGGGCTCACGCCTGTAATCCCAGCACTTTGGGAGGCCGAGGTGAGCGGATCACGAGGTCAGGAGATCGAGACCATCCTGGCTAACATGGTGAAAACCCACCTCTACTAAAAATACAAAAAAATTAGCCGGGCGTAGTGGCGGGCACCTGTAGTCTCAGCTACTCAGGAGGCTGAGGCAGGAGAATGGAGTGAACCTGGGAGGCGGAGCTTGCAGTGAGCGGAGATTGTGCCACTGTGCTCCAGCCTGGGAGACAGAGCAAGACTCCATCTCAAAAAAAAAAAAAAAAAAAAGTGTTTGAAGACCTATTAGAATCAATCCAAAATTTTATCAAAATAAAAATGTCAGTAGTAAGAAAGTATTATTATTGTTTTTGAGACAGAGTCTCACTCTGTTGCTCAGTCTGGAGTGGAGAGGCACGGTCTCGGCTCACTGCAACTTCCACCTCCCGAATTCAGGTGATTCTCGTGTCTCAGCCTCCCGAGTAGCTGGGATTACAGGCACACACCACCACACCCGGGTAATTTTAGTATTTTTAGTACAGACAGGGTTTTACCATGTTGGCCAGACTGGTCTCAAACTCCTAACCTCCAGTTATCTGCCCATGTAGGTCTGCTGAGATTATAGGTCTGAGTCACCGTGCCCAGCCCAGAAAGTAGTAGTATAAAAATGAAGTGATGTTATTCATAGCAACTACCTAAACAGAGATTTAGTCAATAAAATTGATATAAATATGTATATTTACTAAATCTTTGGCTTTCTGATGACATTTCTTTTAAAATATATATTTAAACAATTTATTGGGTAAAATAGGCTTAAGCCACAACATTTTCCTCTTCGAATTTCTTTAGATCATGCACATTAGTATCCTACTGCTGCTGTAACAAGTTACCACACACTTAGTGGCTCAAAACAACACAGATTTATTATCCTACAGTTCAGGATATCAGCAGTCTGAAATCAATTTCACTGGGCTAAAATAAATGGGTGTTACCATATTTGGTTCCTTCGAGAGTCCCTAGTGAAGAATTCATTTCCTTTTCCAGTTGATAGGGAACATCTATCTACATTCCTTGGCTCATGCCTCCTTCCCCCAGCTTCAAAGCCAGTAAAATAGCATCTTCTCTTCTCTCTGATTCTTCCGTCATTTCTCTGACCCTGATCCTGTTCCCTCTTTTAAGGACCTTTATAATTACATTGGGTCCAGCTGGATAATCTAGGGTAATCTGCTGTCCTCAAAATCCTCAGTTTACCACACCTCTGAGGTCCCCTTTACCTTGTAAGTTTGCATGATCACAGATTGTGGGCCTTATGATGTGGCCATCTTTGGTTGTCAGGGAGGGGGTACATTATTCAGTCTGCTACATTGTTCCCAATCATTCTGATACTTAGTATTCCAGAGAAAAAAAAAAAGATGAAGTCAACCTTATTTTCATTTTATTAAATATTTAGTTGTTTTAAAAGCAGTATAAAGATGTCCTTCTATTTTTATTTTTCAAAATTTTTGAAATAATATGGTAGTGGATTTCACGGGTAAATGTGTTGGACCCAGTTCTTCCTCCCTTTGCCAGAAAACTTTGCAGTCCCTGCTTCAGTGGGGCGTGTACTTCTGAGCCCCTCGTCTTTAGTCTTGGCCAGCTGACTTGTGCCTCAGACTCATTTCATTACTCCCACTTGCCCTGATCTACCCACATGTACCAGGCTTAAGTCACATGAACATATAACATTTCTTTAGCCTTGAAGATTAATTCTCCCTCTTGGGATACATTCCGTGTATCCTCCAGGTCACTTTCTCAGGGTCACCTTTCCTGACATATAGACAACATTTTACTGCCTAGCAGCCTTTCGCTGCTGTTCAGTCTCTTTAAGCCAATGGCTGAGACACAAGACTCCTGTGTTCGACTGTTCTTGGAAACGTAACTCATTCAGCAAATATTTATTGTGCATTCACTAAATAGTACTTTCGACTACTCTTAATCCCAGCAAAATGTCCCATCTCCCCAAAACAGCCCCTGTTGACTGAAGTGGTAGGATCTGCTCAGGCAGTCTGGCAGCTGTATCTGGAAATCTGTTTTCTACCTATATATGTACTCACACTTATCTGGAGCATATACCTGTGGTTCTTTTTTTGAGTCTGGTACTACAGATCATAGCAAAGACTCCACAATTTAATGAGTTATTCTATACCCTGCTTTCATTTTAATGTAATCCTTCATCTCCCCCATTATATATGTATATGGTTTGGATTAATTTAATATTTACTTTAGATTTTCATAGACTCAGAACTGCTGAGGTTATGCCTAGGTAGACAGCCTTGACAGGAGTTGGGGCTTACTAGCAATATGGACAATCAGGATCCTAGGGTATCTGAGGCATAAATAAACAAGATAGTTTCTCAACAATTTGTATAGAATTTTGCCTTCAGAAAATACGCTTCATGCCGAAAGGCCCTCTGGGACCACTTTGCGGTACACCAGGATTGAGTGATGAGCCCGAGAACCAGTGCTCATTGGAGAAAGCTAACTATGTCATTCCGCATCTCATTTCCCACCTGCCAGGCAGAATGCGATGGCCTGGATGACAGCTGACACCATGAGATTCCATTTCTTTGCACAATGAGGGCACAGAACTGCTCAGTTTGATTGGGAGAGGCTTTGTTTCTAACGATTCTGTTGAAAAGGAGAGAGCCTTCAAACTGTTACAGAATTCTGCTTTCTAGTTATGGTCTCCCTGTGACCTTGAGCTCAGCCATGTATCCATTTCTTTGACACTAAGGACATCGTGTGTTCTTCTGTAGACCACCCCTTCTTCCCCATCCTGGACAAGAGGGGAGTGTAAATGACTTCTTTCTCAGTTAAATTCCTGCCAATAAAGATGCCTCCTGGCACCATTGGCATCCTCCCTTTCTCCCTCCTGTTCTTGAGGCATATCTCTTCCCCCTTATCAAGAAGGGTTACAAGATTCAACATGTTTATACAAATTGTGGATGATTGATCTTCCTAGAAATCTTTCTCTCTCTTTGTGACAGTCTACAGTAACCTTTTACCTCGCATAAACTCAGGTTGCATTGATCACATGCCATGATCACATGCCAATCACAAAGCTTGTGATTTTTGGCACATTAAGCTGACAACTTTATTGGCCTCAAGATGTGCTGTAGCAATAAATGTTCTTTCTTAAAACTAGCACGACACTAGACTGAAGCTCCACAAGATAGACACTGTATATTTTGCTCACAGCTATATCCTTAGCAAACCATGAATTCTTTTGACCATGGTAAATTTTGAATAATGAATGAGTGAATGGTCTCCTTGACATCCTCTGCAAAGACTTCTGATTTTCTACTGCTGCTCTTTCCCTGCCTTCCTCAATGGTTTATGTCAAGTGAAGTGAAAGTAGAAAGAATGGGTTATGTATGGTTGGTAAGCAGGTCTTCTCAGGTGTTTTCTGGCATCTCTCTTAAATACCCTTTGCCCTGAAAGTGCTCTGGCACCAGTGAATTTGACATTGTGACATCTTCTTGCCCTTCTGTTGCTTACTCTTTGGGTCTGTATTTTACAAACATCTAGCTTTGCGGTATTAGAATTTCAATTTGAATTAAATTAAACAAAAACGTCTCTTCTGTCTGGGGAAAGCTTCTTTTGCTGTGTCCTTTCTGGAGGAACTTTCTCCCCAGTGTGTGGAAAATAGCTGCCAATATTTCATAGGCATTTCATGCCTCTCATCTCAGAATCTGTGTCCCAAAGTGGTGTATGGAAAATCATGGGGGAGACTTAGGTTGGCTTGGCTTGGATCACACACCTACCTATGGACCACCCATGGTGGCCAGAGAACCAAAGTATTGATATGATAAATTCTTTCTAGTGAGAAAATTAAATGGCACTCTAAGTCGGTCAATATATTTTTTTAGGAAAGTGGGGGCTTCTATGCAGTGTCTAATAGTAGAGTAAGAGAAGATAGTGATTATTTCCTGACATACCTATGAAGACCAAGTTTGCCTTAAGTTACATTGTCCTTTGCATTACTGAACCCAGGCCAGGCACAGTGGCTCATGCCTGTAATCCCAGCACTTTGGGAGGTCGAGGTGGGCAGATCCCCTGAGGTCAGGAGTTTGAGACCAGCCTGGCCAACATGGTGAAACCCAGTCTCTACCAATTAGCCGAGCCTGGTGGCACGCACCTGTAATCTCAGCTACTCGGGAGGCTGAGGTAGGAGAATTGTTTGAATCTGGAAGGCAGAGGTTGCAGTGAGCCAGGATCTCACCATTGCATTCCAGTGTGGGGCAACAAGAGCAAAACTCTGGCCAAAAACAAAACAAAACAACAACAACAACAACAACAACAACAACAAAACTCACTGAACCCAGCTATAATAGCTATTCTTTAAATCATTATCTACTAATGCTAACATCTGGCTCATCTTGGAGTCAATTTCTATGGATTATTTTTTCTCTTGACAATGGGTCACATTTTCTCATTGTGTTAGTCCATTTTGTGTTGCTGTAAAGGAATACCTAAGACTGGGTAATTTATAAGTAAAAAGTTTATTTGGCTCATGGTCTACAGACTATAAAAGCATGGAACCCACATATGCTTGGCTTCTGGTGAGGCCTCAGGAAACTTAACGGTGGAACGTGACAGGAGAGCAGACATGTCACACAGAGCAAGAGAGAGAAGGAGGAGGTGCCAGTCTCTTTTAAATAACCAGATTTCACGTGAACTCATCAAATGAGAACTCACTCATTACCACAAGGACAGCGCCAAGACATTCATAAGGGATCTGCCCCCATGCCCCAAACACCTCCCACTAGGCCCACCTCCAACATTGGAGGTAACATTTCAGCATGAGATTTTGAAGGAACAAAACATCCAAACCATATCACACATTTTGTAATATATCTACTAATTTTGTATTATATACTGGACATAGCGAACATGGTGTTAGAGTCTCTGAATTCCACTGTATTTTTCCAAAGACCATTTATTTTATTGTTTTAGCAGGCAATTAAATGAATGAGCTAAACCTGAAAACTTTGTAGCTTAGGCAGCAACTCTAATTTGGTTTAGTTCTTTTCTCCTTTGCTTGACTGTCTTATGCATGCATGCTTCAGGGATCAACCAGAGATTTGGGCAGAATTTATTTTAAAAATTTAGAATTTCCCTTTTTAAGTTATCTCCTTTCTAGGATTCCTCCACTCACATTCTATTGGCTGTAATTATTCCAAATTTTGTCCTAGATTTGGAAAATAAGGTATCTGCCTCAAAGATCTTTAACACTAATGTATCTCCCAGTTCTAACATTCTGTGATTTTCGTGGTGGGATGACAGAAAATGAAGACCAGCTGCCATTCCTCTTTTTTAAAAAACAGCTTGCGTTGTGGTATAACTGGCATATGAAAAAATTGCACAGACTTAAAGTACTAATATACAATGTGATAGATTTTGATGTATGTATTGAAACCATCACTACAACCAAGATGGTTAGCATATCAATCACCTCCAAATTAACTTGTATCCCTTTGTGATCCTTTCCTTTTCCTACTCCCTTAATCTCCTTCTCCCCAAACAGCAACTACTTATCTGCTTTTGGTTACTACAAATTAGTATGTAGTGGCATCTTATTGTGGTCTTTATTTGCATTACACTAATGTCTAATGATGTTGAGTATCTTTCCGTGGACTTATTGGCCATTTATATACCTTCTTTGATAAGGTGTCCTTGAAATATTTTGCCCATTTATTGGATGGTTTGTTTTCTTATTATTGGGTTTTGGAAGTTTAAAGACTATTCTGTCCTTTATCAGACATATGCATTGCAACTATTTTCATTCAGTTTGTACCTTTTTTCATTTTCTTAACAGTGTCCTCTGGAGAGCAGATGTTATGTGGAGCTTGAATTTCTGACCCACAAAATTGTAAGACCCTATAAAATGGTGTGGGGCTTAAGTCATCAAGTTTTAGTGTAGTTCATTATATAGCAGTACATTTTCAGAATGTAAACCATGCAATCTTGAATTAGGTGAGCAATGAAGAAGAGAGGGAATGGAAGGTGGAGTAAGGCAACTGATATAATGATTAAAGCTGCTGCTTGCCTCACCCAGTGCATCCACCCCTTTGGGAAGTTGGGCCATTCCTCAAATACTTCAGATCCTGAAGAAAGAGATGAAAATGCAGCTGCTTCTCTACATAAATGAGTCTACCCTCTCTTCTAAGTTACCTGTTTTGGAAAGTAGAAGATTGCTAACCAAGAGGGCAGATCCCTCAGACTCCTCTGAAGTTGGTGAGTCTATGTCAGGGAGCATTGGAGTGTCATGGTCTCTGCCAAAACTTTGAAATGGGATGGGATTTCTGCCATTGCTCCTGGAAGTCCAGCCTCTAATGAGTCCTCTCCTTTTCCTCACCAGGGCCTTAAGCTATCTCTATCTACATATCTGTTAAAATATTCTTAAGAAAGAATCCAGTATCACGTATCTTTTAAGGTGGTCTTAGTTTTGCTTTTTTTTTCATTTCTTACCCTGTGCTAATTATTTTCTATAAAGATTTATCTTCTGTGGAGAATTCCATGGAATACCTTTCGTTCATTCATTTAAGTTTTCATTCATTTATCCTACAAGTATTGTCTGTATGGACAGTGGGGAACAAGTTGTAGTCCCCGCCTTCAGGAAGCTTGTAATTTCATAGCCATTTTGGGCAACTGTGGGTATAGGGATGGGGTCTTCCTAGATATCTTTTTCTGTCTGCCCAAGTCCCCCGTAAAACATTCTCAATTAACATAGGCCACTCCTAATAAGAGCATATGGGTATGAGTGCTGCTGAGGGTCTTCCAGTTGAGAAACAGTGTCATGTTGTTCTTCCACAGAGGAAGTAGGGGAGGGAGTGTTAACTTTCTATGTAAATGATATTCTTAGACTACAGTTGAAGGACAGTTGCTTTGCTCACAGAAATACCTCTGGCATCTCAAGATGATAGGTTTGGAAATCCTGAAATATCTTCCTTTTTTCTGACAGTGAAATTTGAAAGTGAATATTTTGATGTGAATTCCTGCACTAAGTGATACCTGAACATTTGCAGACATAATGTAATTAGAGTGTTGGTTGGTGCTTGTACGATGTGAGTTTCAAGAACTAGCTCGATTTACTGTATAAACAAAAATTGTAGTGAACAAAGTTGTTAGCAAAGTTCTTTTTGCTTCAAAATACAGAAGAACACATCACACAAGAAAATGGAGGTCTCTAAGCAGAACAAAATCCAAGTGTCTTCTTTCTGCCCTGAAGTCAAAAAGCCACATATGATGGCAAGAACAGTTCTCAAAGCCCAAACAGACTGTCACAATGAAATGCCAGATTCTTTCCCTCTTCAGCTGAAAAAGCCTGTTAATGCTTTATGTTTTTGTTTATAATTGTCTAAAAAATAATTTGGGGACAATAAAGGAAATAGAACAGCTAAATTATTTGAAGAACCTGAAATGTTTTCGATTATATAAGCGTGCAATTAAAATTACTTGGAACATTTTTTATTATAAAAGCCATACATATTCATTGTAAATCTTAAAAATACAGATAAAGATTATTTTACTGAACCATCAGCTATTAATATTTTGTCCCATAGTTTTTCAGTCTTTTTCCTTTATTTGCTTTTATGTGTTGTTTTAATTGCATAAAGAATATAAAATTAAATTCAAGATATAAAAAATAACAGAAAGATAGTATAAGAGGAGTAAGTGGGCTGGGTGCAGTGGTTCATGCCTGTAATTCCGGCACTTTGGGAGGCCAAGGTGGGCCGATCACCTGAGGTCAGGAGTTCCAGACCAGCCTGTCCAACATAGTGAAACCCTGTCTCTACTAAAAATACAAAAACTAGCCAGGCATGGTGGCATGTGTTTGTAATCCCAGCTACTCTGGAGGCTGAGGCAGGAGAATCACCTGAACCCAGGAGGCGGAGTTTGCAGTGAGCCAAGATTGTGCCACTGCACTCCAGCCTGGCAACAGAGAGAGACCCCTTCTCAAAAAAAAGAAAAAAAAAAAAGCGTCTTCACTCAGACAACCACTGTCATAAGTTTGTTGTCAAGCACCCTCCATTTTTTACTATGCTTATATAATGTATTTACCAAAAAATGGGATTATACTCTACATTCTTCTTTATGACCTAACATTTATCTGATCATATATATTTTATAAAATCTTTTATATTTCACAGTTTTAATGGAATGGACAGAGATTTAATTACATAGGCCCTCATTAATGATATTTAGATTGGTTCCAAGATCATCCACATAGTATGTGAGTCTTTATGTATCTCCATAATTGGTTCCTTGGGATAAATTTACAGAGAGAAATGTTGGATCAAATATTTAACTTTTAAGGCTTCTCTTGATATTGAAAAATTTGCCCACCAGAAGTTTTATAAATTTATATTTCTAGCAGCAAAGTATGAAAAAAGCCTCTTTTCATTACAGTTAGTTGTCAATGTTGAGTGTTATGTTTTTGATCTTCTCTGTGATTCTAAAAATAGTATGTTATGATTGTAATTTATATTTCTTTGATTGCTAGTAGACTATAAATATGCAATTTTATAGGAAACAATAAAATGAATGCTTTTAGTATAATACTCAGGGCTTAGCCGGATAACTTATTTAAGTGATACAAAGTGCGAGAGTTACTGTTTAGCATTCTTTAAGATGAAATGGGATGTGTGGCAAAAATTAATCAGAGATTCCATGTCAACAGCCTGAGTCCATGCTTATTTCCCATAACAACTGGCAACAGAATGAGAGGTGCTGGGAGCCGACTGAAGCAAGGAAACCCTTTGTGGTATAGTGTTGTATTTGAACTGTGAGAATTTTTGGCCTTGGGTTCTCTGGTGTGTTGACTTTCTAACTGACTAGACAGCAGGACAACCTCTTTAAATCCTTTTCTTGTTTTAGGAAAATGGCACCAACCAAATTTGGAGTTAATTTTGCAATTGGACTTAATTTTGAAAAACTATTATTTCTCCTCTGCCTAACTCAGTAATTCTCAACCACAGACTGAACATTCAACTCACCTGTGGGGCTTTTCCAACAATTTAGTCTGCTCACCCTCTCTGTTCCCTTTGTTAATAAAAGCAGACCCAGTCGCTTTTTGTTGCTTGCAGAGTTCAATTAACAACAGCAGGGTCTTGTAGAAAGAGAGGACTTTATTTCAGAGCTAGCAGAGGGGAAGTAGTAGTATAGGCTCCTGTCTTGAAGATACCATTTTGGCTTTGGGGTAGAAAGCTGGGGCTTTTAAAGGGAGGGTTGGCATGAACAGCATGCAGGGGAGGGTACAAAGAGGTGAGGGGTCTGTGTGACTGGCTTCCAATGTCTTATCTATCAGGCGGTCTGGCTGGTGTCATAGTAGGCAGAGCTAGGCTGTAAACTGAGCCAATCTCCCAGGGGGAGAGAGTTCCAGAAGCACCTGGTTTACTTCAAAATTCAGTTTCTGGAACTTCTAAGCACACAGTTAGTTAAGCTTGCCCATGTAGGGAGTGTCTGTTGGAGATAAGGTATAGGTTATAATTGCATTCCCAAAGAGCTAAGTAGGAGTTGGGGTAAAAGGGAAAAGGGGAAACATATTTAATTCCCTTGTACAAATTGAGTACTCAGTTATACCCTTAAGCCAATTAAATGAGAATCTCTAGACAATGGGACGTGAGCATGGTAGTGTTTTATTGAAAACTCCGTAATACGACTCAACTGTGCATCCAGGCTAGAGAACCACTGGAGTGATTTATTTCCATCCTTTGTTATCACAGGAACCACTTCTCTTCACATATTCCCCCTCCCTGTGTACACATGTCTTTTCTCCAGCCAGTTCTAAGCTGGATTTCGTTAAGAATCAAAACAACAATATGAGGAAACTACATATAGGTTTCTTAGGCACTTAAACCTCATAGTGATAAATGCCAAAAGGATGCCTTCTTGTTTAATAAGTACTCCATCTTGTAAGGGACAGTTCATTTTGTTCAAACCATAAAATCAATTTCAAATATGTATTTGCTCCAACAAAGAAATCATTCACTTAGCTGTAAGTATGTGAGTCTAAAGGTTCATCCAGAGGACTGGGAATGGATAGTGGTGTTGGGAAGCAGCCTGCAAGGCTGGAGAAAGCTTCCTGTGAGGAGCTCTGTCCTGACCTCTGGCAACTGGTCCACAATCTCAGATCTATCTCCTTTGTTTTCTTGCTGACACCTAGGCTATAAAAATCAACAATCCTGTGGCTAGTCTGACCCATGGCTCCGACTCTCCAACTATTTCTCCTCAGGTTGGCTCTGATGTAGGTCTCTCTAGCTTCCCTCTAGACTCTCAGTGCTCATTTAAAATGTTTATCTTTCTCCCATGGTTCTGAGCAGAAAAGAGTATCCACAAGCCAAAAAGGAAGTCTGCTCCCCTAGCAACAACAGTCTACTTTTTCTATTATCTTCTCCAGTTCCCTCTTTGGAAAGCTTCCCCATTCTCTAGAACAGTGGCCAAAAGACAAAACAGCATTTGATATACAAAGCCAATGTTTAGTATTCAAACAGTGCTGTCCCAGAAGAAAAGTTCTTTTCAGCACTTTAAAATTCTTTGACTCTTTTCTATTTCAATACTTGTGACTCTGCTTCCACTTGCTGCTGGGGGAAACAGGAATGTGGCGTAAAGAAAATGAAATAGTGGTCAAATAGCTGCAGACACTCAGGAGACTTTAGCAAGTCATACCTTACTCATCAGTAAAGTCCATAATAATTGCTGCATTGCTGGTTCCATAGAGTTGCAAATGAGATGACATATGGGAATATGATTTGAAAACAGTGAGGTGATAAACACTTCAAGTTATAAACAATAAAATGCACAGACCTAACGTTCAGTACATTTTAACAAATATATACACCTGTATAACTAATACCTAAAGCAAGATGCAAAAGCTTACCTGTGGAAAACTGCCCCTTGCTCTTTTCCAGTTAGTCCATACTGTACCTTTCCCAACCACCACACGCAACCACTATTCTGATTTCTAGGACCATTGATTCAGTTTTTCTGTCTTTCAATTTTATTTAAATGGGATTATATACTAGGTATTCTTTATATTTGAGTTTTTTCCTCTAATGTTATGTTGGTGAGATACATCCATGTTTTGTGTACCATTTCTTTTACTGCTGATGAGTAATTTATGGTATGAATGTATCATGCTTTGTTCATCCATATTCCTGTTAATGAATATCTGTGTTATTTTTCACTTTAGCTATTACGAGTAAATTGACTATGAATATTATTGTACATGTTATTTTGTGGATATGTACTTTTTTGGAATACATGTTTTTCTTGAGTGTGTACTCAAAGTGGAACTCCTAGGTAATAGGGTAGGTGTTTGTCTTTGTAAGAAGCTGCTAAACTGATTTCCAAAATAGTTGTATGAGAATTCAGGTTGTTACACATTCTTGCCAATCTCTTTCATTTCTTTAATTTCAACCATGCTAATGGATTTCAATATAATTTTAATTTGCATTTCCCTAATACTAATTGTCTTGTCATATGATTAGTGGTCATTTGTATATATTCTTTAGTGAAGTGTTAAATCTTTGCTTGTTTTTAAAAATAGATTACTACTGATTTGTAGGAGATCTTCATATATTTTGAATACAATCCTTATGCGATATACGCATTATGAATATTTCTTTCATACTATGGCTTGTTTCTTCGTTTTTTAAAATTATTTTGAGTAGGAAACATTTGAAATTTTGACAAAGTCTAATTTATTTTTTCCTTTATGGTTGGTGATTTGCATGTCTTATATAAGAGATATTTGCTTAAACCAGGTCCACAAAAAATATTTCCCTACGTTTTCTATTTCACCGCTGCCCAAAAACTTGATATATGTTGTGCTTTGGTGTGGGTTTCTTCATATTTCCTTTTCTGGATGTTCATGGAGACTCTTGTATTTAATGAGTTTATAGTTTTCATCAAATTTGACAGATATCAGTTGTTTCTTCAGATTTTTTTCTGCCTTCTCTTATTTTCTAGGACAATTATATGTATGTTAGGGGGACTGATGTTGTCTCAAGAGTTCACTGATACTCTATTCATTATTTTCTTCAGTCTTTTTACTTTCAAGTTTCATTTTGTATAATTTCTATTGCTATATCTTCCAGCTCACTACATTTTTCTTCTGCAATATTTAATCTTGTGTAAGTGCATTCATTGTATTTTTTTCTCAGACGTTGTATTTTTTTATGTTTAGAGGTTAGAAATTGGTGTTTAAAAAATACCTTCCATGTCTTCTCTCATCATGCTCTGGTTTTTTTCCTATGATGGAATATATCTATAATCACTCTTTTAATGTCCTTTTAAAAAATTCCATCATTTGCATCTTTTCTGAGTTCATTTTTGTTGACTGATTTTTATCCCTTTATGGGTTTTAATTTTCAGCTTCTTTGCATGCCTACTAAATTTTTACTGGGTATCAGACATTTTGAATTTTACATTGTAAGTGTGTTAGCTTTTTGGTATTTTTGAAAATAATTTTTACCCCAGTTCACAATGAAGCTTACCTGAAGCTAGTTTGATCACTGTGAGGCTTGTTTTAAGGTTTGTCCAGTAGATCTACAACAGCCTTTAGTCTAGGTCTTCACTACATGCTTTGTGTGTTAGGAAACCTTCTACTTTGTTTTGGGGAAACAAACTTTTTCTAACTCTGAATGAACTCCAGGAGTTTTGTTTCTGCTCCTTTCTGGTAGTCCTTTCTCCAGCTTTACTAGTTTCATCATATGAGTGCTCTGATTAGTATTCTGCCAAACACCTGGTTGGAGTCCTCTCTGAAGTAATCTACTTTTCAGTATTTCTCCTCACCAATTCTGCCTTCCTTGAGGGCTTCCCAGACCTTCCAACTATCTTCTTTTTTTTTTTTTTAAATTTATTTATTATTATTATACTTTAAGTTGTAGGGTACATGTGCATAACGTGCAGGTTTGTTACATATGTATACTTGTGCCATGTTGGTGTGCTGCACCCATCAACTATCTTCTTAAAGATCTTCCAACTATCTTTCAACTCAATGAAACTTATGGGCTCTGTCTAGGAATTACAATACGTATCCTCACTATGTCACACACTGTCTTGAATTAATTTTACACTACTTCATTTATAATATAAAAACCTTATGAAAATGTAATTCTATTCCCCAAGTTTTTGTGTTATCATGGTCATATGTTTAGTCTCTACATATGATATAAATCCTTTATAACTGTCAAATATCTACTAAAGAAATGTAAATAATACGGTTTTTACATTACATATTGACTTTCTAGCACTCTATTTTTTCCCTATATATTCAAGTTTTCATGTGATACCATTTTCTTTCAGCATAAGATTTCCCTTAGCATTTCTTCTAGAGGGAGTCTTCTGTAAATCGATCCTTTTCGACTGCTTTTAACATAAAGTGTCTTCATTTTGTCTTCATTTGTGAAGAGCATTTTTCGACGGATATATGTAATCCTAGGTACATACTGTTTTTTACATTAAAAATTCATTCCATTATTTTCCCGCTTCTACATTTCCTGGTAAGTTAGCTTCCTTTCTTATCATTGGGCTTCTCTTTAAAATGTATACTTTTCTTCTCTCAGGCTTCTTTAGATTTCTTCTTTATTTTTTGTTTTCAAACATTGTACTATGTTGTGAAATAGGTGTAATTTTCTTTGAATGTATCTGGCTTGGGTTTTGCTGATCTTGAGTCTGTGGGCTGATTTTTCTACCCCACCAAAATTGGGGGAAAAATGACATTTATTTCTTCAATTTTTATATAACTCTTTTAATTATTTTTTTCTCTTCTGAGTCTGTGCTGACCAGTAATAGTTCTTCCAAGAGTTGAGTTAAACTTATTCTGGGCTACAGTTGAAATTAGACTGAATTATCCTCCGGTTAACATAACCCACAACTCCCATATTTCTTGATGATGAGGGATTGAGCTTCTTGATATCGCCAACATTTGAACTGAGAAGGGATTGGGTCACTGTATATAAAAATAGTCTCTACCAGTTCCATTCTCCACCTTCTGTTTCTTGGCATAATTTGGGGGATATAGGAAGAGTTGTCAGGATAAAAAATTATTTTTGCACTTTTGGCTTTTTCACATTTTAATATGTCCTATTGACTCACAAAATTTTAAGTTTTAAAGTACTTTTAAAACACTATAAAAATAAATACAATTATTTTTTATGATTTATTATTATTTTTGAGACAGAGTCTCTGTCACCCAGGCTGGAGTGCAGTGACATGATCTCGGCTTACTGCAGCCTCTGCCTCCCTGCTTAAAGCAGTTCCCCTGTCTTAGCCTCCTGAGTAGCTGGGATTACAGGCACACACCACTATGTCTAATTTCTTTGTATTTTTAATAGAGACAGGGTTTCACCATGTTGGCCAGACTAGTCTCGAACTCCTGACCTCAGGCAATCCGCCCACCTCGGCCTCCCAGAGTGCTGGGATTACAGGCCTGAGCCACCATGCCCAGCCAAAAATAGGTTCAAGCAGATCTCTAGAGCTTATTCATCTTGATTAACTTAATCTTTATGCCCATTAATTAGTAACTCCCCATTTGTCCCTCCACCCAACCCCTGACAACCACTATTCTACTCTTTGATTTTATGAATTTGACTGCATTAGAACCCTCATATAAGTATAATCATACAATATATCTTCCTGTAACTGACTTACTCCACTTAGCATATTGTCCTCTAGGTTCATCCCTGTTGTCACATATTGCAGAATTTCGTTCTTTTTAAAGGATGATTACCATTTCACTGTTTGTATATACCACATTTTCTTTATCAATTCACCTTTAGATGGATATTTAGGTTGTTTTCACATCTTGGCTATTGTGAATAGTGCTGCAATGAACATGGTTGTGTTAATATCTCTCCAAGATCTTGATTTCATTCTTTTGGATAAATACTCAGTAGTGGGATTGCTGAATAATACGGTAGTTCTATTTTTAATTTCTTGAAGAACCTCTTTACTGTTTTCCATACTGGCTGCATCATTTTGTCTTCCCAGTAACAATGTGTAAGAGTTCTGATTCTCCACATCTTCACCAACATTTGTTGTCTGTTCTGTTCTTTTCTTTTTGTTTTGATAATAACTATCAACATGAGGTATGAGGTGATATCTCATTGTGGTTTTGATGTTCATTTCTCTGAAAACTAGTGATGTTGGGCAATTTTTTTCTTACTCATGTTGGCTGTTTGTATATCTTCTTTGGACAAATGTCTGTTCAAGTCCTTAGCCCATTTAAACTTGGGTTATTTGCTATTGAGTTGAAGGAGTTGCTTACGTATTTTGGAGATTAACCACTTATTAAATATATGGTTTGCAAATATTTCCCCCCAATTTCTAGGTTGCCTTTTCACTCTGTCAATTTTGTCCTTTGCTGTGCTGAAGCTTTTTAGTTTAATGTAGTCCCACTGTTGATTTTTCTTCTGTTGTCTGTGCTTTTCGTGTCATATTCATGAAATCATTGCCAAGAATAATGCCATGAAGCATTTTCTCTATGTTTTCTTCTAGAATTTTATAGTTTCACATCTTAAGTCTTTAATCCATTTTGAGTTGATTATTTTTGTGTGGTATAAGGGTACAATTTTATTATTCTGCATGTGAATATCCAGTTTTTCCAACATCATTTGTTGAAGAGACCCTCCTTTTCCCATTGGGTGTTCTTAGTGCCCTGACTCACATTGTTTTCAAAGCTTTCTGTTTCTTAGGTCCCTTGAGGTATCTACTGTTTTTTGGCTGTTCCATTTCTTTACCCATCTTCATCCACTCTGTTGTTTAATTCAGGTGTAGATGCTGCTGTGACTGTCAGCTTGATTGTGAAGGCTTTCCTCTCTTTAAATTTAGTTTATCATGTCTTCCTTTCATCTACCCCTACTTTATAACCCCATAGAGAAGTATGACATTTTATTTAATCTTTTTTTGTTTTTATCATGAGAGTGAAATCTATTTGCATTATTTTATGCCATTACTAGAAGCAGAAGCCTTATGAAATATATTTAAATTACTCCTATTATTTCCAATAATTCATCCAACTTTGGCTCCCTATTGCTGGTAGACTTCAAAAGGGATTGAAAATGTATAAAGAAATCCTGAATGTCTAACACTTCCACTAAAAGAATGTTGCCTTTTTCTAATTAAGTGTGGACATTTTTTAAGTATAAAGAGAGAAAAAAATAAAATCTGTACAACCATCTCATTATATAAAAGTTATATTTTGGAACCAGTTAGCTTTAATTTACTTTTCCGTAAGACTTAATATTCACTGCCGTATTTTACTTTCAGTCCACTGTAGCATGCTCTGGGATCTTTTAGATCCTCACTTCCTTAAGACTACTAATTTTGATATTCATAGAATCAATCCGCCACATTTTATATTTTTTCCTTTTGTCAATTGTGAGGATAATCTCAAAGGTTCAACTGAAGTGCATGCAATTGTTTAATTTGCTAAGCCATTTCCCTTTTTTCTAAGCTAATATTCTGAGGGAAAATAAAATTACAGTTCTGATGGAGACTACAGAACCAATCAAACCATTAAGAATAAGAGCTGGTTCTTACTCAGTTCAGTTATTAGGACCTAGGAAGAAAAATAGTCATTTTGTTTTACTGATTATTAATTAGTGTTCCTGTTCTCCGGCCTCCTTTATCCATTCAATAAACACTGAGCCCTCTTTTCAGGCCCCATTCTCATTAGGCATACAGATACAATAAAGGGTAAAAACACAGTCCCTCCCTTCAATGCATCCACCATCCACTGAGCAGAATGACAAGAAGTTACGTAATTAAAACACCCAATACCAAATTCCAAACAATAGGTTTTCTTAGAAGGTAGAACATTAATACAGCAGGCATGAGTAACAGTTCTGGCGGAGTAGATGGGACCTGTCTTAGATATATGGAGACTTTGTATCAGAGCAAAAAGCAACAGACTGCCAAAGACCCACATTCTCACTGTGCCTTAAAACATTCAATCAGAATCATCTCAGCCTGTCACCCATCTCATAATTCTTTGTTTGAAGTTTCTTGTTTGGGAAGAAGGGGAAGGAACATATCAGTTTCTGAGCAGGGTCCATGTCTGCTTTTGTTTGCATAGCACTTGAGCTTAGGGAAGTAACTGAATCACTTCACCTAGATTTTTGCAAAACTTCACAAAAATACAAGATCAACCACGATGCTCCAGAAGCCTCAACAAATAAAATGTTTTGTTACTTTAATTTTTTGGATAGATGAACTTCTTTCTTGTTTCCAACCTTAACAGCTAAAAATCCATCAAATTACATTAGTTTGTTTCCTCAGTAAACACAATTGAGAACAAATATAAGAACAGAATTCTAAATACTAATTCTAATAACTAATTTTTTTTCAGACTTTAATGTTAATACTAGTCACTTGAGTACCCTGTTAAAATGTACTTTACAATTCAGTAGGTTTGGGATATGGCCCAATATTCTGAATTTCTGACAAGATCCTGCAAGCTGTTGATACTGCTGGCCCAATTGCCACCTTTGAGAAGCAAGGTAATAAAATTCTTCCTTGATGACAGAATCCTGGATGTCATTTTTGTGGGTATATCTGTATTTATCACTTCATATCATTATCATTTATCACTTTTCTTATACATTCATAACCTTGGAATGCCAAAGGTGAAGGGAACCTTGAGAAATAAGATTAAAAGTTGTAGGTTCTGGTAGGTTGCTTTTACTAATGGGCCCAATTCTTCTACCCCATATATTTGAATACTGCGCTGTGTAGCTTCATTGTGCCTCCTGTATCAGCCATGTGACTTGCTTTGCTTAATGGGATGTTAGTATATGGCACAAGCAGAGGCTTGAAGAGTACTCGTGTGCTTGGGTTTGCCTTTGCTTGTTTCTTTGTTCCTCAGTTCAGCCTTCTGAAGAATGAGAAAGGCACCTGGCTTTATTGCCTTGCTGCCCTGGCCAACAGTCAGCGGGCCACCCAAGATGTGACTGAGCCCAGACAACACTAGAAAAACTGCTGAACTCAACCCTGCCCAACTTGTTGACTTGTAAATTCATCAGCTAGATAAATAAATACCTATCATTTTAAGGCTAAATACCTATTGTTTAATGGTGTTTGGAATGATTTACTATACAGAACTATTGGGGCAATAGATAGTGGATAATGTTTTTTTGATGGAGGAAGGATTTGCATAAAGGCAGGCATAGGGGTACCAAAATCCTCATCCAATACACCTTTTCTCCCCA
Source organism: Mandrillus leucophaeus (assembly GCF_000951045.1). Taxonomy (NCBI): domain Eukaryota; kingdom Metazoa; phylum Chordata; class Mammalia; order Primates; family Cercopithecidae; genus Mandrillus; species Mandrillus leucophaeus. Next base: position 1,387,352 of record NW_012106897.1, read on the forward strand.
ACACCCTAGAGCCTTTTTTTTTTTTTTCCTTTTCCCATTACTACTTTTGTCTGCCTAAACTTGGTTGCCAAACTTCATCTAGAGTCAGGAAAAGAAATGTGTTTAAATCCTAGTAGTGGGGCTTATTAACTCAGGATCATTGAACCCCTCTAGTTTCAATGTAATCAGTAGTACTGCTTATCGCATAGGGTTATTGTGAGAAGTGAACTCAGAAAATATAAGTGAAGTGCTTAGCATGGTGCCTCACCCATAGTAAATGCACAATAAATGGTAGACACTAAGAAAAAATTGGCCATAACAATTAAGGTTTTAGCAAAACAGGTTAATGCTAATTATGCCTCCCTAGTAAAGGCTAACTACTAGATAATTAATTTATAAGGCAAATACAGTACATGTATTAAAGACTATTACAAGCCAGTATTTCATGAGATACCAAGAAAGAGAAAGATATGAGTAAGTACACAATGGAGTTGCTCCGTTTTACCTTTCTGAGACTTAAGACAAAAAAAGACATAGGTTATTATAACACATTACTCAGTAGAATGTATTCTTTTTTAATAACAAAACCAGAAATAGAGGAGCAACAGAGCTTGTTATCAATTTCATGTCAATTTTGGCCTATTTAATCTCGCTTGGTCTCTGGTATTTAATTGTCCAGTAAACTACCTCTGCATTAAACTTACTTTGTGAAAAAATTATTATTTCAGTTTTACCTTAATTTCACATTATGATGATTTTTTCTTTTAAAAAAAAATCAGAGATGACAGACAGTATTCAAGACACTATTTAAGAAGCTTTGTTTTTAATAGGTTGAGTTCCTGCCAGAATATGCTATTCAAATAGTTGCATAACATCTCTGAAGGACCAAAATATCTTACTTTCATGGGTAACAATTTTATTTGTAACATCGATTCCATAAACTCATTCTCTGAGTCTGGGCTAATAAGTCTTTCTCTAAAGAATCTTAAATATTTTTCTAAAAGTTAATTTTATATGTAAAATTCTACTCTTGGCAGCTGCATCAATTTTACCATGACTGTTTTCCTTAAATTGAACTGTATCTTATTTTAGTCAAAAAAAACAGAACAATTCCCTATTCAAAATGCTATTTGGAAGATTGTTTAACTTCATAAGTAAGATAGACTTCCAGGGATTTTGGTTAGTAGTGAGAAAAGCAGGATGATTTAAATAACACCCACTTCATATTACTAGAATCGATTTTCCTGTGTGCCCCTTCTACCCTGTGACCTTTATTTCTGCTTTCTTATTTTGCAGACTGTTGGACACTGTACATTTCATGGTTTGGAAAAGACAATTACTTACCTGTTATTCCCTCATTAATAAATAAAAGAATCTTAGAGGGGAAACAAGTTACTTTTAGAAATAGTAAAAGTGTCTATATGGTGAAAATTATGGAGAGGTCTGTCTTGAATTGACTGTTGATATATATTGGGAGTTTCTAGAACAACAAAGATTAGTAGGAACTGGCTGGGTACGGTGGCTCACGCCTATAAACCCAACACTTCAGGAGGCTGAGGCAAGTGGATCACAAGGTCAGGAGTTTGAGACCAGCCTGGCCAATATGAGGAAACCTCGTCTTTACTAAAAATACAAAACCTAGCTGGATGTGGTGCCGTGCACCTGTAGTCCCAGCTGCTCAGGAGGCTGAGGCAGGAGTATCTCCTGAACCCTGGAGGCAGAGGTTGCAGTGAACCAAGACTATGCTACTACAAAACCACCAAACAAAAAAAAAAAAAAAAAAAAAAAAAAATAGTATGAACCAAGAGAGATTTTCCGGAAAGCAGTGTGATGTTTTATTTATTATTTTCTCTTTAGGACAACTCATTCAGATACTAAGATCCTGGAGGGATGAGAAACAGGAGAGGTGTATGCTTGACTTGACATAAATGGCATGCACCTAGGCATTTCAAGCTCATAAGTTGGGCACTTAGTCTGCTGTACTGCTGGTCATGTCAGCATTGTCTGCAGTATGGAAAATGCGAGTCTTCTCTTGGGTGTTAGGTTTGGGTAGACAAAGAGGAAAAAAGATAGTGAGTTTGGACTATATATATATATATTGCTCCCAGCAGTACATAAAGAACAATGCTCTGGGAGGTCAAGCAACAATAATAAATAGTAGAATGTAAAATGCAAATATGGAGAGAGGATTTTTCTGCTAGGCTTCAATCTTGAAGGGTTTTTAAAGCCTTTTAAAATTATGTGGCTTTCTACAGTCTTGAGCAAGAATGACAAATAGCCTAATTGTCAATACACTATGTACAGAAGGAAGATGGGGCATGGTAGATAAATAGTTGCAACTTAATAAGAAACAAGACAGAAATAAAATAAAATGAAACTTCATATAGAAAAAGAAGCTGCAAAGTAGAATGCTGTTTTCTTAGCTTGAGCTAAGGCTATATCAAACAGCTATTAATAATTAATTTTTTTGTAAAATAGATATAGGCCTTTCATATAACTCACATTAAATGCAAGATGCCCTTTATTAGATAGCTATAGCACTGGCAATAGTTACAGTTCATAAAAATAAAATTTTAAAAAGGCATTCTCCAAAGTTTTTCTTAACTTTTTCTTTTGGCTTTTTACATATTTGTTGAAATATGTTGAGAGTACATAAATATGTTGAGAGTACATAAATTCTATTCTTTTCCTAGTTTTCTACTTATGGAACCCAAAGTTTTGATAGTCTAGGTGGATTAATTCTCATAATTACAAATTTCATTATGCTCGATGACTAATCTTTTGGCAAACGTTGGAATTCTGATCTCTTAAGAATCAGACCGGACAAAATGGTGCATGCCTGTAATCCCAGCGCTTTGGGAGGCCAAGGCAGGTGGATCACTTGAGCCCAGGAGTTCGAGACCAGCTTGGGCAACATGGCAAAACCCTGTCTCTATGATTAAAAAAAAAAAATAGCTAAGTGTAGTAGCACATGCTTGTAGTCCAAGCTTCTTGGGAAGCTGAGGTAGGAGGATTGCTTGAGCCTAGGGGACTGAGGATGTAGTGAGCCATGGATACGTCACAGCTCCCCAGACCCAGACAGTGAGACCCTGTCTCAAAAAAAATAAAAATAAAGAATCAGACATATGTATCCTATACAAGAAAAGGGATGAAGATATAAATAATACAACCTTAGGCTGTTGCATTTAGAAGTGTCTTGGCACCCATCATAGTGGAACATGCTACAGATACAGATATCCAGAAATAGAAAAAGTTTCAGTGAAGGGCAAATGGAGAAAGAAGTCATTCTTAAAATCAAAGTAAATGACAGTGGCATTTTCTCAAATATATTGTAAGAAGCAATCTCCTTAGTAATTGACTTAATGAGGACTTTGCTCTTCAAAGTCTGAACTTTGATCAATTCCAGAGAGACTTGGAATTTTCTTTGTTTGGTGATAAGGGAAAAGAAGTATGAGTGTAGTTGTTTCAGTGCAAAGCAGATCAGGACAAGAGCAAGTGGGACACTGAAAGATCAAGTCAGAAAGATGGAAAAAGAAGGAGTCATAGAACATCAAAAATATTCCCCTAGCTTCACTAATTCTTCACTGAGTAGGGATGGGGAGAGATAGTTAATGATGGAACACCACTTTGGAATTCTTATAGTTTGCTGTATTCCCCTGTACTTCTGTCAAATGTACACCAAGATGCCTACTAGAGTTCTACATCTCAGAATGTAAGTTTAGTCATTCTCACTTCAGTTCTTTTGTCTTCTTACAGTCATGCATCAAGGAACTTCAGGCGTTGTTGTGGATCTATATCTGAACCAGCTGGATCCCAACTAGAATGATTCTGGTAGCTTAGAGTAAATACATAGCATCTCTTCTACCATGCTAACATACTAAGAATCCTATCTGGAAGTGATAGAGCCATCCCTCCATATCCACAGGAAATTGGTTCAAGGATCCCCACCACCAATACCAAAATGCCTGAATGTTCAGGTCCCTTACATAAAATGGTGTGCTACTTGTACATACCCTATGAACATGCTCTTAAGTACTTTAAGTCATCTGTAGACTACTTATAATACCTAATACAGTATAAATGCTATGCAAATAGTTGCTATACTGTATTGTTTTTAATATATATTTTTTTCAAATACTTTTTATTCAAGGTTAGTTGAATCCGTGGATGTGGAAACCACACATATGAAGGGCCATCTCTGTACACATGATACACACAGTTTATGAGAGAGAACGTTTTGACTTTGGAAATGGGAGAGAATACTATGCTTCTGGTTGTAAGATATTTAGTTTTGTAATGCCACAAAAGGAATTAAAGTAACTTGCCTGTTTATAATACTTTAAAAGTTATAAGCACTTTGATATTTATTATCACATTTTGTTCTATCCTTGTGGGTAATAGATTTTTACATATGAGAAATGAGATTAAAGTAACTTAACTCACCCAGATCATGCTTGTAGTCAAAAGACCTATATTTAAGATTTTGTCTCTTTAAGTCCTATTCTCCTGTCACCTTGGCATTCTTTCCAGCATAGGCTACTAGATAACAGTTTCTACATTACAACCAAAGTTTTCTTAGTCATTGGAGTCTCGTTCTGTTGCCCAGGCTGGAGTGCAGTGGCATGATCTCGGCTTACTGCAATGTCCACCTCCCAAGTTCAAGCAATTATCCTGCTTCAGCCTCCTGAGTAGCTGGGATTACAGACACCTGCCACCATGCCCAGCTAATTTTTTGTATTTTTACTAGAGATGGGGTTTCACGATCTTGGCCAGGTGGGTGTTGAACTCCTGACCTCGTGATTCACCCACCTCGGCCTCCCAAAGTGCTGGGACCATGGGCTTGAGCCACCACACCCGGCCTAGTAAGGCTCTTTTTATAGACCACTTACCTGACTTTTTCTTTCTCATAGCATAGCAATATTTGTTTTAACCACACTCTTGTTTTATACATTAGTCACTTTTTAAAAATAGAAGTCCTTTTATAAGAATATTTTACTCTTTCTGTTGTTTAATTAAAAAGCAATAAACAAATATGCTATTCTTTTAGGAAAATGCAAATGTATGTTCTTTAATAAGAAATAGTTGTTCAAAATTTGCAGTTGGTGACTTCCAATCCGAAAATGGTAAAACAGGCATATCCACTTTATGAAAAAGGGATTTCAAAGCCCTTAATAAAGTGAATGATTATAAACAAAAGGATCTTGTAACTATGCAGTGAATAGAGTTGCAAAAACTGCTTTTCCAGTGATAGAAAACAAAGTTGATATGTTTGGACTCTGTCATTCTTCTCAAAGATTCATTAAGTGTAATCTAACAAATTTTCCAAGGTGATCTGGAGTATGAACAAAAGGCTAGCCTGTATCCGGGGGAAAAGGCAGGTATTTCCATTTTGTTCTGCTTTGTTAGAATATTTTTTGTGGTAAACGTTATGGAGAAACCAATGTTAAGTACTGTTCTTTTTCTAAAGCTGTAGTAAATCATTTCAAACTCTCTGTGTTTAAAGGGCTGATGTAGGAAAAAAAAAAAAATCATTGACCAGATTGTAAAATTACAGAGCTGATGGAGTAAAAGAAATGGCATATCATCCAATATATTCTTCAGTTTTATTATTTTTTTCTCACTGTTTATTTACTTTTATTTTGAGATCCTTAAATCTGAAACCCCAGAACCAATTCCTGTTTTCTGGCCCCAGATTTGTTTGCTGATTGTTTAAGAATATCACACACTTTCTATTGTTTAGTTAGAAAACAACAAAATAGTACATTATTCTTTTAAGAAAGTGCAAATGCATATTCTAAAATAGAAAACACCTGTTTGTGTGCCCAGAGACTCTCTATCCTTGGGCAGAAAGAGTACACGTTTCTATTGCTTTAGTTGACAGCAAAAGGTGTCACTTTCTTGATGGCTCTACATCTCAAGTGGGCGTAACTATTTGTTTTATGGATGGAAGTGGGGGAGAGTGGAATTCTAGGTTATTTGTGTGGAGACAGTGGTCTTTTCAGCCAGATTTCCCTTGTCAAAATTACAGCAAGATCACAGTGTGTGTCAAATTTCCCCGTCAGAACTGGACAGGAAAAGCACATGACTGTAGCAAGATCAGATAGCAACTTGACACATCTGTACTCATGAAGTGTCAAGTTGAGAAGCCACTAAAAAAAAAAATGTTGGTTGCCTCAAGAAAACAGTCAAGCAAAGGGCAAAAAGGATAAATGAGATGAAAAATAGGATCGATCAAATGCTCTTCTCTCAAACCAGGGAGGTTGTAAAAACAAGAGACCAGCCTCAGCCCTGTTTTAACTTAAGGGTGATCTCAGAAATACAAGAGAAAAAATAATACAAATAAAACAAAGCAAACACAGATCCTGTTAGATTTTCTTCTTTTCAGTATAAAATAAGGACTTTTTCAAACCAGTTATCTATAAGCATAGATGAAACTTGGTGATTTGAATATGTTAAAATTATGGCTTGGCTTTTTTTCCTCTGCACCCACATACTTCTTGATTATTCTGAGAGCAGAGGTCTCTTAGTGGCCATCCAGAAAGTGAGTGACCCAAAGACTACTGCGAATCATGGAACAGCATCTGACAGAGAAAAGGTGGCCCGGACTCCCAGATGGGAACGATAATGATGAGCGCAGCTGTACTGTCCCCCAGATGTGTGTGTTTCTACATGTCTGTTTGTATGTGGCTCTTGCTCAAGAGCTCCAGCTCACTGAGGGGTTCAGTTCCTAAGATGCTTTTCTCTGTCTGGAAAGAGAAATGTGAGTTGGAAATGCTAACCCATGAAGAAACCGCTGTCCTTTGGGACAGTGGAATACTGAAGCCTGGGGCTCCCCTTTTCCAGGCTCTTTCACTCTAAATGTCCTTTATTTCTTCAAGCAATGCTGGGTGGTAGTGGTACCTAGCCTCTACAAATCAGCCCGTATTAAAAAAAAAAAAGTATTTCATCCAAAAATGTACCAGCAAATAAATTATTTGAGGGCAAGGACTCTCCTCTGCATTAAATACCTGTCGTGTGGCCCATAGTAGGTGCACAAGAGATGTTTCTGGATGAATAAAATATAGCTTACTTTTGCCATATTGAAGATTTTTACAAGTAGGTATTAATACTCTCATCTATAGTAGTTCTTTGCCGGTTTCGTAGGATCATGATTACGAAAAGTGCCACTACTAAAACATCCTCCACTGGAGCTGATTAACTGAATGATTGACAGCTGCAGATCTTTGTATATCCAATTTTGAAGACAACAGAAAATGAGTTTCCCAATTGTCAATATGGATTTGCAATGTGGTTTCATGAAATTTCTCATATGGGTTAAACTAAGTAGAAGAGGTGGGAAATCACTCTGGTCTGATAGGATCTGTACTGCCATCTCATGAGGTTAGTAGTTGTATTTATGCCTTATGAGCTAGAAAGAGATGTTAATGATTGTATAGGATACCAGTGAAGTCACTTTCAAAGCAATTAGAAGATTTTAAAGCCTCTATTGTGTGCATGGCCCTAAGAGGAGGGAAAGGGAGGCCAAAGAAATTTAGTATGGTTCTCTGTCCTCAAGGGGCATAATTTCTAGTTGAAGAGCAAAGGCATGTGCCCACCTGTGTGGCTTCCTCCCTTATTTCATACAAGCCTCGCTCAATCATCACCTTATTAGAAACCCCTTCACCCAGCACCCTTCCCTCACCATCATGTAGCTTTAGCCCACCTTACTTTTCTTCATAGTACTCATCACACTATGAGATAGCATTTATTTATTTGTTTGCTCATTTTCTATCTCCTCCCACTAGAATGTAAGCTCAGGAGTAAAAAAGAGCTTCGTCTATTTTGCTCATTTCTCTGTGTCCAGTGCCCTGG
>NW_012106897.1:1395231-1401610 GCF_000951045.1 Mandrillus leucophaeus
GTGTGTCAAATTTCCCCGTCAGAACTGGACAGGAAAAGCACATGACTGTAGCAAGATCAGATAGCAACTTGACACATCTGTACTCATGAAGTGTCAAGTTGAGAAGCCACTAAAAAAAAAAAATGTTGGTTGCCTCAAGAAAACAGTCAAGCAAAGGGCAAAAAGGATAAATGAGATGAAAAATAGGATCGATCAAATGCTCTTCTCTCAAACCAGGGAGGTTGTAAAAACAAGAGACCAGCCTCAGCCCTGTTTTAACTTAAGGGTGATCTCAGAAATACAAGAGAAAAAATAATACAAATAAAACAAAGCAAACACAGATCCTGTTAGATTTTCTTCTTTTCAGTATAAAATAAGGACTTTTTCAAACCAGTTATCTATAAGCATAGATGAAACTTGGTGATTTGAATATGTTAAAATTATGGCTTGGCTTTTTTTCCTCTGCACCCACATACTTCTTGATTATTCTGAGAGCAGAGGTCTCTTAGTGGCCATCCAGAAAGTGAGTGACCCAAAGACTACTGCGAATCATGGAACAGCATCTGACAGAGAAAAGGTGGCCCGGACTCCCAGATGGGAACGATAATGATGAGCGCAGCTGTACTGTCCCCCAGATGTGTGTGTTTCTACATGTCTGTTTGTATGTGGCTCTTGCTCAAGAGCTCCAGCTCACTGAGGGGTTCAGTTCCTAAGATGCTTTTCTCTGTCTGGAAAGAGAAATGTGAGTTGGAAATGCTAACCCATGAAGAAACCGCTGTCCTTTGGGACAGTGGAATACTGAAGCCTGGGGCTCCCCTTTTCCAGGCTCTTTCACTCTAAATGTCCTTTATTTCTTCAAGCAATGCTGGGTGGTAGTGGTACCTAGCCTCTACAAATCAGCCCGTATTAAAAAAAAAAAAGTATTTCATCCAAAAATGTACCAGCAAATAAATTATTTGAGGGCAAGGACTCTCCTCTGCATTAAATACCTGTCGTGTGGCCCATAGTAGGTGCACAAGAGATGTTTCTGGATGAATAAAATATAGCTTACTTTTGCCATATTGAAGATTTTTACAAGTAGGTATTAATACTCTCATCTATAGTAGTTCTTTGCCGGTTTCGTAGGATCATGATTACGAAAAGTGCCACTACTAAAACATCCTCCACTGGAGCTGATTAACTGAATGATTGACAGCTGCAGATCTTTGTATATCCAATTTTGAAGACAACAGAAAATGAGTTTCCCAATTGTCAATATGGATTTGCAATGTGGTTTCATGAAATTTCTCATATGGGTTAAACTAAGTAGAAGAGGTGGGAAATCACTCTGGTCTGATAGGATCTGTACTGCCATCTCATGAGGTTAGTAGTTGTATTTATGCCTTATGAGCTAGAAAGAGATGTTAATGATTGTATAGGATACCAGTGAAGTCACTTTCAAAGCAATTAGAAGATTTTAAAGCCTCTATTGTGTGCATGGCCCTAAGAGGAGGGAAAGGGAGGCCAAAGAAATTTAGTATGGTTCTCTGTCCTCAAGGGGCATAATTTCTAGTTGAAGAGCAAAGGCATGTGCCCACCTGTGTGGCTTCCTCCCTTATTTCATACAAGCCTCGCTCAATCATCACCTTATTAGAAACCCCTTCACCCAGCACCCTTCCCTCACCATCATGTAGCTTTAGCCCACCTTACTTTTCTTCATAGTACTCATCACACTGTGAGATAGCATTTATTTATTTGTTTGCTCATTTTCTATCTCCTCCCACTAGAATGTAAGCTCAGGAGTAAAAAAGAGCTTCGTCTATTTTGCTCATTTCTCTGTGTCCAGTGCCCTGGACACAGGCAGAGTGGACAATCAATATCCAGTTATTGCAGAGTGGACAACCAATATCAGGTAGCCTATAATTTCCTCATCTGCTTGACACTAAATAATCTTTGAGTCCTTCTATGGTCAAGGACATATGTCTAGTCAGTGTGTAAAATAAGAATTAAAAGAAGTAACTTGTTCTTATCCTATTTAGAAAAATGTGAGACCCAGTAGATTTCACCTCTTTCAAAACATTTATTGAGACTGCTTGTTTTTGTTTTTGTTTTGTTTGGAGATGGAGTCTCGCTCTGTCGCTCAGCCTGGAGTGCAGGGATGCGATCTCAGCTCACTGCAACCTCTGCCTCCTAGATTGAAGCGATTCTCCCATCTCAGCCTCCCAAGTAGCTGGATTATAGGCACCCGCCATGATGCCCAGCTAATTTTTGTAATTTCTTTTTTTAGTAGAGATGGGGTTTCACCATGTTGGCCAGGCTGGTCTTGAACTTCTGACCCCAGATGATCCACCCACCTCAGCTTCCCAAAGTGCTGGGAGACTTCTTATTTTCAGCCAGGCTTTCTTTTTTCTTTTTTAGTTCTGCTATTTTCTACTAGAGTCAATTCTCATTACTACCACTGTTACTGAAGTGACAATTGTACAGATGGGTCTCAAAAATGTCTGATGGCATTTTGTAGTATGCAGAATCTTATACTCACAGAAATAATCTTTTTATAGATGTTACAGTCTTGGGAAACGAAGATCACACAAATTGAATTGATTACTTGAGGGGAAAAAAGAATCAATACATAACTGCTTTATGTCTCCCAGACTCAGAATTACAGAAAAAATTTTGTTGAAACACAATGAAGTTATACTGTGCAATTCAATCACAGACCAAATCTTTCAGGGTTGGTCTTGCCCTGAAATCCATCAATAATAGCAATATTGTTTAGTTGCAAATGTAATTTCGGAGACTAATGTGAACTGTTTCCTAAAATAGCTATAGCAACAACCAATTTAATTTTCGCATAATAATTTCTATTTTTTTTTTCTGTAGACATGGTTATCTTGGATAACACCTGATGATAAAAACAAAGGAACTGTAATTCTGCAGCCTTGGCTTGACTTTTTTTATGCCTTTGGGAATGAATAAGTATGTAAATGAGAAATGAATCATGATAGTCACTTGTCAATCCAAAAATATGTGAGCGAGGTAGGCTAAGCATGATTGGCTGGGTGACTGGAGAATCTACTGAAATATGTTGCTTTCTTTAAAATACATTACTCTCTTTAATTGAATTAGGTTAACTTCATGTGATTGGCACATACGTTAAGATCAAGGATTGATGATGAGCAGGAGGTGATGATGACCAGAGGATAACACTAAATTTGAAGAAAGATTAGGAAATCACCTAAGATTGGGCTGAATGACCTTTAAATTACCTTCCAACCAGACACTATATGATTATTTCTTTTTTTTTTTTTTTTTTTTTGAGATGGAGTCTTGCTTTGTCACCCAGGCTGGAGTGCAGTGGCGCGATCTCGAACCTCCACCCCCCGAGCTCAAACAATTCTCTTGCCTCAGCCTCCCAAGTAGCTGGGACTACAAGCGCACGCCACCACGACTGGCTAATTTTTTGTTTTAGTGGAGATGAGGTTTCACCATGTTGCCTGGGCTGGTTGCAAACTCCTGAGCTCAGGCAATCCACCTGCCTCAACCTCCTAAAGTGCTGGTATTACAGGCATGAGCCACTGTGCCCAGCCCAGACACTGTAAGATTTTTAAGAAACTGTAGCCCATCACTTGGTGCCTTCATCCAGCAATCTCTTTTGAAGTAACGGTAGGGAACTGAAAAATCTGAGATAGAGTGAAAGAGATAATAAACAGGTTCTTCCACCTGGGTTCTCACCTCCTCCAGTGGACGATGTTTTAGTAGAAAATATCAGTCCAACTGATATTTTCCAAGCTTGTTGGGTCTTAAGAGCTACTTGGGAGGCTGAGGCAGGAGAATGGCATGAACCTGGGAGGCGGAGCTTGCAGTGAACTGAGATCCAGCCACTGCACTCCAGCCTGGGCAACAGAGCGAGACTCTGTCTCAAAAAAAACAAAAAAACAAACAAACAAAAAAAGTCACTAGATGAGATTGTGAAAAATACCAAGTCTCAGGCTCCTCTCTGTCTCTGAGTTCTGCAGATTCTGATTAAGTGGACAAAGTTTAAAAAAGAGGGAGAACCCCTCCTATAGTCCTACTAGAAATTATGTTAATGTCATTTTATGTTTTTGCATTAACTACATAAAATGACTCACCCTATATATGATTGTTTCTACTTATCTAGATGTTTGCCTAATCCAGGAAATGATGAATTTAAATTTTGAATTACCAAGGGACAGAAGTATGATCACATCTACATTTAATTTGTGGTGATTTTTATATATAAGTTTTAGATATATGCACATTTAACAAGCATTTTAAAAATTATATATGTTTATCTTATGTTATACATATACATTACTATATAGAAAATTGTGTATGTGTTTGTTTTGAAAACATTGAAAAGGAAAGTGATTGATGTTGTTTTCCTTTCATATTGTAAAATAAATTCTCAGAGAAAGAGGACTTGTCAGTTTTAAAACAGTGTGTAATTGCCAGTAAGATTATTTAGATTACATTCTTAACACTTCTCATCATGGAGGAAATGTTTTGCAAAGAATGGGTACACTGACATAGGAACAACATCATTGATTCTCCTGTTTAGAACAAAAAAGTGCAGCTTGTTGCCAGCACTCATTTAATTTTACATAAACATGCTTTTTGAGGGTGAAGCAAATCCGACTGATTTTCAAAGTGAAAATAAAATATACAAACTGTTCTGGGAGTTATTTCTAAACAGAACGAACATCAGAATTGTCTGAATCATCAGAACTGTCTCTTTCAGAAAAATTGATTCATCAAATGAATCTTTGGCCAACAAATGTTCAAGAACGATATTAACATCACATGTAGGAATGCTACATTTTCTAGGGTTTGATATTTTTAGCAATGAGGAATTACTATATTTTGTAAATAGAAATAACGCTACTAAAAACAGAAAGCTATAAATAGGATGATATCTTTTGTTTCCAAGTAACTATACTAGTGCCATGTGAAAATAATAAAAGCAAGATATTTTGTGTTAAATTTATCTTGGGGTTAATGCTGCAGCCACAAGTACCACCCGTGAGTAGTCTTGGGGCAAATGTAAAAAGTGTTAACAATTTTAAAAGTCTTATGATCTCATGGGTGTAAATTAAGATATTACTTCATTATGGACTCAAGTGAATGATTCTCAGGATAATTTTTGGCACATTTGTACATAATTACTTTGGAAACAACATATTAATTTTTGATAACTTTAGAAAATCACCCTGAACGAAAAGGAAAAAATGTTTAGCTAGTTAGTATGATAAAATCATTAATTAAAATATTTAACTCTCTGCTGATATTCTATAATGGAGCTGTCACCAGAAAAACACAAGGTGACTATTTTTTCTTGTAAGAAGATTTTGCATTCATAATTCAGAGTACTCATTGAAGGGACAAAGACATGTGCACTCACACAACTGTGTGGATAAAGGGATTCATATTACCTGAGCACTGATTGTTCTTTGAGTTCCCAGGTGGAGAAATTGACATTCATATATTAGAGCTAATGAGAGGTGGACCTTCTCCCTAGACACTTGCTGAGTTAAAAGTAACATTAAAATATTTTCAAAAATTATAGGGAAAAACCAATATGTGTAGCTCAAAAGGAGACTGAGGATTAAGGGGGTGGATTAACATCTGGTAAAGGCTTGGGCAATCCTGAGGCACATTTCTCTGTGCTTCAGCCTTTCACTGGGAAAATTATACTTTCTCTGAGTTTACAAAGGTTCAATGAGCTCATCCATGTAGTGCTCAGAAGAGTACCTAGCAGATAGAAATGGCCAACAACAATAGGTATTGTTATCACAAATCTTACAGTACAGAGTAGTCTCCAGGAAATCACCTGGTCCAGATATCTCTCTTCAGCTGGGTTATTTTGTTTCTAAAAATGAGGTGATGTGGACTCGTAAGGAGAGGTCTAGAGCCTACCCCAGAAACCACCTTGCCTTAGGTACATTCACTGACTTTATAGCCTACCTCTTCCCTTTCCAGAAAATAATTTTGGAAAATTTTCTCTCACATAGATGCTTAACTGATATTGAATAGAGACAGAATTGTATGAGTTATTCTTTAACAGCTTTATCAAGGTGTAATAAAATTGTACCAATTTAAGATATGCAGCCTGATATTTTGTTATATGTATACATTATGAAATGTTCACCATAATCAGGCTAATTATCACATATCCATTACATCACAAAGTTACCACTGTTGTCTTTTTTCCCTTCTCCTCTTCCTCGTCCTCCTTTTCTGTCTCCTCCTCCTTGTGTCAAGAACAGTTAAGAGCTATCTATCTTTTAACTAAATTTCAAGTATACAATTCAACATTGTTAACTGAAGTCACAATGCTCTATATTAGGTCTCTGGAACTTATTCATTTTGCATAATTGAAACGTTATATATATATTATATAATA
>NW_012106897.1:1402430-1404386 GCF_000951045.1 Mandrillus leucophaeus
CTCCCTCCCTCCCTTCCTCCCTCCCTCCCTTTTTTCTTTTCTTTTGGACAGAGTCTTGCTCTGTCGCCCAGGCTGGAGTGCAGTGGTGCGATATTGGCTCACTGCAACCTCTGCTTCCCGGGTTCAAGCAATTCTGCCTCAGCCTCCTGAGTTGCTGGGACTACAGGTGCACACAGCCACGCCTGGCTAATTTTTTTTTTTATTTTGTATTTTAGTAGAGACAGGGTTTCACTATGTTGCCCAGGCTGGTCTCGAATTCCTGAGCTCAGGAAATCCAACTGCCTCGGCCTCTCAAAGTGCTGGGATTACAGGTATGAGCCACCATGCCTGGCCAATTTATTTTCTTTTACAATTTTTTGACAAGTAAAAATTGTATATACTTATGACGTGCAACATGATGTTTTGAGCTATGTGATACATTGTGTCATGGCTAAATAAAGCTATTTAACCCACCTATTACCTTATATACTTATTTTTTGTGTGTGGTAAGAACATTTAAAATCTACTCTCTCAGCAATTTTCAAGCATGTGATATATTGGTATTAACTACGGTCACCGTGATGTATAATAAATCTCTTGAATATATGTCTCCTAACTGAAATTTTATTTTATTTTTTTACCAACATCTCCCCAATCTCTTTACCTGCCCCTTGTCCCCACTCCCAGTCTCAGGTAATCACCATTCTACTCTCTGCTTCTATGAATTTGATTGTTTCACACTCCATGCATGAGTGAGATCATGTGGTATTTGTCTTTCTGTGCATGGCTTGTTTCACTTGGCTTGATGTCCTCCACGTTCATCCATGTTGTTGCATATGACTGGATTGCCTTATTTTTGGTTACAACTTTTAACCACCTCTCCCAACTTCACAGACTGTAAGTTTTATGAAAGCACGAACTGCTGTTATCTTTACCGATATGTGTCTTGCCATTAGTTTAGTGTCTAGTATAAAGTAGACACTCAAAAATCTGTGTTGAATAAAGGAATAAACATAATAGGCATAGCATATTTGTTATGTTGCCAGTGCTGGGTATATCACTTCACATACATAGATGCTTAATCAATATTGAATGAATAAACATAAAAATGAAATGCAGCATCAAAATTTGGGTTTGTTTTTTTTTTTTTTTCTTAACGTAGCTTTGAGTCAAGTAGGTATGTTCAATGTGCCAAACTAATCTGTTATGTAATCAAAGCCCTGGTAACAAATGAAAATCTATCAAAAGAGACTCTCACTCTCCCTTATAAGTCCCTGTTTCTTCTGATTCAAGTTGAGTATGCTAAGTGCCCATTGAGACTTCAGCCTTATCTTTCTAGCGGTGGCTCTGGACTTATATAAAATTTCACTTTGAGACAGTGGTTGGGGAAGGAGTATATGGTATGAGACTGATAAAAAGAGTGAAGAGTTGAGAGGCTCCATTTGGATTCAGTTTGTATCGTTGTTAGGAGTACTCAGTTGGTTGAATACTCCAAATGATGGTTCAAATTCAAACCAAATGGAGCCTCTCCACTCTTTATAAAGAAAAAACAGAAGGACTGTTGTATTGAAAATCTTGCTTTTGGAATAACATAAAATAGTAGAGATAACATGCTTTGCCATTAAACAAATTCATGACCTGGAAATTTTTTTTTTAATTTTTTTATTATTATACTTTAAGTTCTAGGGTACATGTGCATAACGTGCAGGTTTGTTGCATACGTATACTTGTGCCATGTTGGTGTGCTGCACCCATCAACTTGTCATTTACATCAGGTATAACTCCCAATGCAATCCCTCCCCCCTCCCCATAATAGGCCCCGGTGTGTGATGTTCCCCTTCCTGAGTCCAAGTGATCTCATTGTTCAGTTCCCACCTATGAGTGAGAACATGTGTAGTTTCGTTTTCTGTTCTTGTGATAGTTTGCTGAGAATGATGGTTTCCAGCTGCATCCATGTCCCTACAAAGGACACAAACT
>NW_012106897.1:1405981-1413577 GCF_000951045.1 Mandrillus leucophaeus
CAGCCCAAAATCTCCTTAAGCTGATAAGCAACTTCAGCAAAGTCTCAGGATACAAAATTAATGTGCAAAAATCACAAGCATTCTTATACACCAGTAACAGGCAAACAGAGAGCCAAATCATGAATGAACTTCCATTCACAATTGCTTCGAAGAGAATGAAATACCTAGGAATCCAACTTACAAGGGATGTAAAGCACCTCTTCAAGGAGACCTAGAAAATTTATCTTTTATTCATCACTGATTTGAGTAGCTGAAAACTGAGTCAATTATCATCTCATAGTTATCCCAGAAAAAGAACAAGTATATAAACCGTCCCTCTTGCTACATAGCCTCCTGTTATGTGCTCTGCACATACCTCTATTATGGCAATACCATGTTATTGAGCAATTTTTATATTCATATACATGTGAGATGGGGTTTCATCCTTGCTTTAGTTAGTTAGTTTGATTGAGACAGTGTTTTACTCTGTCACCCAGGCTGGAGTGGAGTGGAGCATTCAGGGTTCACTGCAGCCTTGACTTCCTGGACTCCTACCTCAGTCTGCTGAGTAGCTGGGACTACAGGTGCACACCACCTGGCTAACTTTTTATGTTTTGTAAAGATGGGGTCTCATTATGTTGCCCAGGCTGGTCTCGGACTCTTGGGCTCAAGTAATCCTCCTGCCTCCCAAAGTGCTGGGATTAGAGGCAGGAGCCGTAAACATGCTTTGTCATTAAATGAATTCATTACCTACATTCCTTTTATCCATTACTGATTTGAGTAACTGAAAATAGAGTCAGTCTTCAGATTTCATGATCTCCACCAGTGTATCTTATAATTTACTGATTTTTTTTTCTGGCAGTTCAGATTTGTTGATCCCCTCTAGTGAATTTTTCATTTTCTTTCTTGTAGCTTTTAACTTCTGGATTTTTACTCATTTCTGTTTATTAATTTATGTATTGCTATTCTCTGATGACACTGCCACCATATCTTTCTTTACCTCTTTAAACATCATTTTCTTCGTTTATATTTATAACAAATTTGAAGTATTTGCCTCCTAAATCTAACATTTAGGCCCTCACAGGGAATTTCTATTGCCTACTGTTTTTCCCTATGGATGGATCACATTTGCTTTTCATTTCTTGTAATTTTGTTAAATCTGGACATTTTAGATAATACATTGTAGCAACTCTGAATCATAATCTCAACACCCACATACCTACAGTTTTTTTTTATTGCGTGCTTATTTCTTTAGTGTCATGGTTGTACTATTTTAAAGAAATCTACTTCCATAGCAGCATATAGTCTCCTATGTTACTCCTCATTGGGCACAGCCTTGGACATATTAACAGTCACCATAGAATGACAACAGTTTTGGAAGGGCACTCTTTCTTTTTTCCTGATCTATTGTCTACCTCCCTTGTCATCAAACCCAGCTGTTAGCCTCCGGTAATACCTGCTGATTGCTCTATTATTTTTGATAATGCATTGGGACATATATTGCTGCACAGTCTGATCTAATTAAATTTGGGATTCTCTGCAGGATTAAACTTTGAGGCTAGTGTTTGAGGCCTGTTATGACCCAGAGATCTATTCTTAGCTGTTTCTTTCCCTGATTCTCTCAGTTGAATCACAAACTGTTCTACAGTTTAGCCTGTTAGTTGCTCTTGTAAAGCTACCAGCTTCCTCTTAATTGCTCACCAGCAAAATCTCCTTTGTTTTAGACAGCATCCTTTCATTTAAACTTCCCCACACTCTATTTTAAACAAAATCAGTGCCCTTGGGGAGAACTGCAGAGGTCTCTCTTCTTACAGGTTGCCTCTTTATTTAGAAAAAATGGTTTCACTGTTCTGGAGCTTGCTGTAGGGACAGTGGCCCATTTCTCTTGGAGTGACTCCATGACACTCTTATTTTATGAGTGGGTTTCTGGGCAGGGGTGATATCCTCTGTTCTTCTTAGCTTGGTTCACCCAGTAGGAAGCTCTACTTTATGAGTGAACAGGAGAGAGGGTGATTGGGGTTCAGTATTCTTGGCCTGTCATGCCTAGATAGCGCTTCTGCCATTGAAATGAGGAGGGGTGTAAGAGTGGAGTTCCAGACCTCTCAAATGGTTTGCTTGAGATAGAGCCTCTGCAACATGGAGCTGGAGGTATAAAATATGCTAGGATTACAGCTTCTCCATGGGAAGGAGAAGCTGTAATCCTATCCTGGGAGCAATAAGGAGCCAACAAAGGCCATATTTATTATTATGCACTTTTAATATAATGGGAGAACTGGATTTACCATAGTTAAGTGCATACCTTACCATGCTTGAGGCACTGTACTTTACTCATACTGTCCATGAATGTCAGTTTATTTAGAGCTATTTTTCACAGGTAGGGAGCAAGGGATAGAGTAGAGGGAGGGAACCCCATGTTCTTGGCTACACCTTCTAAGAATTCAGTTTCCATCATGGTGATATGGAATGGGGTGGGGGTTAGGTTACGGCTCAACTGCCACAGACTCACTGTTCTTACCAAAGTTGAGTAGGTTTTCTTAAATAATTGTTTCTCCATTTGCTGAATGCCATCAACAATTTTCAGAGAGTTTTCATGTCTTACTTAATTAACATACTTTTACAGTTTTTACCAATCTCTGTTGTTCCCTGGAGAAAGGACCATGGGGATCCTCACATTGCCATTCTGGAAGTCACATCTCAATATTTGGCATTTTAATGAGCTTACAAAGCTATCAAAACCAGGCCACTGCTCACTAGATTAAATGTCCCCTTGTTACCCATTAGAAAAAGCCTCTCTGTTCTGACTTTCAGACAAAGCACCACCACCTGCCAGGAAATTGTCATAATAAATATACAATCTACAATGCCAGTCCATATAAAAACTGCCTTTAGAGTTGTTCATTTCGGCACTTAATAAGCTGGGCATAATGTCCCTGCATGGACCTTTAAAGATGATGTTTTGTCAGCAGGAAAACAAAATGAGGTGACAACAGTGTATTTCTAGCGTCCCTGAACTTACCTGTTGAATTCACATCTACCCTGTCTATAAGAGAGGACATCTTTATTTTTATGCACATTTAATATAATGGGAGAACCGGATTTACCAAAGTTCATGCCTTGTCATGCTTGGGGCTCCATATTTGCTTCATACTTTCCATGGATGTCAGAGTTTATTCGTTGTTATTTTTCATAGGTAGGTAGAAAATGTATTTCCTGTGAAGTATATTTATATAAAGTAGAACGACTAAATAAATGTGTGTTTCTTTAATGTAACAAGCATGAGAACCACATTTAATCCTTAGTCACATTTCCTGCATTTCATTTTTTGTGAATCAAACATCCAGGTCCATATGCTATTCTGCTTTGTTATACTATGAACTTGTAGAGTGTTCACAGCAGTGTTCGGTGAGTAAGAAAACACATGCCTGTTGATTGCGAGGTGACCATAAAACATTTGCAACGTCTGTATTTACAGACTTTTTAATGCTTTCTTACTAACTTTTCTCAAAAACCATGACCCTATTTCCCTCACCTGAAAATAATGAGCTGCAAGTCTCATGTGAATATATGACAGGAAAAGATACTAGGATAAACTTGGAAAAGAAACGTGATCTGTAGCCTTACATTTAAAGTACCATATTGTTAGCCCTACTCCTTTGTTTTCAGCTTTTATTTTACTTTCGATCATTCCTCATTTCTATTTTTTCCTTCTATCATCATTATTCAGAACCATTATCTCAGATTCATGCTGCTCTTTGGCTACTGTGGGGTTGCTGTTTTTTTCTCCTGAGAGAAATGAGTACTCAAAGTGACTGGTGCTGCTAATGCCTGCTACTGAGTTAGAAAGGAGTTAGGTAGATGCGATTAATTTTCTTCAGGGATAGCAAGTGGAAATCTGGAATGCCACCTGGTAAGAGGTGGATTAGTGAGAAGAAGGTGAAATCTTGAATTTAATGTTACCTATTTCTTGGTTCACATGTACCTAACTTTTCAGGTGAGTTTGGCATTATACACCATCTTGAAATGATTAAGTGACAATGCCTAGTGTGAAAAAATGTAGTTACATTTATGGTTTTTCAGTTGGTTTTATTGATGTATAATTGGGTTATAGTAAAAAGTATCCTTTTTAGGTGTAGAGCTTGTTATTTTTCAGCAAATGAATACAATTTGTGTTACCACCGTGGCAACCATGATATAGATTATTTTCATCACCTCCCAAAGTTTCTAGTGCCCCTTTCTGGCTGACACCCTCCACTTCCTCCTTTCACCTCTAGCAACTGATTTCTGTATCCTCAGTTTTGCCTTTTTCAGAATGACGTATAAATGGATCAGAAAGTATGTAGCTCTTTGTGTTTGAGTTCTTGCACTTAGCTTAATGCCTTTAAGACTAATGTATTTGTTGTAGGTATTAAGTAGTTCGTATTGCAAAGTAGTGTTCCATTGTATCATATACCACAATTTATATATTCACTGATTCTTGGGCATTTAAGCTTTTTCCAACTTTTGGAAACCATGAATAAAGCTGATATAAACTTCCATGTACAGAAATTAGTGTGGACACACATTTTTGTTTATCCTGAATAAATACTTAGGAGTGAAACTGCTGGATTGTGCCATGCATATATATTTAATGCTATAAGAATGCCCCACACTCTTTTCCAAAGTGGGTATGCCATTTTGCACTCTCATTAGTAAAATATGAGATTTCTAATTGCTCCACATCCTCGCCAGCACTTGCTTTTGCCAGCTTTTTTGTTTTTTAATTTTGCTGTTCTAGTAGGTATTTAGTGATATCCTTAATTTTAGAGATCTAGTTTGCCTCTGTGGTTTTGGTTTGCATTTCCCTAATAACAAATACATTAACCTTTTTATAGACTTATTTGACATTTTGCTTTCAACTTTGTTGAAGTATTTATTCAAATTTCTTAGCCCATTTTTCTAAACTTTCAAAAAGTTATAATTGACAACTATGAATTATGAGTTACAGTAAATTATGTACATATATGCAATTGAGTTGATTTTAATAAAATATGATTGAGTTGTAACAATTTTTAAATATATATATTTAATTTTTTTGGATAGAAGCTCTTTATCAGATACCTGTTTTGCAAATATTTTCTCCCAGTCTGTGGATTATCTTTTAATTTTGTTAATATCATTTATTCAAAGGCATAAAATTTTATTAAGTCTAATTTATCAAGTTTTTTTTTAATGGCATATGCATTTTTGGTTCTAAAGTTTTTGCTATTCGAATGTCATAAGAATTTTTCTCTTATGTTTTCTCACAAAATATGTATAATTTCACACTTAAGTCTGTGATCTATTTTGAGTTGTTTTATGCTTATGGTGTAAGATGTAAGTTGAGCTTTTTTTGTGTGTGTATGTGGATGTCCATACCTAAAAGCACCATTTGTTGAAAAGACTATTCTTTTTCCAGTGACCTACTATGACATGCTTGTTGAAAATCAGTTGACAATATCTCTCTATTTCTCTCTATATATAGGTCAATTTCTGGACTTTCTTCTTTGTTCATATTTTACATGAATAGTATCTTTTCCATTATAGTTTTATAGTTTAAAATCATGTACCACAAGTTCTACAACTTTTTTCTTATTTCCAAGTTTTTCCCTGTATAAATTTAGGGTCAGTTTTTCAATTTGTACAAAAAAGAATGTCAGGATTTTGAATGGAGTTGTGTTGAATCTCTTTATCAACTTACAGAGAATTAATACCTTAGCAACATTATTTCAATCTGTGAACATGATATAACTCCTATTCATTTAGGTTGTATTAATTTTTCCCATCAATGTTTATAGTTTCAGCATATGGATCTTAGAATTATTTTACTAGACTATACCTAAGAATCTCGTTTTACTGTCCTATTGTAAATGGCATTGCTTGAAAATTTTTAATTGTGCATTTGTACTATATAGAAAACATTTGATTTTTGCATATTGCCCTTTATTGTATCTTGCTAAACTCACATATTAGTCCTACTTAAAATTTTTTATAGCATATTTGGGATTTTTCTATTTAGAGCATTAAGTTATCTGTTACTAAAAACTGTTTTATTTCTCTCTAATTTTTGTGGCTTTTTTTCTTGTCTGTCTTATAATGGATAGAATCTCTAGGACAATGTTGAATAGAAGGGATATGAGTAGAGACACTTGCTTTTTCTCCTTTTCTTAACAAATGTATTCAATTAAAAATATGAAGGTAATAGAGAATATCAGAGTAGTATCAGAAATCTGAAGTTCTAGTCCAGATTTACAATTAACAAATTATATGTAGTTTATTTTTTCTCTCTACTTTATTGTGATGAATATCCACAGCATGAAGTGTTTAATACCAAATAAAGAAAATAAAGATAAGATAATAAGAGTATCAGATTTCTTGATAGTGATTTTAATTTGTATGAATGAAATAGAAAAGGTTTGACGCCCAATTAAATCTGATGATTTATAGACAACAATATTTAAGGATATAACTATAGTTATAACTACTCAGTGTTACTTGAATTTTAATACTAGTCATGTACTGTGTACACATTTACAATGTTGAAGTAATTCTAAATCAAAAGTTAGAAATACCAGATTTTGTTGCAAATGAATTAAAAAATTGTCAGCTTGCACAGTTTCAGTCTTTGTATAGTCTGCCTCATAAGATTGCAGTTGTTGTGTAACAAAGAAAATGCGCATCACATTACAAATTATATTATTCGTTTTATAGTTTCAAAATTAGGTTTTATGGGTTTAAATTGTAGAAATTAGTGTATTAGGTGTGGATGCCTTTTGGGTGAACTAATATGATCAAACATCTGACTCTAAAGGGCTAAACAGCAGCCTTTAGATGATGGTGCTCTTACCCAGAATGTTTACCTGATCCTTATTGTTTTCTAATTAGAAATACCTAACCCACTTCTGTCGAATGATCCCTTTATTATGTAATGGCCTTCTTTGTCTCTTTTGATCTTTGCTGGTTTAAAGTCTGTTTTATCAGGGACTAGGATTGCAACTCCAGCCTTTTTTTGTTTTCCATTTGCGTGGTAGATCTTCCTCCATCCCTTTATTTTGAGCCTATGTGTGTCTCTGCACTTGAGATGGGTCTCCTGAATACAGCAAACTGATGGGTCTTGACTCTTTATCCAATTTGCCGGTCTGTGTCTTTTAATTGGAGCATTTAGCCCATTTACATTTAAGGTTAATATTATTATGTATGAACTTGATCCTGTCATTATGATGTTAGCTGCTTATTTTGTTCATTAGTTGATGCAGTTTCTTCCTAGCACTGATGGTCTTAACATTTTGGCATGTTTTTGCAGTGGCTGGTACCCATTGTTCCTTTCCATGTTTAGTGCTTCCTTCAGGAGCTCTAACTATCCTAAATGTACATGCACCCAATGCAAGAGCACCTAGATTCATAAAGCAAGTCCTTAGAGACTTACAAAGAGACTTAGACTCAAAAACAATAATAATGGGAGACTTTAACACCACACTGTCAACATTAGACAGATCAGTGAGACAGAAAGTTAACAAGGATATCCAGGAATTGAACTCAACTCTGCACCAAGCAGAACTAATAGACATCTACAGAACTCTCCACCCCAAATCAACAGAATAT
>NW_012106897.1:1418273-1424573 GCF_000951045.1 Mandrillus leucophaeus
TATATATTATATATATATGTATATAAAAAATACCTGAAGCAGTGTAAGTTCAGTAAGGAATTGTGTGTGTGTGTGCGTGTGTGTGTGCACGTGCTTTGCTGTTTCATACTTGCTTGAATTTGACCTTTTTTTCTTTTCAATGACAGGTATTTATTATCTCAGAAGAATATGAATTATAATAATAAGGCAAAAGTAGGTGTCGATTTCAACCTTTGACTGTGAGAATAGAATCTTGTGGTCCAAAGACAGGTAATAGCTCTGAAAGCTTTATGTCAGAAGAACAACTTTTTTAAAATTTAAAACTATTTTTTTGTTGTTGTTTTTTAAAACATATTAAGAACAAAACTTGTGGTCTGAACTGAGATTTTAAGCCATAGGAAGTAAGAACTCAACATATACCCAGGTTAAAAACAGAATCCCTAGAATTGAAGAGTGTGAGGAGTGCAGAGAAGGCAAGGAAGGGCTCAGAGTCCAGGAGAATGGAATGACCTTTCTTCCTGCTCCCTCAGATGAGCAGCAGGCTCCTCTCTAGCCTGAGTCTTCCCTGCCTTGCCTTGGGTGTGAGCAGTGAGAAGAAAGGAGCTCCAGGGGAGGACTTACTGAACTCAAGGAGATTACCATGCAGGGAGTCCCTACTCGAATATCCAACATGGAGCAGTGGCAGGTGGAGGAGATGGTGTCGTGGTGTGTTTAGTCAGAAAGGGGGCCTGAGAGAATGTCCCTGCACAAATATCAGCTCCCAAGTGAACTGTCAGGATTCCACAGATTCCTCTGTTGCCTGTTGGGGTTATAGAAAACCAGTAAGGATAAAATTAAGCTGATGGCTGTAGGGTGCCCCCAAAGAGCAAAGTTGTGGCTATGTGTAAGGAAATCGGCAGTGTCCATGAGAGGAAAGGAAAGACTGATCAATAGTAAGGCATTGGGTGATGTCCTTGGAGGCAATTATATGATTGGCCCAGGCTAAGGAAGAAATTCACAACTGATATCAGCCATAGCTACTTCAGCAGATGCCCAGAGGCAAACGAGACAATACATTCATTCGATAGATGGCATCAGAACCTCTGACTATCCAACTCCATGAGAACATTCAGCTTTCCCTGTACCCAGACACTATCTTGGAAGGGAAGCAGGAATGGAAGGCCCCTTGAGAAACAAACAAACAAAAAAGAGTTTGGGATCAAGATTACACTTTGACCAGGCTCCATTTTTGTCCAAAAGTGAAGTCCCCCTTTAGTTAGAAAGTTTAAATCATCCTGCCAAACCTGCCTGCCATCAGAGAAAAAAGTATTCGGCAACATTGTGAACGTATGGACAATAAAGAAAAGAAACTTTTGTGTTTTGCACTTTGGAGTATCGTGAATTTTCATCCTATTCCAACCTTCTGAAAAATAACAGTTTTTCAGAACAGAACATTTGCTTCATAGATATAGTTGTGTGGCTGCTGCCCCTCCCAGTAACAGCACTAAGCTGAATGCTTGACTTCTTGGCAGATATAAATTCTGCGTCCCACTTCTTACCTCATTACTGTCAACTTTGGAGTCAGAAATCCTTTGAAAAGGCTTTGAAATATGACGCCAGTGAAAATATATTTTGTGTACCATGATGGATCAATTATTGTCTATATTTTTGAAGAGTAAAACCTGTTCTTTACAAGAGAGTCTTCCATATGTTATTGAGAACTATTTTATTACACTAAGGTCTAGGGTACATGTGCGCAACATGCAGGTTTGATACATATGTATACATGTGCCATGTTGGTTTGCTGCTCCCATCAACTAGTCATTTACATTAGGTATTTCTCCTAATGCTGTCCCTCCACCAGCCCCCACTCCCCGACAGGCCCCAGTGTGTGATGTTTCCCGCCCTGTATCCAAGTGATCTCTTTGTTCAGTTCTCACCTATGAGTGAGAACATGCAGTGTTTGGTTTTCTGTCCTTGTGATAGTTTGCTGAGAATGATGATTTCCCGTTTCATCCATGTCCCTGCAAAAGACATGAACTCATCCTTGTTTATGGCTGCACCTGGAGAACAATATTTAAAAGTAGATACATAATGGGATTTGTATGGCTTTAAGTTGGAGGATGAACCTGAGGTGATCCAGCTGGAGAAGCCAGTATCAGTTAAAAATAAATACTCTGATGTTTTAGGATAGTGTTCTTGAAGGAGTGTATTGTCTGTCCAGAACAAAGCACGGTTGTTTCCTCTTGACTGCAAAGGGTTTCTTGCTTCCCCTGATGTTCAAAATTCCTGCCGTGGGGCTATTTATAGGTGAATCTGCATCAAGAAGTTCCATACTTATGGAATGACAGTTGTCATCTGAGTTTCAGGCTTTCCTAATACTCGTACCAGTTTTAGTTTCAATATTTCAAAAGAAATTAGCATCTAGTCAAGAGTAATGAAAATACATTATCTCTTGTTAGGCACATACTTAGACCATGAATGAGATAGATTTGGGTTTAGAAATAAGAAAGAATTTCTTGCCTCTCACCAGTCTGACCTATAGCAATGATTCTCAAAGTGCTGTTATTAGTCCATCTTCACCTGGAAATGTGTTATGAGAAATTATTGAAAATGAAAGCTCTCAAGCCCCAGTCCGGACTGACTGAATCCAAAACTCTGGTGGGGGAGGTGAGGACTTGTGTTTTAACCAGCCCGGCAGATGATTCTGATGCATGCTAAAGGTGGGGAACCATTAATCTATAGGACATTACTTAAAACAAATCACCTTTCTGAAATTCCTTAAAATAAGAGGGATGACTGCGTATACAGAACACTTTGGTAAAAATATTTCCAAGAAGTAGTTGGATGAAATAATCTATTTAATATTACTTTCTTGACATATATCTAAAATGTTTAATTATGCATTTCCCAAAATGGTACATATAGTGTAGATCACTTTGGTCACTGTTTTAAATGTAAACATATGTGATAAAGAAGTTAAAGAAGAAAATACATGTAAAATATTTAGGACAGTGCTTAGAACTGTGCCTTGCACTTAGCTGAATGCTGTAAAAAGTTATAGCTCTTAATGGACATTTACTTCATGTAGGTAATGTGCTAGCCAGTTTTATATAAATTATCTTATATAAATATCCAATTTTTTTAAAAAAATTTAAAGTTACAGGATACATGTGCAGGAAGTGCAGGTTTGTTACATAGGTAAATGTGTACCATAGTGGTTTGCTGCACCTATCAACCAATCACTTAGGTATTAAGCCCCACATGCATTAGCTATTTATCCTGATGCTGTACCTCCCATTCCCACCCCCCTACAGCCCCCATTTGTGCGTTGTTCCCTTCCGTGTCCGTGTGTTCTTTTTGTTCAGCTCCCAGTTATAAGCGAGAGCATTCAGTGTTTGGTTTTCTGTTCCAGTGTTACTTTGCTGAGGATAATGGCTTCCAGCTCCATCCATGTCCCTGCAAAGGACAAGACCTTGTTCCTTTTTATTGCTGCATAATATTCCATGGTGTATATGTATCACATTTTCTTTATTCAGTCTGTTATTGATGGACATTTGGGTTGATGCCATGACTTTGCTATTTTGAATAGGGCTGTAATGAACATACACATGCATGTATCTTCATAATAGAATGATTTATATTATTTTGAGTGTATACCCAATAATGAGATTGCTAGCTCAGATAGTATTTCTCATTCTGTCTTTGAGGAATTGCCACACTGTCTTCCACAATGGTTGAACTAATTTACATTCACACAAACAGTGTAAAAGCATTCTTATTTCTCCACAGCCTCACTGGCATCTGTTGTTTCTTGACTTTTTAATAATCATCATGCTGACTGGCATGGGGTGGTATCTCATTGTGGTTTTGATTTGCATTTCTCTAATGATCAGTGGTGTTGAGCTTTTCTTCATATGTTTGTTGGTCATATAAATGTAATCTTCTGGGAAGTGTCTGTTCATGTCCTTTGCCCACTTTTTAATGAAGTTATTTGGTTTTTCTTGTAAATTTAAGTTCCTTGTGGATTCTGGATATTAGACCTTTATCAGGTGGATAGATTACAAGAATGTTCTCCCATTCTATAGGCTGTCTTTTCACACTGATAGTAGTTCATTTTGCTGTGCAGAAGCTCTTTAGCTTAATGAGATCCCATTTATCAATTTTTGCTTTTGTTGTGATTGCTTTTGATATATTTTTCATGAAATCTTTGCCTGTGCCTATGTCCTGAATGATATTGCCTAGATTTTCTTCTAGGGTTTTTATAGTTTTGAGTTTTATATCTAAGTCTTTAATCCATCTTGAGTTGATTTTTGTATAAGGTGTAAGGAAGGGGTCCAGTTTCCATTTTCTGTGTGTGGCTAGCCAGTTTTCCCAGCACCATTTATTAATAGGGAATTCTTTCCCTATTCCTTGTTTTTGTCAGGTTTGTTGAAAATCAGATAGTTGTAGATGTGCAGTCTTGTTTCTGAGTTCTCTGTTCTGTTCCATTGGTCTGTGTGTCTGTTTTTTTACCAGTACCATGCTGTTTTTGTTACTGTAGCCTTGTAGTATAGTTTGAAGTCAGGTAGCATTATGGTGTCAGCTTTGTTTTTTTTGCTTAGGATTGTCTTGGCTATACAGGCTCTTTCTTTGATTCCATATGAATTTTAAAGTGGTTTTTTTTTCTAATTCTGTGAAGAACATCAACGGTAGTTCAATGGAAATAGCATTAAATCTATAAATTACTTTGGACAGTATGGGCATTTTCATGATATTGATTCTTCCTATCCATGAGCATAAAATGTTTTTCCATTTGTTTATGTCCTTTTTGATTTCCTTGATAAGCGGTTTGTAGTTCTCCTTGAAGAGGTCCTTCATGTCCCTTGTTAGCTGTATTCCTGGGTATTTTATTCTATTTGTAGCAGTTGTGATGGGAGTTCATTCATGATTTGTCTCTCGGTGTGTCTACTGTTGGTATACAGGATGGTTGTAATTTTTGCACACTGATTTTGTATCCTAAGTCTTTGGCTGAAGCTGCTTATCAGCTTAAGAAGTTTTTGGGGTGAGATGATGGAGTTTTCTAGTTGTAGGATGTCATCTGCAAGCAAAGACAGTTTGACTTCCTCTCTTCCTATTTGAATACCCTTTATTTCCTTCTCTTGCCTGATTGCCCTGGCCAGAACATCCAATGCTATGTTGAACAGGAGTGATGAGAGAGGGCGTTCTTGTCTTGTCTCAGTTTTCAAGAGGAATGCTTCCAGCTTTTGTCCATTCAGTATGATATTGGCTGTGGGTCTGTCATAAATAGCTCTTATTATTTTGAGGTATGTTCCATCACTACCTAGTTTATTGAGAGTTTTTAACACAAAGGGATGTTGAATTTTATTGAAGGCCTTTTCTATGTCTATTAAGATAATCATGTGGTTTTTGTTTTTAGTTCTGTTTATGTGATTAATTACATTTACTGATTTACATATATTGAACCAGCCTTGCATCCCAGGGATAAAGCCAACTTGATCATGATGGATAAGCTTTTTGATATGCTGCTGGATTTGGTTTGCCAGTATTTTATTGAGGATTTTTGTATCAACGTTCATTGGGGATATTGGCCTAAACTTTTCTTTTTTTGTTCTATCACTGCCAGGTTTTGGTATCAGGATAATGCTGGTCTTGTAAACTAAGTTAGGAAGAAGTACCTCCTTTTCTGTTATTTGTAATAGTTGCAGAATAAATGTTTACATTTCTTGGTACCAGTTCCAATGGAAAAGGAGGTACCAGCTCCTCTTTGTACTGCTGGTAGAATTCAGCTGTAAATCTGTCTTGTCCTAGACATTTTTTGGTTGGTAGGCTATTTATTACTGCCTCAATTTCAGAACTTGTTATTGGTCTATTCAGAGATTCAACTTCTTCCTGGTTCAGAGTGTATGTGGTGTATGTAGGAGAGTGTATGTATCCAGGAATTTATTCATTTCCTCTAGATTTTCTAGTTTAAAGTATTTAGTCTTCACAAATATAAAGTAACTTTCCAAATGCTACCTAATCAGTAGGTGATGAGTCATCTGTAAGTCTGTTGCCTAACTATAAACCGACCTCTCTGAGTAAATTCACTTTAAGGGCCCTCTATATGCGATGTGCATTAATGACCATGATGGGATCTTATTTTGAAATACTAGTCCCTTAGTAATAATCAGTGTCCAGATGACAGAATGTGTTTGATTAATATGAGGATTCATGTTGGAATAAAGCCATTGAGGAGGTGGACCATCATTAGTAGCATTTATATTTATGATGTGCTTAAGTATATCTTCCATATCCTATCTTTGATATGAAATCCTCTTCATAATGTGAGCACTTTAACTT
>NW_012106897.1:1424623-1426703 GCF_000951045.1 Mandrillus leucophaeus
CCACCACACCCAGCTAATTTTTGTGTTTTTAGTAGAGATAGGGCTTCACCATGTTGATCAGGCATACGCCACCACACCCAGCTAATTTTTGTGTTTTTAGTAGAGATAGGGCTTCACCATGTTGGTCAGGCTGGTCTTGAACTCCTGACCTCAGGTGATCCACCTGGCTTGGCCTCCCAAAGTGCTGGGATTACAGGCGTAAGCCACCATGCCCGGCATTTTAAAAAATTTTGATAGTTTTGGGGGTACAGGTTTTTGGTTACATGGATAAGTTCTTTAGTGGTTATTTCTGAGATTGTAGTGTACCTGTCACCTAAGCAGTGTACACTGTACCCAATATGTAGACATTTATACCTCACCCCCACTCCCAACCTTCCCCATTATATCATTCTTATGCCTTTGCGTCATCATAACTTAGCTCCCACTTATAAGTGAGGACATATGACGTTTGGTTTTCTGTTCCTAAGTTACTTCGCTTTTATTGAAAAATCTGCATATAAATAAATGGACCAGAGCAGTTTAAACCCCTGTTGTTCCAGGTCAACTGTGTATATGCTAATTGTGTTTGCTTAAATGCAAGTCTGGTCTTGGAAATTGATTTGCTCCAAAAGATAAAGAAAAAAAATGGAAGGAACTAGAATATTTTATAGGTGTAATTTACAAAAAGACTTTATCTTCTGCATACAAATTGTGGTTACTTGTGCATACCACTTTTCATCATTAGATAAACTAAGATGAAAGCTCCAATTTAAAAATAGTCTGTTTTCAAATATAATTGTTCCGTCAGGCTGGAGCTCTTTCTTGTTGGCAAAAGGGAGACAGGGACATTTCAATGTGTTTTTCTGCACTCTGTAAGACTGTAGCTTTTGGTTTTTTGTGTGTGTGTGTGTTTTTTTTTTTTTTTTTTGTAATTAAACTATCTTTAAATAGGCCAAAATTTTGGCTTTACATTACAGGGCACGACATAGTTTTGTTAAGTACGCTGTTGCCTTGATGTCCTCAGAGCATTGTTTAGAAAATTACTTTTACTGGCATATTTCCTCTTTCACAGCACCCCTGAGAAAATTGCTACATGGAAATGGGAGGGTAATAACCCAGTCTCTTCCTAAAATTCTTAGGAAACTATATTCAAAGACAGATTTAATTAACAAAAGATACTAACTCATACACACACAAATATTTTGTTAGTAAGAGTCTAACCATGTGGTGTCATTAGTATTACTTTCACACCATTAATAACTTTGGGGAGGACTGCAAGTGAGACAGTGGTCTGGTCTAGGAGTAGAGCTGCTGCTGAGTAATCATCTTCCTGGTGGGCCAGAGTATATTCCTGGAGGTTCTTGATTTTCAGACTTTTAACAGCTGGTAATTTGCTGTAGAGTCACAAGGGATTGTAGAAAAAGCAGCTGTGTTTCTTCCTGAACAAAAAAAAACTTCTCTGAAATTTTCTGAGTTTTTTGTTTTGTGTTTGCTTTTTTTAAAATTCAGAAATAGTAGTCATATTGAAAGAAATAGTGGTTGGCCTTTTATATGTCATTTTACTATTTACACAGCACATTCCTAGATTTAATTCTCATAACTTGTGAAATGGGTATCATTATTAGGCACCAATTAAATTGGCTATAGAGCTTACACTGATTTTTCCAGTGGCCATGTCTGTCTTTGCTAATCCCATCCTTTCTATCGGAGAATTGGTTTCTTTTTCCATCTCTGGCTCACAGGATCCAATATTTTTTAATGACCCACACTCTCTGGCTTAGCAATTGTTAAGGATTGGTCATGGTTTAGCAATTGTTAGGGATTGGTCATGTGACCCAAGCCAGTCAAAATCCTTCATTGGAATTTTATTTTGCAATATCAAATGTGTGCATGGTGGGCAGGTCAGTAAGTGGGTATGAAGTAATTTTAGAGCTATTGACAGTCATGTCCCCAACAGGGTGGCATAGGCCTCTTTCAGAGAATAAAATCTACATGCAGAGAGAGACTGAGATAAACTATGGAGAAAGACAGACCCCACCTGCAGTTTGGTTCCATAAGTCAATTAACTACCCATTATGTGCTCAAGTCATTACTACCACTG
>NW_012106897.1:1426753-1427952 GCF_000951045.1 Mandrillus leucophaeus
AAAAAAGAAAAAAAAAAAGCTTTTATCATGAGCTCAGAGTTCCAGAGAGCACTGTTATTATTCAACCAAATCATTAAGAGGTCATATAAAATTTCCGGGTCATGTAAGGCTCTTGCTTTCTCCTGAAACTAAACTTGACCTAGAGTAAAAAATTGGTTTCCTTTTTTTAAAAAGCATAAATAAGGATAAGTGTTATAGGTTGAATCCTATCCCTCCAAAAAGATACATTGAAGTCTTAAGTCCCAGTCCTCAGGATGTGATGTAATTTAAAAATAGGGTCAGGGAAGATGTAACTAGTTAAGATGAGGTGATACTGGAATAGGGTGAGCCCTTAATCTGATTTGACTGGTCTCCTTGTAAGAAGACAGAGACATAGAGGGAAGACAGCCATGTGAAGACATAAATACACAGGGACAACACCCTGTGAAGATAGAGGCAGAGACTAGAGTGATACATCCACAAGCCGAGGAAAGCCTGGAGCTACCAGAAGCTGGAAGAGGCAAGGTGGGACACTCCCTTAGAGGTTTCGATGGGAGCCTGGCCCTGCCGGCAACTTGATCTCAGAGTTCTGGCCTGTAGAACTAAGACAGAATAAATTTATGGTGACTTAAGCCACCTTTGGCCAGATGCAGTGGCTCATGCCTGTAATCTCACCACTTGGGGAGGCCGAGGTGGGTGGATCACCTGAGGTCAGGAGTTCGAGACTAGTCTGGCCAACATGGTGAAAAGTCATGTCTACTAAAAATACAAAAAAATTAGCTAGGCATGGTGATGGGCATCTGTTATCCTAGCTACTTGGGAGGCTGAGGCAGGAAAATTGCTTGAACCTAGGAGGTGGAGGTTACAGTGAGCCAAAATCACGCCTCTGCACTCCAGCCTGGGCAACAAGAATGCAACTTGGTCTCAAAAAAAAAGAAAAGCCATCTTCTTTGTAGTACCTTCTTGAGGCAGCCCTAGAAAGCCTGCACGATGGGAGAGGAGAAAAAGACAGCAGAAATATGTGAAGCCGGAAAGCCCCTCGGAAGCATTCGTTGATTCAGCAATACCAAGAAAGCTGACTTCCAGGTTCACTGTGATGAAGGTCAGGAAACAATTTGATTTCCGTTGCCCATTCTCCCTCTATCCCCCAAACTCAGAAATTGTTAATACGAGGTACCTATGGAAGCAGGAATGAGGGAGAGTAGCGACAGAAGGATGTA
>NW_012106897.1:1433162-1433642 GCF_000951045.1 Mandrillus leucophaeus
CATTAGTAGCATTTATATTTATGATGTGCTTAAGTATATCTTCCATATCCTATCTTTGATATGAAATCCTCTTCATAATGTGAGCACTTTAACTTTATTACCTTTCCCGTGACTCTATTATATATCACTTAAAGAACAGTCCTCATAACTAGACTGAGAGGAGCATATAATAAGAATAGCATTTAAGTCAGTAATTTGCTGAGTGAAATTTTTATTACATTATTACAAGAAAGATCTTTCCTGTAAAAACTAGAACTCTGTGCTACATTATGGCTATCATAAACATTGGTTTTGATAAAAGTAGTGATAAAATACATTTGTAAAATACTTTGTCATTCTATGTAATGTTAATTGGTATTTCAGTGCTGTATGAGTACAGATCAACATCAATTACATGGAATCTAATTGCCTGTAACAATTAGGTGTACCTAGCAATGTCTTGAGGGCTGATCCTATGAGTAGAAGTAGGGAAGAACAGAA
>NW_012106897.1:1435104-1440256 GCF_000951045.1 Mandrillus leucophaeus
TTGCCCATTCTCCCTCTATCCCCCAAACTCAGAAATTGTTAATACGAGGTACCTATGGAAGCAGGAATGAGGGAGAGTAGCGACAGAAGGATGTAAAGGTGAACAGAGAATCAAGTAAGTAGAGAAACAAGGATTATCATGTAACACTGGGGGCTTTTGAAGAGAAAGAGATGAGGACCTGGAGAATTTTCTTGAATTCTTGGAATGTAGCAGTGTTTTTGCAGATATTATTTCTATTACGACCCAATAAATCCAAGCCGGGAGTAGTGAGCTAGCGTGGGCAGATCTTTTGATATTTTAAATGTTTCATGGTCTGACTTAATACAATCTAAAAAGATTGGGCAAGGTAGGAAAGAAGACAATTTGTCGACGATAATATAACAAAAATAGTTGCATCTTAGCAACAGTGTGATTTGACAGGACTCAAGAGGAAGTCAAATTGGAAGAAGTTGGCTTCCATGTAAATATTCTGGTTTAGGATAGGTTTGCAGGGAAAAGGGCACCCAATTAACTCTAGGTTTTGAAAAATAAGGACAAAGACACTTGGCTTTGACCAGGAATTTGTCAGTTAATTCACTTTAAGACTGCAGTGAAAGAATCACCTTATTGTACCCAAATTGGAATAAATGCAAAACCTTTGAAACTTAATTTTAAGTATGAACATTCTAACAGCAGTTTATCAATGATTTGACTTTTTGGTTTGTCAGAATTCCCTGTATTTGGTGTTTTTCTTTACACAGATGTTTGTAAAAATCTATTTTGTATTTAATTCTTTTCTTATACTTACTTAATGAGGCACTTTTATTTTGAAAATAATTTGTTATCCTCCTAGACTGTTTTCCTACCTCAAACTTGAAAATAATAACCTTAATAGTGTCTGTCAAATGAATGAACCCAAATTTCCTTTAACGTGTTACTGGAAAAGTCCCAAATTAGATTAAACCATTAGGTATAATCCCACAAATCAAAAAATGCATTTTTATAAAATGTATTTCTGTTTAATGGAAATACATGTATTTTTGCATAACTAATAGATTGTATAACTAATAACTACCTCTATTTCTGATGAAGATCATCTGCTTTTAAAGATTTTTAATTCAGATAAATTATAGAATAATCATATTGATGACTAATAAAGTAATATAGATGAATATTAATTTCCTATTACTTAAAAAGTATCTTGAATCTAAAACCCCAGATTTTTAATTTTCTTCCAATAGTCTCTCAGAAGATTCATGAAGCCAAATTGCATGATAATTAGGACAATGTAAATATTTCTAATTATGCATAAATACTTTGTGTCTAGAAGAAGTCAAATAACGCAAACTAAATTTAATTCCTATATTATAGTATTATAGCCTGTTTTTAAATTATCTATCCATCTATTTATATCTTAGATGGCCAGAACAAAAAAAATATGTTTGTGTGTTTTAAGTTTGACATTTCTCAAAATAAATGGAGTTCATTTGAACTGGTAAATGTGATATTCAAGAAACACCTTAGATTTTAAAGAATTGGTTCACATGGAAAAAATACCACTATTTTGGTGGTTTATTTTTCCTTCAGAAAGCAGTTATAATGCTAACTCTTTTTGTTCACAATGCCCCATTTTCAAACCGTGTGGTTTAAAAAAGTGAATTTAGGTCAAGGGCTATTTTGAAAATCAAACAGGGTCACTACTTCTCCCACAGAATTATAACTAGTTGTGTAGTGAACCAGTTTTCATAAATGTTGACTGGATGGCATATATGTCTTTATTCAGGTATTGTAATGTTAATGCTTGTTTTAGTTGTAGGTTATGTTTATTTCAAAAAGATAGCATTACTTCACCTGCTAGCTTGATGTTCTTTTTTTAAAAAAAATCTTTTTCCTTTCTACTATAGATGAATTTGTGTTCAAAAGAGGCTAGGCTACATAAATCAGAAATTCAGACTCAAATTTCCATAACAAACTGTTCAGTTTACTGAAAAGTTAAATGGAAAACAATTTACTTGCAAAAATGTGATGAATATCTATTACATTGAAAGAATCATGACCTACTGGAACACATACAAAGATGAAGCTAATATATAATAATTTCCATACATGCCAGATGATGCATTCTAAAACGAGGAAAATAACAACATTTTTACCACCAGATTTAAAAGCTAAAATTGTTTACAATAAATTCCTATGAAGATAAATGTTCCCAAATATTAATGTCAAATTCAATCTTCATCAAATATGAACATAGATGTGCAATTTTTTTTTCAAACAATGGCTATGTTTCAACTCACCATCACTAAATAGGTTATTTTATTGTTTTGGAAGTAGGGTGGATTTGTTCTAATCAGTTCTCACATTCTTATTGTGTTCAGCTCTTCCTTAGGATCAGTGTTTTCCTAGTGAAATAGCTGTACTTAAACAGGCGGCTTTTAGGTGCAGACTAATGATAGCTAGTCCTCATCTAGTGCTTTCTGTGTGCCAGGCACTTTGAAGCCTGTTATACATATTATCACAGGTTATTCTCAGAACAACCCACAAGATAAGTACTATTATTATCCCCATTTAACACAGAAAGGTTAGGTGACTTGCCCAACCTTATGCAGCTGTTAAGTAGCAGAGACTCAATTCAGATTCAAGTACTCTGGTCCACAAGACTCTGCCCTGATTCATAATACTGCAGTCCAAGATTTTAAAGTGATAGCTATATGGAATTATTCACTCACAGACCTATCATTAAAGATACTGATTTTGATAAACTGAGCTAAGCATGGAAGAGGGAGGCAGAATCTACTCTGATGTACCATGCAACTAAGGGAACTAACCAAATACATAACCATGTACTTGTAGAATTCATCCAGTGACCTGTTTAAAACACATTATTATTTCTGGGACGTTGACCATGATAAAAGAGAAAGGAGTAACTAGAAAGAGATCCCTAAGACTCACAATTGAAATCATCAAAGTTACTAAATGTTTTAAGTCAAAACAGAAGAAGAAAGTACTTGAGCCTATTTTGATTTTAGTCACAGAGGCATAAATTACTTATGTTGTATCTGACAGTTACAACAATTGAACTGTTTTCAGATACCTCAAATCAATTAAAAATAAACATTATGGATAAGAGTTAATCAATAAACATGTCATCTGGCGCTTGATCACAGCCAACTGTCTGAAGAACTGAAACAACTGGCATTATCCTTCCTTCTGTATGTGAACACTGCAGGGCAGGAATAGCAAATAGGTTTCAGTTACTGCGCAGCTTCAGTAGCTTGCTAGGGCTGCCCAGGTGCCCAGGGAGCTGTGCTGCAGAAGGTTCTGAGGCGCATCCAGAAACCAAAGGGAAAGAAGCTGCAATGAATTACCAGCAGTTACCAGGATATTTGTCATCCTGGTTATTAGGCAAAAGATCTTAATTCCAATAATTATGAAAAGAGTCGTCCAATTTAATGTGTAGTCTAATTCTCTTTACTTCAGCTTGCCTTTGTGTTTATTTATACAACTCTGCCTCTGCCTCTGGAGGTTGTTGTCAGGGCATGATTTTTTTGTAATTCCTACTCCTTTAAGTGAAGGTATTATGGATGTATAGAACATTTTAATTGTTCAAGGTAACATCATAAGCCTTGTTAGGAAAATAAACAATTGAGGAAACAAACCTCAAAAACATGATTGCCTTTTTGTTGTTCTTCTGAAGAAGTTTTAGTACTAGAAAAAGAGTATTTTATTTCCTCAAAGAAGCAAAGCATAATGTGCTTCAGAAAGAATCACGTATTTGCAATAAAGTGACTGAGTTGGAATTTTACTATGTATACATAATCAGGTGATGAAAATTCCTTACATTGTTACTTCTGGTGCAAGTATTTAAATTTAGTGAAACATCATCCTATGAATAAGTCTCGCTATAGACTTCTTCAAAAGTGTTGATATTAGAATAAAATTAGTAATGAGTTAACTGTTGAAAATTACTCAGCATCTGGGCCTTAGAGTTGCCAAGAACCAAAGTGTGCTTTGGTTATTGGCTGAAATTCTGGAGCAGATGAAGGAGGAAGAGGAAGAAGAGTAGAATCCTATGCCAACATCAGATGAGCAAGGTGCTAAAATGACTAATGGGATGAAGTTACATACAGTACCCTTAACTCAGAAAACATTTCTGTTTCATAGTGCTAACTACAAAAGGAAAAAAAAAAAATACCCAGTAACTTTGAAGTTTAATCTTTAAAGATACAACTGTTAACACTTTTGGCTGGAAATTCAGAACTTTCTTCATCCCAATGAATGTGATTTTGTGAGTGCTATGGTTTGAAAGTTTTTCTCCTCCAAAATTCATGTTAAAATGTAATCCCCAATGTGGCAATATTGAGAGGTAGGGCCTTTAAGAGGTAACTGGATCATGAGGGCTCTGCCCTTATGAATGCATTAATCCCATTCATGGATTAACAGACCAATAGGTTATGTAGAGAGTGGAGTTGGTAGCTTTATAAGAAGAGAGATCTGAGATGAGCCCATTAGCATGCTAAGCTTCCTCACCATGTGATACCCTGCACTGCCTCAGAACTCTTCAGAAGGTCCCCACCAGCAAGAAAGCTCTTGCCAGGTGTGATCCCTTGATCTTGGACTTCTCAGCCTCCACACTGTAAAAAACAAATTCCTTTCTTAATAAGTTACCCTGTTTTAAGTCTTCTGCTATAAGCAACAGAAAATAGACTAAGATAGTGAGCATGTAGGTTATGGCACATTTATCAGTAGGCAAGAGGAAGTTGTCCAGTTTGATGAACATGAGGTGCAGTCTTGAACTTTGCTGGTCCTCACAGAAAAGCATAAGTTGGCTCCAATTATGCTAGATCTTCAGCAGGCACTATTTCCACAAGGGTTACTAATTGCTCTGTTTTGGTACCAGTTTACAACCATTGCTCCCAGAACAGCCCATGATGAGGGCTTGTGGCATGCTGGGCATCTTAAGGGGTCATTCCTGGGCATCATTTTATCAATAAAGAACTATTAGAATTACTATCTTCATCTGAATTCCTGGTGTTAATATGCCTTTTCAAGTTTCTGTGCCATTACACATGGAATTTCCTCAACTGAAAATGTTCTCCTTCTTCTTTTCCATAAAAATTCCATTAATCATTGAAAACTAAAGGACAAGTGAAATAGATACTTTTCTCCTAAA
>NW_012106897.1:1440306-1441409 GCF_000951045.1 Mandrillus leucophaeus
AGGCAAGAGGAAGTTGTCCAGTTTGATGAACATGAGGTGCAGTCTTGAACTTTGCTGGTCCTCACAGAAAAGCATAAGTTGGCTCCAATTATGCTAGATCTTCAGCAGGCACTATTTCCACAAGGGTTACTAATTGCTCTGTTTTGGTACCAGTTTACAACCATTGCTCCCAGAACAGCCCATGATGAGGGCTTGTGGCATGCTGGGCATCTTAAGGGGTCATTCCTGGGCATCATTTTATCAATAAAGAACTATTAGAATTACTATCTTCATCTGAATTCCTGGTGTTAATATGCCTTTTCAAGTTTCTGTGCCATTACACATGGAATTTCCTCAACTGAAAATGTTCTCCTTCTTCTTTTCCATAAAAATTCCATTAATCATTGAAAACTAAAGGACAAGTGAAATAGATACTTTTCTCCTAAACCTGGCAACGGCTTTTGCTTTCAAGTCACTCCAGGGTGGGAGTCTCTCCTACTGTCATATAAATGGCACAGTTGACTCTTGAACAGCACAGTGACCCAGGGGTGTCATGCAGTAAAAAATCCACAGCTAATTTTTCACTCCCCCAAAACTTAACCACTAGTGGCCTACTGTCAATCAGAAGCCTTACTGATAACATAAACAGACAATGAACACATATTTTGTATATGTACTATATATGGTATTCTTATAATAAGGAAGAGAAAAGAAAATGTTATTAAAAATCATAAGGAAGAGAACATATATGTACTGTTCGTCCGGTGGAAGTGGACCACGTGGATCACCATAAAGGTCTTCATTATCTGTCTTCAAGTTGAGTAGGCTGTGGATGTGAAGGAAGAGGAGAGGTTGATCTTGCTGTTTGTTTCAAGAATGCTAAAAACAAAAGAGATCGGGGAGGTAGAAGGGGAAGCAGGAGAGGCAGGCATAGTCCCTGTAATTTTTTTTTTAATTAAAAAAATATTTTTTTAAATGTGTGAGACAGAGTCTCCCCTTGTTGCCCAGGCTGCAGCGCATTGGCTGGAGCACAATGGAATGATCTCAGCTTACTGCAACCATCCCCTCCCAGGTTCAAGCAATTCTCCTGCCTCAGCCTCCCAAGTAGCTGGGATTACAGGCAT